>NC_059176.1:63150378-63453408 GCF_019923935.1 Bubalus bubalis
ACCATTCAATATCACAGTAATCCAAGTCTATGCCCCAACCAGTAACGCTGAAGAAACTGAACGGTTCTATGAAGACCTACAAGACCTTTTAGAACTAACACCAAAAAAAGATGTCCTTTTCATTATAGGGGACTGGAATGCAAAAGTAGGAAATCAAGAAACACCTGGAGTAACAGGCAAGTTTGGCCTTAGAATACGGAATGAAGCAGGGCAAACTAATAGAGTTTTGCCAAGAAAATGCACTGGTCATAGCAAACACCCTCTTCCAACAACACAAGAGAAGGCTCTACACATGGACATCACCAGATGGTCAACACCGAAATCAGACTGATTATATTCTTTGCAGCCAAAGATGGAGAAGCTCTATACAGTCAACAAAAACAAGACCAGGAGCTGACTGTGGCTCAGATCATGAACTCCTTATTGCCAAATTCAGACTTAAATTGAAGAAAGTAGGGAAAACCACTAGACCATTCAGGTATGACCTAAATCAACTCCCTTATGATTATACAGTGGAAGTGAGAAATAGACTTAAGGGCCTAGATCTGATAGATAGAGTGCCTGATGAACTATGGAATGAGGTTTGTGACATTGTACAGGAGACAGGGATCAAGACCATCCCCATGGAAAAGAAATGCAAAAAGGCAAAGTGGCTGTCTGAGGAGGCCTTACAAATAGCTGTGAAAAGAAGAGAAGCAAAAAGCAAAGGAGAAAAGGAAAGATATAAGCATCTGAATGCAGATTTCCAAAGAATAGCAAGAAGAGATAAGAAAGCCTTCCTCAGTGATCAATGCAAAGACATAGAGGAAAACAATAGAATGGGAAAGACTAGAGATCTCTTCAAGAAAATTAGACATACCAAGGGAACATTTCATGCGAAGATGGGCTCGATAAAGGACAGAAACTGTACGGACCTAACAGAAGCAGAAGATATTAAGAAGAGGTGCCAAGAATACACAGAAGAACTGTACAAAAAAGATCTTCATGACCAAGATAATAATGATGGTGTGATCACTCACCTAGAGCTAGACATCCTGGAATGTGAAGTCAAGTGGGCCTTAGAAAGCATCACTACAAACAAAGCTAGTGGAGGTGATGGAATTCCAGTTGAGCTATTTCAAATCCTGAAAGATGATGCTGTGAAAGTGCTGCACTCAATATTCCAGCAAATATGGAAAACTCAGCAATGGCCACAGGACTGGAAAAGGTCAATTTTCATTCCAATCCCAAAGAAAGGCAATGCCAAAGAATGCTCAAACTACTGCACAATTGCACTCATCTCACATGCTAGTAAAGTAATGCTCAAAATTCTCCAAGCCAGGCTTCAGCAATACGTGAACTTCCAGATGTTCAAGCTTGTTTTAGAAAAGGCAGAGGAACCAGAGATCAAATTGCCAACATCCGCTGGATCATGGAAAAGGCAAGAAAGTTCCAGAAAAACATCTATTTCTGCTTTATTGACTATGCCAAAGCCTTTGACTGTGTGGATCACAATAAACTGTGGAAAATTCTGAAAGAGATGGGAATACCAGACCACCTGATTTGCCTCTTGAGAAATCTGTATGCAGGTCAGGAAGCAACAGTTAGAACCAAACATGGAACAACAGACTGGTTCCAAATAGGAAAAGGAGTACATCAAGGCTGTATATTGTCACCCTGCTTATTTAACTTATATGCAGAGTACATCATGAGAAACGCTGGGCTGGAAGAAGCACAAGCTGGAATCAAGATTGCTGGGAGAAATATCAATAACCTCAGATATGCAGATGACACCACCCTTATGGCAGAAAGTGAAGGGGAACTAAAAAGCCTCTTGATGAAAGTGAAAGTGGAGAGTGAAAAAGTTGGCTTAAAGCTCAACATTCAGAAAATGAAGATCATGGCATCTGGTCCCATCACTTCATGGGAAATAGATGGGGAAACAGTGGAAACAGTGTCAGACTTTATTTTTAGGGGCTCCAAAATCACTGCAGATGGTGATTGCAGCCATGAGATTAAAAGACGCTTACTCCTTGGAGGGAAAGTTATGACCAACCTAGACAGCATATTGAAAAGCAGAGACATTACTTTGCCAACAAAGGTTCATCTAGTCAAGGCTATGGTTTTTCCTGTGGTCATGTATGGATGTGAGAGTTGGACTGTGAAGAAAGCTGAGTGCCGAAGAATTGGTGCTTTTGAACTGTGGTGTTGGAGAAGACTCTTGAGAGTGCCTTGGACTGCAAGGAGATCCAACCAGTCCATTCTGAAGGAGATCAGCCCTGGGATTTCTTTGGAAGGAATGATGCTAAAGCTGAAAGTCCAGTACTTTGGCCACCTCGTGTGAAGAGTTGACTCATTGGAAAAGACTCTGATGCTGAGAGGGATTGGGGGCAGGAGGAGAAGGGGACGACAGAGGATGAGATGGCTGGATGGCATCACTGACTCAATGGACATGAGTTTGAGTGAACTCCGGGTGTTGGTGATGGACAGGGAGGCCTGGGGTGCTGCGATTCATGGGGTCGCAAAGAGTCGGACACGACTGAGGGACTGAACTGAACTGAACTGAACTGGGGGATGGGGGTGGGGGAAATGGGGGCGACCGTGGATTAGATTCACCTGACCAGAGAAGCAAGAAGCTAAACCAGGCATGACTGTAAATGAGGAGTAGGGAGAGAGAGACAAGGGCCCAGGTTTCTACAAAATCTTCCTGTTCTGTCTCCATCTCATCTCCACCACCCTCTAACACCACTCTCTAAGGTGGCTGATGGCCCTCACCTTCGGGAGCTGCCCACCCACCCATCTTCTTCGGCATCACCAGTGGTCTTCACCATCTTGACCTTCCTCTCCTTGAACATGGGCTGGGCAGGCTCCTCCCAGCTCTCTGTGACTTTGGCTCCCCCCTCTCTTTCTAGCCCTTACGTCAACATGGTCCCCAGGTGGCCCATGGCTCCATCATCACCTTGAAGAAGAGGCCTTCTGGATGCCCCTAGGGGGATTGGATCACACCCCTGGGCCAGGACTGACCATGCCCGGGTGGCCTGACCACACCCCCAGGCTAAGGTTCACCACTACAGGGAACATGACCACAACCCCCAACCATGGTGCAGCCTCTTCAGCTTCATAAAAGTTCTTGCTCTTGTTGCTGTTCAGTCACTAAGTTGTACCCAATTCTGCGACCTCATGGACTGCAGCATGCCATGCTCTTCTGTTCTCCACTATCCCTGGAGTCTGCTCAAATTCATGTCCATTTAGTCAGTGGTGCTATCAAACCGTCTCATCCTCTGTCACTCCCTTCTTTTGCCTATGATCTATCCCATCTTTTCCAGTATCAGGGTCTTTTCCAATGAGTCGGCTGTTTGCATCAGATGGCCAAAACACTGGAGCTTCAGTTTCAGCAGCAGTCCTTCCAGTGAATATTCAGGGTTGATTTACTTTAGGATTGACTGGTTTGGTCTCTTTGCTGTCAAAAGGACTCTCAAGAGTCTTCTCCAGCACAATTTGAAAGCATCAGTTCTTCAGGTCTCAGTCTTCTTTATGGGCCAACTCTCACTTCTGTACATGACTACTGTGAAAATCATAACTTTGATTATACGGACTTTTGTTGGCAAAGTGATGTCTCTGCTTTGTAATGCAATGCAGTCTAGAATCATAGCTTTCCTTCCAAGGAGCAAACATCTTTTAATTTCCTGGCTGTAGTCCCAGGTGATTTTGGAGCCCAAGAAAAGAAAACCTGTCACAGCTTCCACTTTTCCCCCCTTCTATTTGCCATGAATCATAAACTGGAATCAAGATTGCTGGGAGAAATATCAAAAACTTCAGGTATGCAGATGATACTACTCTAATGCCAGAAAATGAAAAGGAACTATAGAGCCTCTTGGTGAGGTGAAAGAGGAGAGTGAAAAAGCTGGCTTAAAACTCAACATTCAAAAAACTAAGATCATGGCATCCAGTCCCTAAGTTCATGGCAAATAGATGAAAAAAGTGGGAACAGTGACAGGTTTTATTTGGGGGAGGGGCTCCAAAATCACTATGAGTGGTGACTGCAGCCGCAAAATTAAAAGATGCTTACTAACTGGAAGAAAAGCTATGACAAATCTAGACAGTGTATTAAAAAGCAGAGACATTACCTTGTTGACAAAGGTCTATAGAATCAAAGCTATGGTTTTTCCAGTAGTCACCTATGATGTGAGAGTTGGACCATAAAGAAGGTTGAGCACAGAAGAATTGATGCTTTTGAACTGTCGTGTTGGATAAGACTCTGGTGAGTCCCTTGGACTGCAAGGAGATCAAACCAGTCAATCCTAAAGGAAATTAACCCTGAATATTCATTGGAAGGACTGCGCCAATGAAGCTGAAGCTCCAATACTTTGTCCACCTGATGCAAAGAGCCAATTCATTGGAAAAGACCCTGATGCTGGGAAAGATTGAAGGCAGAAGAGGGCAGCAGATGATGAGATGGTTGGATGGCATCACCAACTCGATGGACATGAGTTTGAACAAACTCCAGGAGACAGTGATAGATGATAGGGAAGCTGACGTGCTGCAGTCCTTGAGGACACAAAGAATCAGACATGACTTCATAATTGAACAGCATTTGCCATTAAGTGATGAGACTGGATGCCATGATCTTTGTTTTTTGAATGTTGAGTTTTAAGCCAGCTTTTAACTCTCCTCTTTCACCCTCATTGAGAGCATCTTTAGTTCCCCTTCACTTTCTGCCCTTACAGTGCTATCATCTGCATATCTGAGGTTGCTGATACTTCTCATGCAATCTTGATTCCAGGTTGTGATTAATCCAGCCCAGTATTTCACATGTTGTACTCTGCATATAAATTAAATAAGCAGGGTGACAATATACAGCCTTGACGAACTCCTTTCCTAATTTTGAACTAGTCCATTTTTCCATGTCTGATTCTAACTGTTGCTTCTAGTCCTGAATAGAGGTTTCTCGGGAGACAGGTATGGTCTGGTAATCCCATGTCTTTAAGAATTTTCCACAGTTTGTTGTGATTCACACCATCAAAGGCTTTAGCCTAGTCAATGAAGTAGAAGTAGATTTTTTTTTTAATTCTCTTGCTTTTTCTGTGACCTAACAGATGTTGGCAATTTGATCTCTGGTTCCTCCACCTTTTCTAAGTCCCACTTGAACATCTGGAAGTTCTTGGTTCATGTACTATTGAGACATAGCTTGAAAGATTTTGAGCATTACCTTGCTAGCATCTGAAATGAAGGCAATTGCTTAGTAGTTTGAATATTCTTTGGAATTGCCTTTCTTTGGGATTGGAATGAAAACTGACCCTTTCCAGTCCTGTGGCCACTGCTGAGTTTTCCAAATTTGCTGGCATATTGAGTGCAGCACTTTCACAGCATCATATTTAGGATTCGAAATAGCTCAGCTGGAATTCCATCACCTCTACTAGCTTTGTTCATAGTAATGCTTCCTAGGGGCCACTTGACTTCACACTCCAGGATGTCTGGCTCTAGGTGAGTGACCATACCATCATGGTTCTCTGGGTCATTAAGACCTTTTTTGTATAGTTCTTCTGTGTATTCTTGCCACCTCTTCTTAATATCTTCTGCTTCTGTTAGGTCTTTCCTATTTCTGTCCTTATGTCCATCCTTGAAAGAAACGTTCCTTTGATATCTCTAATTTTCTTGAAGAGATCTTTAGTCTTTCCCATTCTATTGTTTTCCTCTATTTCTTTAGCATTGTTCCTTTAAGAAAGGCCTCTTATCTCTCCTTGCTATTCTCTGGTTCTCTGCATTCATTTGGGTATATCTTTCCCTTTCTCCCTTGCCTTTCACTTCTCTTCTTTCCTCAGCTATTTGTAAAGCCTCCTCAACCATTTTGCCTTCTTGCATTTCTTCTTTGGAACGGTTTTAATCACTGTCTTCTATACAATGTTATGAACCTCTGTTCATCATTTTTCAGAAACTCTGTCTACCAAATCTAATCCCTTGAATCTATTTGTCACCTCCATGGTATAATCATAAGGATTTGATTTGGTCATACCTGAATGGTCTAGTGGTTTCCCTACTTTATCAAGTTCAGCCTGAAGTTTGCAGTAGGGAGTTCATGATTGGAGCCACTGTCGGCTCCAGGTATTGTTTTTGCTGACTGTATAGAGCTTCTCCATCTTTAGTTGCAAAGAATATAATCAATCTGATTTCAGTGTTGACCATCTGGTGATGTCCATGTGTAGTGTCGTCTCTTGTGTTGGTGGAAAAGGGTCTTTTCTATGACCAGTGCGTTCTCTTGGCCAAACTCTGTTAGTCCTTGCCCTGCTTCCTTTTGTACTCCAAGGTCAAACTTGCCTATTACTCCAGGTATCTCTTGACTTCCTACTTTTACATTCCAATCCCCTGTGATGAAAAGCACATCTTTTTTGGTGTAAGTTCTAGAAGGTGTTTTAGGTCTTCATAGAACTGATCAGCTTTTCGGCATCAGTGGTTGGGGCATACGCTTGGATTACTGTGATGTTGGATGCTTTGCCTTGGAAATGAACCAAGATCATTCTGTTATTGTTGAGATTGCACCCAAGTACTGCATTTCAGACTCTTGTTGACTGTGAGGGCTACTCTATTTCTTCTAAGGGATTCTTGCCCACAGTAGTAGATATAATGGTCATCCGAATTAAATTAGCCATTCCCATCCATTTTAGTTCACTGATTCCTAAGATGTCAATGTTGCCGTCAGCTGATTGACCATGTCCAGTTTACCTTGATTCATGGATCTAACATTCCAGGTTCCTATGCAACATTGTTCTTTACAGCATCAGACTTGACTTTCACCACCAGACACATCCACAGCTGAGCGTGGTTTCCGTTTTGTCACAGCCGCTTCATTCTCTCTGGAGCTAGTAGTAATTGCCCTCCACTTTTTTGCAATAGCATACTGGATACCACCTGACCTGTGGGGCTCATCTGGTGTCATATATTTTTGCCTTTTCATAGGGTTCTCCAGGCAAGAATACTGGAGTGGGTTGCCATTTCCCTCTCCAGTGGACCATGTTTTGTCAGAACTCTTCACTATGACCGTCTTGGGTGGCCCTGCATGGCATAGCTCATAGCTTCACTGAGTTATGCAAGCCCCTTCACCACAACAAGGCTGTGATCCATGAAGGGAATGAAAACTCTGCAGCTCATCAAAACAGGGTTGTGGTGATGGCCACAGAACACTGTAAGTACACTGGTAACCACCGAATTCTACACTGAAGAGGGTGAGTTTTATGGTACGGAAATTATACTTCAGTGAAGCTTTAAGAAACAGACAAAAGAAAAAGCCGAAGAGCACCCCTCTGTGGCCCTCACCCCTAACCCCCCATCCATGCTTTGTCAGCAGGGAGCCATGCTGACCACCCACATGAGTCCTGCTTGACTTCTCCCTCTGACTTAGGGGGCATTTGGCGTTTGGGTGGGTGCTTTGGGCTGTCATATGGGTTCTGAGGCTCCTGGTACTAGTAGGTGGGGGAAAGGATGTGTGAGAGCATGCCATGACAAATTGTCCCCTGTCCCACAGGACTTCAGACAAACGTCCTATCCATGTTCTCTCATACAGGTAAGTCCTGCCTTTTGTTACTCATCCTAAGTCAACCTGTTCTACTCTTTGTTTTCTTTCGTTTCAAATCCAGAGTGGCTGCTGATCCTCTTACTTTCTTAAGTTTTTGTGACTTTTTCTGTCTCGATGTCAGCAACCCATGACTCCTTGTGCCTTTGTGATTTGGGAGCAGGGCAATCTACAGACACGGAGTCACTCCACACGGCTGGGACCTGGAGCCAGCTGCAACTGGGGACCTTTTCTTCCAATGAGAAGGGCTACCCCCAGGCTTGGCCCTCCTTGGGGGCAGGTGGTTCCTCCGCACTTTTCCTGGTCCCAGGTCTCTGGTTTCCAGGCAGCTGGCATTTCCAGCCTACTCCTGCAGACAGCTCACACCACACACCAGACTTGTTGGCAAGTGGTCCGGGTATTCCCCCTGTGACAGGGGCCCTGTGAAAAAGAAAGAGGCAGGGAGCCTTCCCTGGGACATCTCCCCACCAGCCTGCCCTGCCGTACTCCGTGTGATGCAGGAGGTAGGTCGTGCCTCTCCCTGTCTTGCTGAGTCTGACTTTATAAACACCTCCCTCCCCTGGTAAGGCCTACGCCTTACCCAAGCCAGTGACAGTGAGGGTGAGGAGTCCAGTCTGAGCCCTGGGACACGCGGCCTAACTCTTCTCTTACTTCTTGCTCTCTGCATCAGATGCCTTTGGGCCTCTTCACTTTCCTTCCTCAGGCCAAGCGTCCCTGCTCACCACCACTGGCCAGCAGCAAGCTCTCATCTCTGGCTCCTGCAATGCTTTATTCCTAGTTCTGTGATGCTGTAGATGACTTCTTTCTGTGTATATGGGAGTCCCTCCCAGGCAGTCCTTCCCATGCAGTCTGTGAACAACTACATGAGTGATGCTCAGGTCCTATCTTTCCAGAAATGTCTACTGAGCATCTATGTATTTAATTTACTTTGCCAACAAAGGTCCATCTAGTCAAAGCTATGGGTTTTCCAGTAGTCATGTATGGATGTGAGAGTTGGACCATAAAGAAAGCTGAGCGCCAAAGAATTGATGCTTTTGAACTGTGGTGTTGGAGAAGACTCTTGAGAGTCCCTTGGACTGCAAGGAGATCCAACCAGTCCATCCTAAAGGAGATCAGTCCTGAATATTCACTGGAAAGACTGATGCTGAAGCTGAAACTCCAGTACTTTGGCCACCTGATGCGAAGAGCTGACTCACTGGAAAAGACCTTGATGCTGGGAAAGATTGAAGGAGGAGGAGAAGGGGATGACGGATGATGAGATGGTTGGATGGGATCACTGACTCAATGGACATGAGTTTGAGTAAACTCTGGGAGTTGATGATGGACAGGGAGGCCTGGTGTGCTGCAGTCCATGGGGTCGCAAAGAGTAGGACACGACTGAGCGGCTGAACTGAACTGAACAGATGGTATTTAATATACTATCCTGTGCTCCGCAGAGATACATGCATAGGGAACTTGGCCAGTGCCTTTGAGAAGTTCGTAATATATTCATTTACAGCCTTGGGGTGAAAAGACATTAGTAGAAAAAGGGAATGGAAAGAGGTAAGGGACCACATTTATAATCAAAGAAGGATAAACATCACCCTCTTCCCACCTGCTGTTTGTCCAGGCAGGGACATTGTGAGGGGGTCACTGAGGCCCAGGCCTGGGTGCTGGCCTCAGAGTCCTCTCCAGGAACTCCCCTCCATGCTCAGCAAAGACTAGGGCCCACCCTGCAGGCCTGACGAGGTCCCAGAACAACCCCGCAATACTTCCCTCTGCTGTTGGACTAGAGAAAGTCATTCACTTGGGGAGGAAGAAGTGGCTCCCTGAGCATCACTAGGGTCCCCACTCCCTCCTTTCTAAGATGGGGAGCTGCCTCTGGCCCCAGCAGAAGGAAGCCCGGCTGCCACTGCTCCAGGGACATCATGGGGTCCCACAGTGAGGGGGAGGAGAACAAGGCCCCCGGGACACAGAGCCTTAGGGAGGGGAACCCAGGAGACCACACTCCTGGGGGCCTCCAAAGCTCAGACAGGTCTCATCCAAAGGGAGTGAATGAATGAAGGGGTTGGATTGGCAGTGAGATGAAATGACGCTCCCGTTCTGGGCGCAGGCTCTGGCTTCTGGCTCTCCACCCTCTCTGCATCCCTCAGGGTGGCTTCCAACAGAGCAGGAGGAAGTGCCTGGCACCGGCTAGGGGGGATTCCCTAGGAGTCTCGTGCTCCATTGTTCTTTTTCAAACATTGCCATTTCCAGCCAAGGCAGCTGGGCTGCCTGTGGTGAGAGTAATTGATTGTGACGTGGTCAGGGGGCAAAGGGCGCCGGTGCTCATTTCTGAGAAGTGAGCAAGTATAGACACTCTCCTTGGGCCAAGTGACTGTTGCAGATATGAAATGGTGGCATCAACATTTCTTCTTAAAATAAACATTTCTTGTTCGTAAAAATCATTCTTGTGCCTATAAATGCTTCAATCAAAGAAATGTTTTCTTTGTTCAGAGGTAGTTAATTGGCCAGACAGGGCTGGGGCTGTGACAAGACGCCCACCCTTGCTCTGAAAGCAACAGCCGGCTTTCCAGGCGGGGGGCAGGCCTTCCCGTCTCTCCCCAGGCTCCCTGCTGCTCTGTGGCTCAAATACACCAGGGTGAACATCTTCAAAATAAAGTCTCCTTCTAATCAAAAGATAGGATAGACTTGGTGATATTTCCATAGACAAGAAAGAGTCTTAAAAAAGAGTCCTGATTCTTACCAAGCCCAAGCTAAACAACTGGATGATTCCATGAGCTCAGCTTGCCCTCCTAAATCTCTTTGCCTACACCTGTAGCCTCATATTGGCGAATCCCCACCTTGCCCCATTATGCTGCTCTGAGGGAGTCTTTAGTGCCTCCAAGTGGACGCTGAGACCAGGTGGACAAAGAGACACACACGAAGGTCTCAGGAGTGGGGAGACGGGACACAGACCTGGGTGCGTCCTGCCCCGTGTCACGCCCCCTCTGGACACTGCAGCCAGCCTGTCCGCAGGCCTGTACAGATGGAGGCGCATTCCATGCCGACACCTGCCAGAAGCGGCCCCCGCTTGGCTGGGACCTCCAGTGGCACAGGCAGGCCCATGGTGAGCAGTTAGGGAGTGGGCGCTGCCCACCTCAGGCTAGAGCGTGTTCAAAGAGGCCCTTTGATGTCTACCCGCCAAAACCCACCCTGAGACCCCCTCGTCTGGTGTGGAAACCTGCATTTATTAAGTAAGAGTTCTTTTATCATCCCATTTTTCTTGATAATCTAACAGAGACTCGAGTCAGACTGAGCCTGGGTCAGCTTGAGTGAGTGAACGTTGATCAGTCGGGTCTGGCTCTTTGCAATCCCATGGACTGTAGCCCCCCAGTCTCCCCTATCCATGGGATTCTCCAGGCAAGAATGAATACTGGAGTGGTTGCCATTTCCTTCTCTAGGGGATCTTCCTGACCCAGGGATTGAACGCAGGTCTCCTGCCTCGCAGGCAGATTCTTTACTGTCTGAGCCACCAGGGAAGCCCCTCATAGAGCAAACATGCTCAGCCTCTGTGTGATGCTTCCGGAGCCTTTGCCTCCCCTTTGCTGACTCCTTCGGTCCCGGATGCAGTTCAGAAGGGCTCCTCTGGGTTTCATCCTGGAGCCCGAGAACCGAGGTGGCTGTTAAAGCAAGGGCTACAGGTCAGACAGGGCCCCGCCCAGAGGTGGACTCCCCACGTCCTGTCCCCCAGTGTAGGGAAGGCTCCCTGTGCCTTGGCCGGTGGGGCCGTGGCTCTGCCATCAGACAGCACGTGTTCAACCAGCTCAGCTGCACCCCTCGGCCTTCCCAGGCCTCCTTTCCTTGTCTGGGGAAGAGGCGATGAAGGCCCGCTCCAGGGATTTCCCCAGGAGTAATGAAATGTGCCTGGTTTCTCATGGAGGCTGCAAACGAAAGCTTCCTCCCCCAGCGCCCCAACCTGGCCTCCTCGTGCCACTCACCCCCTCCCCATTTATCTCTGTGTCCCGGAGCTGGCTCAGGCTGGGAGGGGTGGCAGAGGAACGCCCTTCCTGTCCCTGGGGGTCGCACTCTGGAGGCCTGGTTGCAGCCCTGCTCAGCTCGCACTGGCGGCCAGCCTGCCACCGCCTTGCCTCGCCCCATGGCTCTGGGCCCGGGGGAGATGCTTGGCTCTGACGCACTTCTAACTGCTGACACACGTTACTTGGATGCCTTTAAAGCCGAAACAAGGTCAGGCATCAAACCGCATCTCCCTCTGCAGCCAGGCCTCCGTTCCCGCCAACCTTGGGAAGGACTTGGAGAGAATGAAAGTTGGACTGGCAGGGCTGCCATCACGCCCACCCGAGCTCCAGCTCTGGTGCCAGAGGCAGCCTGTCTTCTGAACACGTCCTTCAGGGTCTCTGCTGGTCTGTCGTGTGTTTACATGCAGAAAGCGCCACACCCAGCACAGGATGGTGTGGCTTCACTGGGCATTTCACTACCCCTGCATCCCTGATGGAGCCCGTCAGTCCATTTTGCACATGGTTTTTCTGAGCTCCTGGCTGCTGCCTGCAGCTCCAGAAAGGACCAGCATTCGCTGACTCCAAAGCTGGGTCTGGACAACGAGGCTTTTTCCTTCTGCACCACGACGTGATCACTTTGGTGATAATATCCCTTAACTGATGTATAGAACAGTCTTATGGACTCTGTGGGAGAGAGAGAGGGTGGGAAGATTTGGGAGAATGGCATTGAAACATGTAAAATATCATGTATGAAACGAGTTGCCAGTCCAGGTTCGATGCACGATACTGGATGCTTGGGGCTGGTGCACTGGGACGACCCAGAGGGATGGTATGGGGAGGGAGGAGGGAGGAGGGTTCAGGATGGGGAACACATGTATACCTGTGGCGGATTCATTTTGATATTTGGCAAAACTAATACAATTATGTAAAGTTTAAAAATAAAATTTAAAAAAAAAAGAAATAAAAAGCAAGGCATGTTGCCCAATTTTAAGTTGAGTGGGCTCTCCGTGTGGCATTAGACAACAGAAAGGTTTTCGGTGTCAGCCGACCCTTAAATGACACTGTTTCCAAATCTGGGTCATGGCGTTAGCCCTGACACCCTGACTAGCACCCGCGCCTAATCCCGGCGGGGAGCAGAGGAAGCCTGGGAGCCAGTGGTGGGCTGAAGGCTGACACGGTTTCAACTTCTCCCACCTCCCCAGATGCTGCATGGTTGTTACTGCTGCTGCTAAGTCACTTCAGTCGTGTCCGACTCTGTGTGACCCCATAGACGGCAGCCCACCAGGCTCCCCCGTCCCTGGGATTCTCCAGGCAAGAACACTGGAGGGGGTTGCCATTTCCTTCTCCAATGCATGAAAGTGAAAAGTGAAAGTGAAGTCGCTCAGTCGTGTCCAACTCCTAGCAACCCTATGGACTGCAGCCTACCAGGCTCCTCTGTCCATGGGATTATCCAGGCAAGAGTGCTGGAGTGGGGTGCCATTGCCTTCTCCGGTTGTTAAACACCCCTTTAATCTGGGCTCGTCAAAAGCATCACTGAGAACACACACCTGTCAGGCAGCAGGGGTTCCGGGTCAGCGACTTCCTGATAAGCTAGGCTGCCCTTAACAGCAAATCCGTCTAGCAGGGCTCTTCCAAGCCAGGAGCTGTTGGCAGAGGTGCCCCAGGTATTGCCCCAGGGCTTTGTGAGAGGGACACCGAAGTCATTCTCTGTCTCTCTGACCCTGACTTTCTCTGTATGTCTCTGTGTGTGTGTGTGTCTCCAGGCCATCAGGACACACCATACTGGAAGGATCCATGGCAGGACATAAGCTAGGACACGAGCCATCAGATTTGCCTAGCCTCTGAGGAAAAGGACCAAACTGAACTAGTGAGTTTGATTTGGGAGGACTTGCCTCCTTTTTTAAAAATTAACTTCCTACCCTTTTAGACCTGAGGTCCTGCCCCTTGCTCACTAGCCTCTGCCCCCTAGGCCTGTCCCAGGCATCCCTGCCTCAGTGCTCAGCCCAGTTGGTCCGAGTGTCAGCCCATTGTCTGGGGCACTGTGATTGGTGGAGGAATCCAGACCTAAGCCAATCAGCACACGGCATTACCCTAGGCCCCAGAGCTGGTCCTCACATGGCTGGGTGGTGGGTTGGTGGCCCAGCTGGAGAGAGGGAGATGTGAAAGCATCCCACTCTCTTAAGAGCTAGTAGGGAAATAAACACCTTCCCTTTCTTCAGGCATCTGGGCACGTGGGTGTGATACCTGGGACTGCTGCCCGCATTTTGCTGCCTTGAAGGAAGTTGAATTGAGGATGAAACCTCAGGGAGCGGAGAGTAGACAGAACTTCTGAAAGATGAGGCCAGAGCCCCTTTAAGCCAGCCCTGAAGCCCACCGCAACACTTATGTGAGGACGAACTTCTCGTGTTTTGGTGTGTTAATGGAGAAAGTGTCCTTTGAGCTTAGGTGAGCAAGAGCTGAGGGCGGCTCTCCTCAGGGCAACCCCCCACCCCCAACTTAGTTTTTGTTAAACACACGAAGACTGGTCCATGGCACTAAAGGGTTACTGCTGCACACTGGAGCCACAGAAGAACTTGCCTGAAATGACAGAAGCCGATACCTTCAATTTCCTGATAACTTCTTGGCTCTGCCCATCATGGGTCCTTTCCCAAGTGCTCCTCTCTAGCTGCTGTGAAGACCCTCAGCAGAAGGACTGAGGACCATGGGCTTGGAGACCAAAGGACCAGAGAGCAAAGCTGCTTGGACACCTCCAGATCACCTCTCCACTCCCTGGTGAGAGCAACCCTGCATTCGCCACTTGGCAATCTTCTGCTTTGCCAAGAGCAGAGGATTGAAAAAGCTGTGCTTTTCTCTAGAGACACCAGAGAGTAGAGATGTCAAGAATGCCAGGCCACTTGGGTTCAACCCTAGTCCTGCCACTTGTCAGCTATTTGACCTTATGCAGAGTACATCATGCTAAATGTCAGGCTGGATGAATCACAGGTTGGAATTGAGATTCCCAGGAGAAATATCAACAACCTCAGATATGCAGATGATACCACTCTAATGGCAGAGAGTGAAGAGGAACTAGAGGGCCTCTTGATGAGGGAGAAAGAGGAGAGTGAAAAAGCTGGCTTAAAACTCAGCGTTCAAAAAACTAAGATCATGGCATCTGGCCCCATTACTTCATGGCAAATAGAAGGGGGAAAAGTGGAAGCAGTGAGAGATTTTCTCTTCTTGGTCTCCTAACACACTGTAGACAGAGACTGAAGTCATGAAATTAAAAGATGCTTACTCTTTGGAAGAAAAGCTATGATAAACCTAGACAGCGTATTGAAAAGCAGAGATATCACGTTGCTGACAAAGGTCCATCTAGTCAAAGCTATGGTTTTTCCAGTAGTCATGTATGGATGTAAGCGTTGGACCATAAAAAAGCTGAATGCTGAAGAATTGATGCTTTTGAACTGTGGTGTTGGAGAAGACTCTTGAGAGTCCCTTGGACTGCAAGGAGATGAAACCAGTCCATCCTAAAGAAAATCAACCCTCTATATTCATTGGAAGGACTGATGCTACTGGAAAATAGCTTTGACTAATGGCACCCCACTCCAGTACTCTTGCCTGGAAAATCCCATGGATGGAGGAGCCTGCTAGGCTGCAGTCCATGGGGTTGCTAAGAGTCAGACACGACTGAGCGACTTCACTTTCACTTTTCACTTTCATGCATTGGAGAAGGAAATGGCAACCCACTCCAGTGTTCTTGCCTGGAGAATCCCAGGGTGGGGGAGACTGGTGGGCTGCCGTCTATGGGGTCACACAGAGTTGGACACGACTGAAGCGACTTAGCAGCAGCAGCAGCATTCTGACCTTTGTTGGCAAAGTGATGTCTCTGCTTTTTAACATACTGTCTAGGTTTGTCATAGCTTTTCTTCCAAGTTCATGGCTGCAGTCACTGTCCACAGTGATTTTGGAGCCCAAGAAAAGAAAATCTGCCACTGTTTGATATTTTCTCCTTTCAATTTGCCATGAAGTGATGGGACCACATGCCATGACCTTAGTTTTTTTTAATGTTGAGTTTTAAGCCAATTTTTTCACTCTCCTCTTTCACCTTCATCAAGTTACTCCCAAATTTAGCATCTTTAAGCAACAACCCTTCACGATCTCAGTCAGTTCTTGTGGGTCAAGAATACAGGTGCAGCTTAGCTTAGCAGCTCTCCAGGCCACGGGATGTGAGGCAGGCTCCCAGCCTTGACTTGGGGTGGAGAGTCTGTTTCCTCGCTGTCTCAAGGAGCTGCTGACGGGCCTCGGGTCCTTGTTGACTGGGGGTTGGAGACATCCACATGGGCCTCTCCACAGGGCTGTTCCCAATACAGCAGGTGGCTTTTCCCAGAGCACAGGCTCTGAAAGAGAGTGAGAGAGGGCAAGGAGGGGGCAGGTCCTTTTGTCTTCCAGTAATCTTGGAAGTCACTTCCCATCGCCTTTGCTCTATTGTATTTGGTGCAAGCAACTCACTAGGTCCGGGCCACAGGTAAGAGGAGAGGATTGCCCAGAGGTGGAAAAACCAGGAGGCAAGAGGTTTTGGGGGACCAGCTAAGAAGGGGGACAGGGCATTGCCAAGGCCAAGGGACTGAAAAGGCAGAGCACACGTGAAGCTAAACTCCCACCTATCCATTTCTCTCACTGGGGTGGGGGGCGGCGGGGGGGCACCCACAGCAGTCGGCTGTGCCCGCCTCCTCCCAGACCTGGGTCCCCGCTTCATTGGATCCCTCCGCCCTGGGTTATAATCACTCTACCCATCTTCCTCATCCCCGGCCGTCTTCCTGCACTTGCTCCCCTGTGCGCCTCAGTTTCCCCTTTCCATGCACCGAGTTAGTGATTCTTTATGGTGAACTCTCTGTTCAAAGAGCTGGTGGGGTGACTGCCTCCAGCTGAACCCCGCGTGACCCAGTGAGGCCGTGATCTGTGTGGCTGGAGAGCCGCCTTGCACCTGGGCCTCGCCCACATCAGGACTTCATGCCCAGGAGCCCGCACCTCACCCGGGCTCTCAGGCTGCCCACGGGTTGAGCCCCTCTCTGGAGGCGACACAGGTGCCCGCAGTGCCTAGTGCCCAGGAAGGAGGAGACGCCCAGCCCCGCTCCTGGGGGAAGGCAGGGGCTGGAGACTCCAGAGGCGAGGTGAGCTGCTGCCACCTGTGGGAGTACTTCCTTCAGTCTCTGAGGACATGGAGCTGGGAATTAATTAAACGGGCTGAGGAGGCCTGGACATTCTTGGCTGGCTTTGGGGCGGGGAGAGCAGTCTGTCCTGTGCTGCTGGGCCCTGCCTGCCCCGCACAGGTGGGCTGCGGCCCTTCACACCCCGCGCCCTCCTGGCGCCCGCCCGGCTTAGGTCAAGGCAGAGCCTGCGCTGCAGGGCGTGGGCTGGACGCTGCACACAAGCCCCCCGTGGAGGCCATGGAGCGCTCTCACATTTCCGTACACCCCGCAAATTAGGAACATGTTTACTTGCATAACAGCACTTTATTATGTTTACACACAGTTAAGCCGCCGCCCATGGGTTCACCAAAGACACAGAAATGTGAAAGGACTGGCCGATCCTGGGCTTTTCCGTGAGGATTAATTTACCGCTTGTTCTCTCCCTTTGTCGTCCGCTAGCATTTTGCCGGCAGGCAGGCCCCTGCTCGCAGTCATTGAAGGTTTAAGAAAAGCTCAGCGGGGGAAACTTAAATTTGAGGGGAAAAAAGTTCTAGCGGACCCGTGGTTAGTCAGCCGGCTTTCCCGGCGTCCATCCTGAGACCCCGACTGTGACAGTCGCCCCGTCCTCTCTCTTGCTAGAGGGCCCTCGAGCAGCCCTCCGAGGCTCTGTCTTGGTTTGGGGGTCGCCCAAAGCAGACTCACAGCGGGGACTTGTCCATGGGTGATCCCGGCCAGCACGGGGTGGGGGTGGAGGAGAGGAGGGGCCCAGAACAGCCTGGGAATGAGGGCTGTGCCCTGCCCGCCACGGCTCAACCCACCCAGCCCTCGCCCCTCGGCAAGACAAGGGCAGCAGGCTTCCCCTGGGTGTTCAGCCACAAGCTGCCTCTTCCTGGGGTGTGAGGCCCCTGGGGGTGTGAACACTGCCTGCAGGGGAGGGGGAGCACTTCCCAAGGTGGCAGAGGAGCAAAGGTAAGCCAGCGTAGGTGTCTCCTGCTGGGCGGGGCATCTTAGCCTCTGCTCTACGCTCAGTCACCAAAGCCTCGATGTCCTTGTCTGTGAAATGAGGCCAGTGTGAGCAGCAATAACACATGCAGCCCTGGCACACAGCCGGGGCCTGTCAGTGCTGGGCCTGTGACTGGCCGCTCCTTCAGGGAGGAGCCCTCCGCCCCGCTGGACGCTCGGTGACTCTGGGTTCCATTTCCTCTCCTGCCGCCGAGAGGCCGGGCCCTGTCCTGAGCTGTCCCAGCCAGGCCGGGCTGGGTGCCATCTGCTCAGACTCGGCAGTCAGGGCCCAGGCTAGTCTGCGGGGTCACCGCCGCCCATCTGTGTTCCCAGGCCACGGAACCAGCCCCCTGGCCCGAGCAGTCACCTGCTCCCGGCCGCGGGAGGCCCAGTGCTTGACCTTTCCCTCGCAACGTCATTTTCCGTTCTGCCACGTTTTTGGCCAGGCCTGAAACACTTATCTAGGGGAGCTGGAAGGATTGTTCCGAGGCTTGTCATTGTTTCAGGATCAGGTTGCCTGAGCCTCAAGAATCCAACAGAAACCAGAACCTCCTCTGAGTCACCGACACCCACAATGTGGCCCTGAATGGGCAGTGGGGGCCAGGGTGGAGGGCGGCGGCTCCCTTGCCTCCTTTTGGGCCCAGAATGCTTCAGCAGTGCCCTCCCCACCCACAGCTGAGCCGGGTTTGTGTAGCTCAGGCCCAGTGCCAAACTGGCACAATGGTCTGGCCCCCAGCCTAGGCCTGTCCGCTGTGGCCAGGTGGGAGGGGAAGGTGGCGGCCCCTCTCATGCAAGGAGAATGCCACCTGCTCCCCAGGAGCAAGGAGGCCTTTGGGCCCGGGTTAATGCGGCAAGGCCTACAGAAGCGCTTTTAGATCTGTGAGGCCTGGGGTGAAGGCAGAGGCCCCAGGACCCACAACTGCTCCTTCCTCAGGCTCCTCCCCAGGTCTCCATCCATCATCCAGGACTGGCCCCCGGGGAGTTCCTCACTGGGCTCTCCCTAAACCACCTTCTTGACACTTGTGTCCCACACGAGCTTGGAGGAGGGGGGCACCAGCCACTGGACGTGCTCAGCCCCTCATCCTGCCCCTGCTGGGAAGAAGTAGCTCTGGAAGGCAGCTCGTGGTCAGCAGTCAACAAATGAAAGCCACTCAGCGTCCCCACACTCCTCTGGGCCAGCAGCCACAGCCCACAGTGGGGGGTGTCAGGGGTCCCAGCCAGCACCGCTGGTCTGATCACTCAACGCCCAGGCACACTGCACCCCACCCCCACCCCATCACAGCCAGCGGAGGCCGAGCATCACTTTCGGGATCGGCCAGAGCTCCGCTGGCCCCTGGCCCCGGGAAAGCTCCTCAGGTGCTTTCAGCCCCCCACCAGGCAGCGGGCAAAGCAGGGGCTCTGGCTTCGAGCCACAGTCCCCGGGAGTGGGGCCACCTGTCCTGGCTCCACCACTCCTTTGGCATTTCCCCCAGTGTAGCCTGTTCTCGGAGGAACCTGACTTGTCACAGCCCTGCTTCATGGTCATCTGCATTGATTAAGCACCTAATGTATACCCAGGGCTGGTCCCATGAAATGGAGCTTGTAGGGGAGCATCTGAAATGCATTTACAGTTTGAGACACATGCTTCTGACCCTCTTGGATGCGTCTGGGTGCACAGAGTCTGTGAAGTGTCCCGTTTTCCAGGTGAGGAAAGGGAAGCCTGTGTGAGCTCACAGCACTGTGGAGTCAGAATTTAGCTGCTTGGAAGCCATCGTTGCTTTCATGATGCTGAGTGGCCTCCCTCTTTCTGAGAGGAGTTTATTGGTGAGCATTGGAGGCAAGATGGCTCAGGTAAGAGCCCTCTTGAGCCATGGAAGCCAGTCAGTAATCATGCAAGTGTGATTCACAGCCTTCTGAGAACCGCTTTGGGGGGGGTCCCTGTTGCAGAGCCTGGGGAGCAGTGCATGCAGCTACAAGGAGAGTGGCCAGCCGAGCTGCTCGGAGGGGACAGCAGAAGCAGGCTGGCACCGTGCACAGTGCGGACGTGCCAGAGGGCTGCGTCCTGCAGCAGATCGCGTGGGCTGTGGTGGAGGCTCAGCAGTGAGGTCTGAGTGACGGGTAATGAAGCCACAGAGCATTTTGACCCAGGAAATGGCTCCTGCACGTCTTCAGTCCAGAGTAGTCTGGGGAGATGGGCGAGGGAAAATGTCTCAAGTTACAGCACCTGGCTTGGCTATACAGAAGGGGACGAGAGCCTGGAAACTGCATTTTAAATGTGGAGTCAACCAGGTAATTTAGTAACAAGCCTTGCTGATTGGTAGTCACCATGACTTATTCTGCATAGCAAACATCCACAGACCTCAAACTGTTTTTCCTCCTCCCGTACCTTCAGAGAACGAACTTCACCCTCCTCCTCCCTCACTCCCAGGGTCCTTGGTCAGCAGGTCTGGCAGGACCCCACCCGCCCTCACCCTGCACTGACCAGTGAGGGTGGTCCTCACCTTCCCTCTTAGGCTGCCCTGGGTTTCCCCTCCCAGCCTCCTCTCTGGCTGGGGCGTCGGCTGGTGGTCAGTTTTGCTTTCTGAATTGTAAACAAAGCCACTTCTGTAGCTTCAGCTTTGCTCTTCTATGCCTCACCCCCATTCCCTCTTCCTACCACTTGGGTCTCTTCCTCTGATGAAACTCTGCTCCCTGGAAGGATCAGAGAGGAATCATTTATTATCCTTTAGGGCCAATGTCTCAGCTTGGTCATCACTGTACACTCAGCTGGAGAACACAGCACCCCACATATGGTAGGTGCTCAGTAAGTTAGAAGAAAAGTTTTTTGACTGAAAGGATGGATGAATGGGTGGGTGGATGGGTGGCTGGACAGACAGATGGAAGGGTATGTGGGCTGGTGGGTGGATGGATGGATACATGAATGAATGGATGTGAATGTGTTAGGGCTCTCCTGGGAAGAAAATCAACTGAAAAAGTCCCCTGGGATGGGAGACAGGTGGGGAGAGGGTCCCGTTGGCTGTTTCACCTGTACCTCCCTGGGTTGAACTCTCTGGGCTCTCTGGGCTGTGAGTGGTAGGGAAGTAAGTTAAGCAAAGTGACCAGAGCACTCACATCCCCAGAGGTAACACCTGGTCCTGGCAGGGGGGCTCCCGGTGAGGCTGAGCTGGTGCCGCAATCTCAGTGGGACCTGAGTGCGGACGGCTGCTGGAGACCAGAGCCTCAGACGTCACTTTGCAGGGGCCCAAATCCCCCAAGATGGAACGGCAGTCAGCACCTCCCTGTTCTAGCTGTTGACCACAGACATCTTCTATCTCTTAGGATCCCAATTTTATCCTCCAATCAACTGCCTGGTAAAGTCGAGGCTGGAGCAAGATGGTTTCCAGGGCAACTTTGCTGTCCACCCATGTACCTATAATTTGAGGTCTTTAGAGAGCTTTCCTGAACGTGTGTATATATACATGTATATTAAACATGTACATATTGTATATATACATATATAATTTTCATATATGCCTCCTGGCTTCCCTGATGGCTCAGTGGTAAAGAAAATGCCTGCCAATGCAAGAGACGTGGGTTCAAAACGTGGGGCAGGAAGATCCCCTGGAGAAGAAAATGGCAACCCACTCTGGTATTCTTGCCTGGGAAATCCCATGGACAGAGGAGCCTGGCCGGCTACACTGCATGGGGTCGCAAAAGAGTTGGATGTGACTGAGCAACAAAACAGCAACAACACTGTTGTTCAGTTGCTCAGTTGTGTCTGACTCTTTGTGACCCCATGGACTGCAGCATGCCAGGCTTCCCTGTCCTTCACCATCTCCTGAAGCTTGCTCAAACTGATGTCCATGAACTCGGTGATACCATCCCACAATGAACAACAGCATATATGCAACTCATTTAAGAATAAGAAACGGCATTAATCCCTGGAGATCCAAGTCCATGCTCAGAAGCTCAAAAGTGAATGTCTGAAATTCACAGCAGTGGAGCAGCCAGGGGGCTTTATAGCAAGCCTGGTTCTGAGCTCCGTTAACATATGATGTGGCCACTGCGTGGCTTTGGTGGCAGGAGGGGGTGAGCTGGGGAAGAAGGGGTTTCCTGGGGCCTGAGCATCAGTCAGGAGTGTTGCTGACCACCCAGTAACTGGACACCCTGTAGGACTGACTGCCTTCCCAGCCCTCCAGTGTCAGGGCAGGGCCGTGGGATGGATTCTGACCAGTGAGCAAAAGTGAGCTGTGACATTCTCAGGCCAGAGCTGGCTGCTGGCATGAGTCCTTCAAAAGGTCTCCATGAAACAAAAGCTGGCAAGTTTAAGAAAAAGGCTGCCTCATCCATCTGGTCCTGGAGAGACAAGAAGGTGCAGACCCCTGCCACGATGGGCATGTGCCATGAGTCAAGGAGGAACCGCTGCTGCTGTTGGCCACGGAGATTTGGTGGGTATGTGCTAGGCATAACCTAGCCCATTGTGGCAAGTTCAAGGCCTAAGTTACTCTCAATAATCCTAGAAAAACTACCTGCTTTTCCTTCCAGCTGTGGCCAAGATACACCAGTCTCAGGTTCTTGGTGAGTCTGACCTAAGTCTCCGGGCCAGTTCTTCCAGCAACACTGTGGATGGCCTGGGCCCCGACTTGGAAAGCCCTGCGGCCACTCATGGTGGGGTCTAGCCCCAGCTGTAACAGTTCTCGCTCATGGGGCTGTGATTTCAAGCCAGGCTGAGGAATTACAGTGAACAAGTGGCCTCCAGGGAAGGCTTCCCCTGGAAGTGTGGGCCCCACTTGGCATAAAAAGCTGTTTTCACACTTGCCTTTATTTTTTGCTGTGAGATGATAGCCTCTCTGGATGTGGAGCCGTCAGGGAGCAATCTCTTTCCCCAGGAAGATATGTGTCAAGCAGGACACTGAGAGGTCCGTGCAGCCTGGGCCCGGTCTCCTTTGTCTGAACCCCACGTGCGTGCTCCCCACACACAGTGTGGAGGGGCCCTAAGTGCCCGCAGGCTGGGCAGGGCACGAAACGAGCATCCGACAGCTCCCAGCCAGCGGCAGGCTGATGGGGAGGTGGTTTTTAACAGCCTCCTGCTTATTGATTTCCGTGTGGTGAGGTCAACTTCAGCCGCCCTCCCATGGAGAGAGGCTGCAAACCAAAGCGGTTTGGTCCCCATCTATTTCCTGCAGGCTCTCGGTAGAGTGACCAGCTCCCAGCTGGCTGTGACCTTGGGCAGGTCGCCTTGCCCAGGTCTCGGTTGCTCTCACATCCATGTCCCCTGGCAATGACATGCGCTGGAAGCCTGCTAAGGGCCAGGCACTGCCTCAGTGACTGACACGTGGTCAGGCCTTCCATCCTCGCCCAGCTCCCTTAGCTGATCCCGGTTTTCCAGGTGAGGACACTGAGGCACAGGGAGGTCAGGTAACGTCAGTGAGGTCATGGAGCTGGTGGCTCTGGAGCTCAGCACAGTGCCCGGCTCTGCCGCCAGCTGAGGACCTGAACACTCAGCTGAGCATTGCCCAGGCCCTTTCCTGGGCCACCGCCGTTTCCTGCTTCTTGTGTCCTGTGCCAGTTTGTTCCTAGCCTTTACATCACAGCTCCCCCATCTTATTCCCTGATGGGGAACCTCACAGCGGGCTGGGCACTAGCTGGGCGCACAGCCAACCAGAGACGTGATGGGCTGGCCTCCCTGCGGGGTTGGAGACCTCTCCTGGGGGTGGGCAGGAGCTGCCAAAGGAAGGCTGTGGCGCTGGGTGGCAGGGCACGGTGGAGCGGCCTATGGGCCCACCTGAGGAGGCAGGGGCCAGACTGACGCAGCAGCTGAGGGCAGGGCTGGACTTCCTCCTCAGTCACCCCTGTGCCCCACAAAAAACCCCAGAACTGACCTGAGCCCAAACAGCAGCTCCTGGGAGTACTGCCCACCAGTGGGTGCCACTGCACTCCCAACCAGTGCTGGGAAACACGGTTTCTGGCCCTCCAGTGGCCCTGTCAAGCTAAAGACAAACTGGGGGTGGGGGCAGGCCCTCCTGGGAGACATTAGAGAGGGCTCTGTGGCCTGGTGGGCATAAGGAAGGGCAGCAGCCGTGGGAGGCCCTGGACTCACCCTGGGACCCAGCCAGGTGAGCTGCCCAGGACAGCACCTGTGGGAAGGGGTCCCTGCCTGCTTTTTCCCCTGGAGCCACCATATAGGCTAATGAAGGGACGTGACCAAAGACTCTGGAAACACTGGTTTGGCTCAAGGTGGGCCCCTCACTTAAGTTGGGTCCCCCCGGGGTCTTTTGGAGGTGGACTGGGAGCTGTCCCTGGGAGGGTGCCGGGTAAGTGGCAGCTGCCTGGCAGAGGGTGAAGAAGTGGGGGGCACAGGTGTCTGCCATGCCCAGCTGTCCCTCCACGTGCAGGAAGGAGCTGCAGACTTGGGGTGCTGAGCATGGACTACCTCCCACACCCCCGCGGCCTGAGGCTGCCCGCCCCTCAGTCGGAGTCCTGGGCTTTCCCCCTGACTACTCTGCACCCGCTCTGGGTCCAGACGGGAGCCCTGGGCTCCTCCAGGTCCTGCCTGTGTGCCCCAGCCCCGCTGACTGTGGCCCTTGCTGCTGGATGCCTCACCCCACAGCTGCCCCTGGTGGGCACCCAGAACCTGGTGTAACCTCAGCTCATGTGTGGACAGGGATGGCCCCTTGTGGGTGAGCTCAAGACATGAAAAGGCCATCGAGACACAAAGGGGCACCAAAGACAGAGGTCACCTCGGCCACACTCATGCATGCAGCTGGTTTGTACCCCGCGGTGGGGTGCGGCCAGAGCCCGGAGGCTGGCTGGGGAGCCCCGGGGAACGTGTGCCAGGCGCAGGGACGCTCTGGTCAGCCCCTCTCCTCAGGATGCCGCCTCCCAGCTGCGTCGTTGAGGACAGTGCGAGGAGACAGGCTGGGATGGATGAGAGGGCCACCGAGCACGAGTCTGACTGACGGAGCGCGGCCCTGTGTGTCAGAAAGCCCTTGGCCTGAGAGCGGTGCACAGCCGCCTGGCGCCGGCGCCCACCGACAGGAGACCACTCCCCAACTCCGGAAACTATTTCTGCAGCTTCCGGCTTTGGTTCCCCTCAGTCCGCTCCCACCTCCGACGTGAGTCTGACGTACTTGCGGGCAGAGCCTGTGAGAGACCGCACAAGGGCAGGGTCTGGTGAGAAGGGGAGCCTCCATTCGGCGACAGCATGGCTGGGGAACAGGCTGCCGTGTGGTGGCCAGATTTAACCCCTAGAATTTCAGTTAAAATGGAAAGTTTGGAAAATCAGAGCTGCCATGGCTCAGCCCGCCTCTCCCCTACGAGCAGGACGTGCTGGGGCTCTGGGGGGTTCTTGGTAACTTCTTCAGGGCGGGGACTCCACAGAGCTGGGGGAGCGCGGGATGGGACGATGGCCATGCTCGGCCACTCCCTGTGCCTGGCCGGGGCAGGAGCCCATGAGAGCCTCCGTCTTCCTTCCCCTGGAGCAGTGGGAGAAGCAGGAATTCACCCCCTGGCCAGGTCCCCCTGCTGTTGGGGACACTAAATGACACGCAGACTCAAAGCTCCCAGCCCAGAGCTCGTGTCCTGTCCCTGCTCCTGCCCGCCCGGATTGCCAGTCCGCCCTGGGACAGCCTGACTTCCCCGCTCCTCCACACCCCGCGGAGGCCACCCTGCAGACCCCGGTGGCCAGGCATGGGAAGAACAAGACTGACACATGGGGTTCCTGTGCTTGTCACACACAGTAATTTTTCTCAATTTTTAAAAGAGCTTATACCTTTGGCTCTTACAAACAATTCATCTTCTAAAAATCCACTTGGGAGCCCTGGATAGCACCCCCGCCCCTAGGCCTGCCTGGATTCACTCTGTGTCTCTGGTTTATTTTGCTCTATGCCTTCATTACCAGAAATATACTTTGTATTTTATTTATCTCACTTAGCATCTCTCCCGGCCCCTCTAACGAGAACAGAAGTGGCCGGAAGGAGTCGGGAGTCACTTAGTTTCTTCTGTTTACTCTGTATCTTCAGAACCTACGCTGTGCCTGGAATGCCATCGGCACTCAGTAAGTACTTTTGGAAAGAGTTTGTCAAAGGGATCCGTTTCTCACCAAGGAGGGAAGGGGGGCACTGCAGGGTCCCCATCTCTCGTAGGAGCCCTCCTGGTTGCATCATCTGCCCTGGGCTAGAATTGAGTGCACCTCCTTTCTGGTCCTCACCAAGACTCCAGAGGCTCTGGGCCCAAACCCCCAGTTCACCTTGGAGGCAGGTAGAGGTGGGGGGACCTGCTCCTAGCACCCGGCCAGTCCTGGCTCCCTGCCTCCCATGGTGCGCTTTCTGGCACCTTTGAGCTAACACCGAGGCCTGCAGATGATTGCTGGGCAGTTGGTCGGACTCGAAAAATATCCAGCCCCACCCTGGACCCACAGAACCAGAGTCTACCTTTTAGCAAAATCCCAGGGTCATTCAAGTGCTGCTTCCAGTTTGAGAGGTGCTGGTGACCTGCTCAAATGCCCCCTTCTCCCAGGCTAAGGGAAATGCTTTGCTGAGACCATCTTGATTTCTTTTGGTCTCTGCAGTTATTGAAACAGACAGCGCGCGTGGCTGAGGGGGGACGGGACTTAGCGTTACTGCGCGGAAACGGTGAAGGGCAAACCCAGCAATTAGCGGCAGAGAGTAGGGAGGCGAGGCAGGCAGGATGGAGAGCCAGGGAAACAGCAACCATAATTGCAGGGTGTGCCAGCCTTGGGGACGTGCAGTGGGAGGCGTCATTAAGACAGCAGCCACCTATGCGTGGGGGGATGACGGGTGGAGCCCGGTGACAGGGAGGCAGAGAACGTGTGGACCCAGGGGCCTCCTCAGGGCTGGATGCAGCCCAGGTGGGCCTTTGTCTCCACCACGTCGAGCCCTCACTGCACCCCTTGTGGATGCTGCTGTAGTACCTGCACAGGCCTGCACAAGGCTTTTGGCAGCTGGAGGGTCAGATTTCCTGCTAGAAGCTCTATTTGCCACATTTGAACTGACTACAGAGAAGGCTAGGCCTTCAGAGGGATGTTCCAACTGGGGTCCCCGGCACCCTGAGGCTTCACGAAGGGTTGTGGGGACAGCCACCAGCGTGAGGTGGGGGCTTCTCACCCCTTGCCCAGTCCCCCATCCCTCACACCCCACCTTCAGCCAGGCAACTCTGCTCTTGTCTCTTTTATACGCTGGAATTCTGATTTTTGCTGCTTTAGGGAAAGAGAGAGAAGGAAAGTGTCCAGGTCCTGCACACCGTCTCACCTCACAGGTAAGGGGTCCACTCAAAGTGACTCGGTAGGAGGGATGTTCTGTTTTTCTTCCCTGAGAGCTGGGCCTCAGAGAAGGGAAGCCACATTTAGTCTCCTTGTGCAGATGACCAGAGCCTGCTGTTTGCACTGCCTGAGAGAAGATGAGGAAGCTGCTAGGGCTATTAAATCCCCAAGGACTTATAGAGTTAGAGGATGACCCAGGCTTGGCGCCCAGATCCATCCAGAACCCAAAAGCGCCTCGGGGCCACTTAAAGCCCCAGTGACGTCACTCACTCCTCAGGCTCCTCTGGCTCTCTTGATTCAACTCCGCCCCATCCATCATTCGTCAGCTGTCGTGGTGGGCTGCCGTCTATAGTGAGCCTGGGCATCGGGCAGCAAGGTGAGGCTACCACCCATGGGATGGGGCACTTCAGGAAGCAGAGCTCGAAGAAGGGATCAGCTGCATTGCTGCCTGGGGAGCCTCTGGGTGACCCAGGTCAGCCCAGGATGACCAGGGAGGGAGATGAGATTGGCCGCTGCACAGGCAGGCAAGTGTCCTCAGGGCCAGAGACTCTGCTGAGGCCATTGGGGTGGCCCCTCCCCCTCCCCCTCTGGCCGAGGCTCCCGGGCCCCTCCCTATGTGCCCCGCCCCCCCACCAACCCCTGGCTCTGTCTCCTGTTCTCTGTGCCTCTCTGCTCAGGGGACACTGGGTCTGCCCCGTGCTGGATGGTGCAGGACAGCAACTGGCTGCAGCCTGGTTCTCATATAGTCCGCATGTTTCTGTCCCCTCCGGTTGGGAGGACTTTCTACAGGGAAGGTTCCCCAGGGTCTGGAGTCAGGCAGGGAGGAGGCCTGGAGAAGGAGTAGGTGGCCAAGGCCACAGTGGCCTGTCAGTCCATCCCTGGTTAGAATGGCTTGTTCCCAAGAAAATAGCAGCCCTGTATTTGATACCCAAGCTTGGCTTCCTGTCGCCTCTCAGAGCACGTTTAGCTAAGTGGGTGCGATCTCCACTGGAGCGATTAGCAGCGTCTAAGCCTGAACCCCTGAGACTGAGTCATCCTGTGCCTCGGGCAGCCTTCCCCTGCTCACACACTGTGTGGGACCCAGAGGGACTGCAAGACAGTGTTTGGGGCTGCATGACTTTATTTTAGCATCTAGATTTCCTCCCAGCCGCACCAGTGGTGTGGTAGCACTCCCTGTGAATGTATTATATGTTGAAAGGCAGACGGCAAGGCAGCTCCTGCTTTGGGGTTGGACAGGGTCCTGGCGCTATGATTTCCCTGACTTCTTCCCCACTGACTGCCCAGAGACAAAGGCTGACCCTTCATTATACCCCCAGCCCGAGTTGTCCCAAGACCAAGTATCCCCAGACCCAGGCCATGGGTCCCCACCTGGGGCAGGTTGGAGGCTCCTGTCCACCTCCCCACCCCCCACCCCCAGCCTCTAAGAAGTTCTGAAATAAGGAAAGGAGTGGAGGTGGGAGAGGTACCCCAAATAAAGGCCTCTGAGGATGAAAGCCCAAATCCGGTCTTTCCACTGAAAAGAAGACTCCCATTTGTTCTTGGGTAGAGTTTAAAGAAGAACAGAGTATTGTTCCTGTGAAATGGCTTCATTTTAAGCCTTTACTTTGGGGGGTTTGTTCTGGTTTTGTGCGTTCTTTCCTCCCTGTGGCCGCTGCACATGAAAGGCTGGGGTCAGGCCAGGCATGAGGGGGGCAGGAGCCGCCTGTTCCTCTTTGATTTACCAGAGAACAGCAGGATGCTCCCTCTACCTGGAGATGTCTGGCTGTCTCCTTCAGGCCAGTCCCAGACTTTGCTGAGAATAATCCCTCCTTGAAAAAAAAAAACAACAATTCCCATTAAATGATTCACATCGTCCACGCCAAACTCAAAGCTCAGAGAGAGGGCTTTGAAGCCTTTTCACCGAACAAAAATAAAACCCTTCGCAGATGCTGGAGAAATGCTGCTGAAATAACTCTCAGGTATGTGAAAGAGCTGAGATGTGTGAGCAGCGGAACAACAGCCCAAGATGAAGATGGTTCGATGAACAAATGGAAGGAATGAGGAACGTGGCTGGGAGAGGGGCTGCTTCCTGGGAGATTTCTGGAATGTGTGTGATTTGATCCAACACTGGGCTATGTTGGCACTGATGATTACCTCCACAAAAGAGGGAAGCAGATAATTCCAAACGACATGTGGTCCACACACCAGAAGCACCTTCCAACAAGACAGCCAGAAAGGAGGAGTCCCAGTCCTGCAAAAGCCCCATGGTAATGTGGGAGAAAGTCTTTGAGGAATTCTGAGCCTGGACCTAAGTCAGACATACCCAAATTTATTCATTCATTTATCCATTCACTCAGTAAACATTTACTGAGCATCACTATATGCCAGCCTTGTTCTAGGTGCTGGATATACAGCACTAAGCAAAAAAGATTTGTGCCAACCATGCTCCTAACACCTGCTGCATGGTCCAATAAACCCAGATGGAACATATGACCAATCTCCGGAGCTTGCTTCTCAAACTGCACCATGCAGACGAACTACCTGGGACCTTATTAGAAGCAGAAGGTGATCAAGGAGTTGAGGAGGGACGGGAAGCTCTGAATGTCTAGCAGATCCCAGGTGATGGCATTGCTGCTGGCCCATGAGTAGAGCACCAAGCCTGCTGGTTTCCACCCCAGCTCTTTCATCTGCTGCATGAGCTTGGTCAAGCGCTTCAAGCATATTCTGCCTCCTCAATCTTTCCATCTATAAAAGAGAGGTTGAAGCAGTCCCCAACATACACATGCACAGAGTCTCAGCAACGCATCTTTGGAGCTTGCTCTTGTTATGAATTTCCCTGACTTTCCTGCCATACAGCTACAACTGCTTGATTCAGAAGACTCCTTCCAGACCTGAGAAAGTGGAAGGATGAGCAGCATTTGTCTTCAAATACTGCCACTTGGGGTAGCTGGGTGTGAGGAGGGAAGGTTTCTCCACAACACTGCTGTGGGGAATCACACCCTGGGCATCCACCTAGCAGCTGGGAGACCAGAACAGACAGCTGTGGACTGCAGCATCACACAGGGACCACTGGGATCATCCAGAAAAACAGAAAAACATGGAGTTATTCAATACCCAGGATCTGGGGTCAAATGTTGTTCAGTTGCTAAGTCCAACTCTTTGCGACCCCATGAACTGCAGCATGCCCAGCTTCCCTGTCCTTCACTGTCTCTTTGAATTTGTTTAAACTCATGTCCATAGAGTTGGTGGTGCTGTCCAACCATGCCTGGGTGCAACTTGTGTCTTCCACTGAAGCTCTGGGTGACTGTAGGCAGGGTGCTTAGTTTCTCGGTGCCTCATTTTACTCATGGGTAAAACAGATTCCCATGGTCTAGTGGATTTCCCTACTTTCTTCACTTTAAGTCTGAGTTTGGCAATAATGAGTTCATGATCTGAGCCACAGTCATCTTTTAGGATTTGAAATAGCTCAACTGGAGTTCCATCACCTCCACTAGCTTTGTTTGTAGTGATGCTTCCTAAGGCCCACTTAACTTTGCATTCCAGAATGTCTGGCTCTAGGTGAGTGATCACACCATTGTGATGATGGGTCATGAAGATCTTTTTTGCATAGTTCTTTTGTTGACTATGAGGTCTACTCTATTTATTCTAAGGGATTCTTACCCACAGTAGTAGATATAATGGTCATTTGAGTTAAATTCACCCATTCCAGTCTATTTTAGTTCACTGATTCCTAGAATGTCGATGTTTACTCTTGCCATCTCCTGTTTGACCACTTCCAATTTACTTTGATTCATGGACCTAACATTCCAAGTTCCTATGCAATATTGCTCTTTATAGCATCAGGCTTTACTTCCATCATCAGTCACATCCACAGCTGGGTGTTGTTTTTGCTTTGGCTCCATCTCTTCATTTTTTCTGAAATTATTTCTCCACTGATCTCCAGTAGCATATTGGGCACCTACCGATCTGGGGAGTTCACCTTTCAGTGTTGTATCTTTTTGCCTTTTCATACTGTTCATGGGGTTCTCAAGGCAAGAGTACTAAAGGGGTTTGCCATTCTCTTCTCCAGTGGACCACGTTTTGTCAGAACTCTCCACCATGACCCAGTGGAACCAGAGATCAAATTGCCAACATCTGTTGGGTCATTGAAAAAGCAAGAGAGTTGCAGGAAAACATCTATTTCTGCTTTATTGACTACACCAAAGCCTTTAACTGTGTGGATCACAACAAACCGTGGAAGGTTCTTAAAGAGATGGGAATACCAAACCACCTTACCTGTCTCCTGAGAAATCTGTGTGCAGGTCAAGAAGCAACAGAGTTGGATATGGAACAACAGACTGGTTCCAAATCAAGAAAGGCATACGTCAAGGCTGTATATTGTCACCTTGCTTATTTAACTTCTATGCAGAGTGCATCATGTGAAATGCTGGGCTGGATGAAGCACAAGCTGGAATCAAGATTGCTGGGAGAAATATCAGTAACCTCAGATTGATACACTACCCTTATGGCAGAAACACTACCATGCAGATGACATTACCCTTATGGCAGAAAGCGAAGAACAACTAAAGAGCCTCTTGATGAAGGTGAAAGATGAATGAAAAATTTGGCTTAAAACTCAACATTCAGAAAACTAACCATGGCATCCGGTCCCATCACTTCATGGCAAATAGATGACAAAACATTGAAACAGTAACAGACTTTATTTTGGGGGGCTCCAAAATCACTGCAGGTTGTGACTGCAGCCGTTAAAGTTATGACCAACCTCGACAGCATATTAAAAAGCAGAGACATTACTTTGTCAACAAAGATCCATCTAGTCAAAGCTATGGTTTTTCCAATAGTCATGCATGGATGTGAGAGTTGGACTATAAAGAAAGCTGAGTGCCAAAGAATTGATGCTTTTGAACTGTGATGTTGGAGAAGACTCTTGAGAGTCCCTTGGACTGCAAGGAGATCCACCCAGTCCATCCTAAAGGAAATCAGTCCTGAATGTTCATTGGAAGGACTGATGCTGAAGCTGAAGCTCCAATACTTCGGCCACCTGATGCAAAGAACTAATTCATTGAAAAAGACCTTGATGCTGGGAAAGATTGAAGGCAGGAGAAAGGGACGACAGAGGATGAGATGGTTGGTTGGCATCATCCACTCGATGGACATGAGTTTGAGTAAGCTCTGGGAGTTGGTGATGCACAGGGAAGCCTGATGTACTGCATGCAGTCCATGGGGTAGCAAAGAGTTGGACACAACTGAGTGACTGAACTGAACTGAAAACAGATTCACCTTAGTGCCCACTTCCAGGCTTGGTTCTTCCTTCATTTATCTACTTTCTTGAGATCCAATTTGGAAGCAGGCCCACAAGGAATATGGCAGGAGGCATCTGTCCCAGGCAGGTGGCATTTTGACTGTGGTGTCAATGTCTTGAGTGGGTGGGTTCATGATGTGGGTGTCTTGGTCATGGTCACATGGCTGCATCATAGTTTGGCAACAACCTCAGTTCCAGCAGAGACTTGAATGTCTCCAGGAGTGGTGCTTCTCAAGGTGAAATAGTGCAGAGACCTATGACTGTGACCCACTGGGCTGGGCAGGTACATGTCCATTGTCATCATCTGAGAGGCCCTGAATTGGAGTCAGGTGCAGGCAGCACCCCAGGATCTGAGATCACAGTGGGCATCCAGACCTGCCACTGACCAGGTGAGCAACTAAAGAGATTGGGCAATTCATTCAAGCCCTCTGGTCTCAGGGTTTTCTTGCATAAAGTGAGAACATAGGATGAGGGTTTCTTATGCCAGGGAGAAGCCAGTCTCCTGTGGACAAGGGTCTGGAAATATCACAGCTGGGAGGTGAGACATCACCCTGGTCCAGCCCCACCCAAAACCTATGCGTGGGCTTCCTTGTCTATAGCAACACCACACAGTATTTGAGACTTGTGTGCATGTGAGCTAAGTCGCTTCAGTCGTGTCTGACTCTGTGATCCCATGGACTGTAGCCCACCAGGCTCCTCTGTCTGTGGGATTCTCCAGGTAAGAATACTGGAGTGGGTTGCCATACCCTCCTCCAGGGGATCTTCCTGACCCAGGGACTGAACCCACACCTCCTGTATCTCTTGCACTGCAGGGGGATTCTTTATTTGCTGAGCCACTGGGGAAGCCCATTTGAGACATACTTATACCTAAAAACTGTTCATTGTTTGTCTGAAACTCAGTTTTAAACCAGCTTCCTATATTTTATCTGGCAACCCTACCTCAGACCCCTTCTCTTTTTCTAGGCCCCAGCCCCAGCTCCCAGCTTCCCTGAAGCCTCACCCATCCTGACCCACCCTTCTCCAAGCCCACATACCCTTCCTGGGTTAGGGAAAGGAAATGTTCTGTCTTCCCTGTATACTATTCAGTTCGGTCACTCAGTCGTGTCAGACTCTTTGTGGCCCCATGGACTGCAGCACACCAGGCTTCCCTGTCCATCACTGACTCCCGGAGCTTGCTCAAGCTCATGTCCATTGAGTCAGTGATGCCATCCAACCATCTCATCCTCTGTCAGCCCCTTCTCCTCTTGCCTTCAGTCTTTCCCAGCATCAGAGTCTTTTCCAGTGAGTCCGTTCTTCTTATCAGGTGGCCAAAGTATTGGAGCTTCAGCTTCAGCATCAGTCCTTCCAATGACTATTCAGGACTGATTTCCTTTAGGATTGACTGGTTTAATCTCCTTGCGGTCCAAGGGACTCTCAAGAGTCTTCTCGAACAGTTCAAATGCATGAAGTCTTCGGCACTCAGCTTTCTTTACGGTCCAACTCTCACATCCATACATAGTTGAGTATAAGGACCTTTGTAGGCAAAGTAATGTCTCTGCTTTTTAATATGCTGTCTACATTGGTCATAGCTTTTCTTCCAAGGAGCAAGCCTCTTTTAATTTCATGGCTGCAGTCACCACCTGCAGTGATTTTGGAGCCCCCCAAAATAAAATCCGTCACCATTTCCATTGTTTCCCCACCTATTTGCCATGAAGTGATGGGACTGGATGTCATGATCTTTGTTTTTTGAATGTTGGGTTTTAAGTCAGCTTTTTCACTCTCCTCTTTCACCTTCATCAAGAGACTCTTTAGTTCCTCTTTGCTTTCTGCCATAAGGGTGGTGTCATCTGCATATCTGAGGTTGTTGATATTATTAAGATACAAACTCTGCTTATCTTGGGCTGCCTTCTTGATTGCAAAAAGCTATCTTGGGTTATTTAACAGGACACTGCCTGTTTCTTTCTTTTCTCATTCCCACTATTAATTCCCTTCTTTTCAAAGCAACGAGGGTGTGACAGCCACTGTCCCACCACTAGGGAGAATGCTGGGTGTGAGGACTTAAGTAAAGGAAACGGTAACTCTTTTGAGACACTGTCTCCCTATGCAATGACCTGCAGCCAGATGGAGCTGCCTTTACCAGACGTGGGGGTTGGCAGATGGTGAGGGAAGGAAACCAAGGGATGAAAAGGGTTTAAATGTTCTAAGGGTATCTTGTTTGGAATCTGCTTGTGTGCATCAATGAGGCCCATTTAAATATTTAAAATAATATTTAAAATAGAATAGGAAATGCTTGCTTTTTTTCCCCCCTCAACCAATAGGAGGTGGGGTCAGGTGCAGCCTCACTCCCACCCTCCCCCAGGCCCTTCATTTGCTCCCTGGAGGCCAACACAAGGGCTGGCGCCTTTGTGCAGCAGACACCACTGTGTCCCTTGGGCACATCTGCCCCATGGGCTTGGATATGTTTCATGCAGAGGCTGGAGTTTACAGGTTGCCCCGTCATGTATCCTTCTTTCACTCTTATCTTGGAGAGCATTCCAAACCCCTCCTCTGAGGTCACCTTCAGATGGGTCACCCACGACTGATGCAGGTGGCCTCTGTGTCTGAATTGGGAGAGAGCCTGGAACCAGACGTCCTCAAAACAGTTGGGGAGCCCTTCAGCCTGCCACCCTCCTCCGGATCGGTCCAGATCCCAAAGTAACATCTACAAGATCAATTTAAAACTTAACTCTGCTTTCAGAAGAAAGTCCAGCCAGTGGCATAGCTTTGAGATTCCATCTGATCTTTGCTGATATATTTAGAACTGCTTTTACACACTTTTAATTAGTGTATACATGCCAACTTTTGTTTTGCCCCCCCTTAATATCACTTCTCATAAACATTTCCCTGTACTAGCATAAGATCATATCTTTTTGATTTGCAATGGAAAAACTGTGTCACTATTTTTTCCATCACTCAAGCATCTATGGAGTTGATCTTTTTGCCAGGAGTTCTCTCACTGGTGTTTGAATACAAAAAGGAATGTGAAATATCTCATCTGAAAACTTCTGTTTAACTACTAAAATGGCTCAGATCTCATTTGCTATACACATAAAGATTAAAATCAATAGTAGTCATGTATCCCCCTCTTCTGCTTCAGAAAAAGGCAAGTGGAGGAACACCCCACCCTCACCCCATCTTTGTCACACATGCCCTTCCTCACAGGCTCTTGGCATGGAAAGGATTAGTAAACTATGTCAAAGGCCAGGAGCCAAAAATCACACCCTGTGCTAGCCAGGAAAACACTCCGCTCCCCAGGCCATGCCCTCATCCCACCAGCTCTGACACTCCGAGTGCCTAAAATCATGAGCAGGACAGTGAGTGCTTGGGTGGCCAACTCTCCCCTTCACGATGTTTGCTTAAATACTTACTGGGCCAAGCTGGAAAAGGGTGCCTGTGATTCCTCCTTGCAGCATGTTGAGGCTGAATCTTCTCCCAGACAGATGTCAGCAGTAATTTTATGTAAAGATGAATCTTGAGCTTGGTGCAAACATAGGCAATAAGAAATTTGACATCACCACATTCAACCCAGGAGCTGGAGGGGCATCACTTAGAAGAAGTGGGAGGCGGTGGGCTGTGCTGGATCCTGGAGCCCACCTCCTGGAGAACAGCTGGTGTTAATCCTTTAGATGCTGGGTCCCTGGGAGGGTCCCTGGGAAAGGGCTGGGGCATCAGCAGTGGTTGCGGGCCATGGTCTGGAAGGACGACTGGGTTTTAACATCCAGCACAGCCATCACTGGGCACATCGATTGAACACCTGGCTCAGGTGTAACTGAAGGTGTGGGCTCCCACAGGTGGCCCTCATCTTTCCATGTCCCCACCCTGGAGCCATCCTCATGCTAAGTCACTTCAGTCATGTTCAACTCTTTGGAACCCTATAGACTGCAGGCCACCAGGCTTCTCTGTTCATGGGATTCTCCAGGCAGGAATACTGGAGTAGGTTGCCATGCCCTCCTCCAGGGGAACTTCCTGACCCAGGGATTGAACCTGAGACTCTTAATGTCTCCTGCATTGGCAGGTGGTTTCTTTACTACTAACACCTCCTGGGAGCTCCTGGGGGCCATCCTCAGTAATCCTCATATCCAGCAATGAGACCCAACTCCATAGCATTCTAATAAAAGGGGTAGCCTACCGAAGACTTTGGGGGATCCAGGAGAGATGCCACCCCGCGGTCAGCAGAAATACAAGACAGTTCTCAGGAAGCATGGCCCCTCGCTCCCCATCACAGCCTCTTCTAGCCTGTCCTCTTTTTCTAGCACAGTCTCTAACGACTTTCCTAGGTGTCCTGAGCAACTCAGCCCCAACAGAGTGACAGTATAATTTATGGTTCAAACTGGGGTGCTCTGAAAGTGAAAGGGGAGCTATGAGCATGCTAGGTCCAAACCTAGCAAACCACTAGCTCTGACTTAGGAGCCCCATTTGGTGCAGAACAAGCCAGTGGTTTGCTAAATAGGTTTCGTAATTACCCCATTCTCCTTAGAGACAGGAACAGATTTCTCCCTGTGGGTCAATTTGGCTGCTAAGAAATTGTTCTGTTCAGGGTGGCCTAGCGCACTAACCAGTATCTCTAAACAAGAAGTGAGGTCTATTCAGAAGGTCATTTACCCCTGAAATGAGTGTTGTTCATAAGAGACTCAAGTTCTCGCTGGTGACACTTATCCTTTTCCTTCACTAGTGTTTCTTTCACACTGAGCCCCTTTGAGATCCTTTCATCAGTGGGCTCTTTCTGGCTGGTTTTGATAACCACATTTTTATTTACATGCAAATTCACAGCAAGCAGCTCACATGTAAATACTATACTAATTATTAAACTTCTATGGCTCATCAGAATGCTGTATCCTAATTGGCTCCGAGATTGGCAATAACCCACAGTAGCCTGATTTGGAGCCAGACCAGTTTTTGCATCTGCATAATAAAAGGAAGCAGGAGGCTGGGAGAGTGTACACCTATTTTATATGTGTCTCTTCAAGGTCAAATAATCTTGTATTCCTTCTCAATCTACATATTCATAAAGACCTTTGTACAATTAATGAGACAGAAGATTAAATGGCTGCAGATTAAGAACAAACCCTACTGTTCTAATTAGAGTAAAAGTTACTTAGTCAATCAGATAAGAATTCCAAATTCAAACTGGCTAATATAAAGGCCTAACTATGCCGACTCACTCACAATCCTCCCACTTGCACCAGCCACTGGAGCCTGCTTAGGAAAGGCAGGCGCCCTGGGCATGATTCCTACCTATGCAAGGACCCCTCTTCTGGAGATGGGCCCCAGGGACTCAGTGCCCACAGCAGTGGAAGAAGGGAGGAGAGCGGATGGAATCCTGTTGTATCACAAGACATGGTTTCTTGACCCTGTTGATGGTAGAAGATGTATCAGGGTCTCCCCATGTTGGCTGGGTTGCAGATTTTCCCTAGACTCCTCCTTGGGGAACCTGAAGGAGTTTTGACAATCAGTGAGACCTTACCAGATGAGATTGTGGGTCACTGGGGTTGGATTTAAGATGCCGTCCCTTCTGCCAGGGACCTTGTGCTTCCTCTGGGATGCCAAGACCTGTGCCTCTGCAATGGCAGCAAATGGAGACGGGTTTGGAGCCAGGTCCTGACCTGGGCTCCACGGACTCCTCCAGTCATGCAGTTCTGGAACCTGCATCGGAACGATCCAGAACCTGGGTCACAGCGTAGATTGCTCAGTCCTGCCCCAGATGAGCTGGTAGGGCCTGGACATCTGTGTTTTGGACAAGCCCTGCATGATTCTGATGCTGCACCCTATGGAAACCACCGGCTTGGGAGATCCACGGATGGACTTGAGAGAGTCCATGCACCCTAAGATACTGACAACATCTCATTTTTACTTAAGTTTATTTAGGAAGAGTCCATAGCTTCTAACAGGTTCTCAAGAGTGGCCATGCTTCAGAAAAGGATAGTAAGCCCCAGGATGGAGGAAAGAGATTAGGAGAGCAGAATTCTGTCAAGCAGCAGACACAGGCTGCCGTATAACCTACTTTTGAGGCTTCCCCCGTACCCTGAAGTGTTGGCAGTTCTCTCCTTTCCGTTCCTGTGGTGCAGGCAACAGCCCCACCAGAGCTCAGGGGATGCAGAGCAAGTGACGAGACTGCCCAGTAGGGGCGGGCTGCTCTGGCCCCGGGGGAGGGGCCTTCCAGGCGGGATGCAGCCTCAGCACTGGCATGCGGTGGAGTCGGCACTGCTGGGGAGGAGCCAGGGGTGCCAGGGAGCACCGGCCAGTCTCCTCCTGTCTTGTGAAGCCTGCCCAGTCTCTCCACCAGTCCCACTTCATTCCCCTCAACCTGGAGTGTGGTTCCATTGTGTCGGGAGCAGATGGTGTGGGGCACCTCCCTTGTCTGAGCACCTCCCTCAGCCCTGGGGAGCACAGAGTCCCCCTGCCCCCAACCTGCCTTATGATTGCTAATGAGATCACGTCTGCCTCCCGGGAAGGGGCGATTAGCCTGCTGCACTGGGTTATTACCCTTTACAAGAGGCCTGCCCAGCTGTCTGCCCGCCCCGGGCCACACACACCTGGCCAGGCCAGGATGGCTCGGAGCCACCTGCTGGCAGCAGGCTCAGTAGACACAGCCTCCAGGGCGGGCAGCCGGAGCTGGGAGGGGGAACCGCACCTGGGCCTGCCTGGGCCTTGGGGCCAATCACAGGAGGAGTGGTGCATCCCTGCAGTGACCCCCCAACCCAGCTCAGCCTGAGGAGGTGGAGGGTCACTCCGTAGGCCCTCACAGACAAGGGAGGACCCCCACGGTGCTGAGGTCCAGGGGTCTCAGAGGGGAAGGGCCTCACCCAGTGGAAGCCCTTGAAGCCCCTGCCGTGCACGGGGAACCTCTGTCTCCCCTGGGGCCACGGGGGCTGTGAAGGGAGGTGCCCACAGTCCATGCAGGGCTCCTGCTGAAGTGGGCCGACAGGGCTTCCTCCACTCAGATCTGTCTCTCCCCCAGCGCGGGGATGCTAGAACATCACCACCCCTGCCTTACCAGGTTCCCCTGCCAGCCCCTGCCTTTCCCTTGGTTTGGCTGGCTTCCAGTCTGGAGTCAGGGTGGCAGGCAGAGGAAGGGGTGGCCGAGAACATTCTCAGGGTGCCCTGGGACATGCCCACTGTCCACAGGAGCCCCGCAGGCCAGGAGGACAGGCAACCCTGCACCAGACCAGGCTGTCTCTTCCCCATCACCCTACCCCATGCTAACTTCCATCCACCCTTTCTGTGCTGCACATCCAGCTCAGGCCAGGGGGCTGCCAGCTTCCTGCGCCCACACTCCTGCTCTTGTGCAGCTGCCTGTAGGCCTCCGTGGGTCTGCAGGGCCTTTGGGGAGGCCCACGTGGGTGTCCCTGCCCTTGCCTGGGGAAGGACGGGCCCTCACATTGTGCCTGAGCACCTGTCCTTTGGCTTTGATCTTAGTCCAAACCCAAAGAGCTCACATATTGTCTTTCAGATTATTCTGTGGGGGAGGGGAGAGCAGCAAGAACAGGTGTCTGTGTTGGGTAATGGTCTTCAGCAGCGGGTAAGGGGCAAGCAAGACACCCAGATGACCCCACCCTGCATGGGGCCTAGAGAGTTGGAGGCCTGAACTGAACTCCTCAGAGCAGGCCCTTCGAAGCCTTTGTTTGCTAGGGCTGAGGTCATAAAACACCATGGGTGTTCTCCTGCTCAGTTGCTTCAGTCATGTCTGACTCCTCTCAACCCTATCAACTGTAGCCCACCAGGCTCCTCCGTCCATGGGGTTCTCCAGGCAAGAATACTGGGGTGGGCTGCCATGCCCTCCTCCAGGGGATCTTCCCGACCCAGGGATTGAACCCACATCTCTACATCTCCTGCATTGGCAGGTGGGTTCTTTACCTGGGAAGCCCCATAAAACACTACTGGGGGCTCAAATGACAGAAGTCTGTCTTCTCTGAGTTCTAGAGGCTGGAGGGCCACAATCGAGGTATCTGCAGGGTTGGTTCCCTCTCGGAGCTGATGAGGGCGGGATTTGCTCCAAGCTTCTCTCCTGACTCACAGGTGGCTGTCTCCTCCCTGTATCTTCACCTGCTCTTCCTCTGTGACTGTCCAAACTTCCTCTTCTGATAAGGACACCAATCAGATTGGATTCAGTTCAGTTCAGTCATTCAGTTGTGTCTGACTCTTTGCGACCCGGTGAATCACAGCACACCAGGCCACCCTGTCCATCACCAACTCCTGGAGTTCACCCAAACTCATGTCCATCAAGTCGGTGATGCCATCCAGCCATCTCATCCTCTGTCATCCCCTTCTCTTCCTGCCCCCAATCCCTCCCAGCATCAGAGTCTTTTCTAATGAATCAACTCTTCGCATGAGGTGGCCAAAGTATTGGAGTTTCAGCTTCAGCATCAGTCCTTCCAATGAACACCCAGGACTGATCTCCTTTAGGATGGACTGGTTGGATCTCCTTGCAGTCCAAGGGACTCTCAAGAGTCTTCTCCAACACCACAGTTCAAAAGCATCAATTCTTTGGCGCTCAGCTTTCTTCACAGTCCAACTCACATCCATACATGACCACTGGAAAAACCATAGCCTTGACTAGATGGACCTTTGTTGGCAAAGTAATGTCTCTGCTTTTCAATATGCTATCTAGATTGGATTAGGACCCACTTAATGGCCTGATTTTAATTTAGTTACCTCTTTAAACAGTCTATCTCCAAATATGATTACATTCAGAAGTCCTGAATCTTGAAGAGGAGCACAATTTAGCCCTAAACAGGGTTCCAGGAACTCATGATTCCTCTGGGGCTTGCCAATCTCGGGGTTGGAACCTGCAGCCCTTTCCTGGGAAGCCCCCACGTCTAGGCTGAGAATCAGTAGTGAAGGAAGCAAGTGTGTATCCAGGAGCAAGGAAAGCCTCTGGTCCTTGGGGCTGGGAGCCTGTGGATCCATGAAGTCCAGCCCCCTCTCCAGCAGTCTGCCAGTTAATCTTTCTAGTTTATCTGGAGCCTTTCACGTCTTTGAGTTGATAACATGAGAAGGTGCCCCAGAGAGAAGAACACACCCAACCTGACTCTATGAAATAGCATCCTTATCCCCACTCTACACAGTATAAAAGGGAGGGCCACCCAGGAAGCAAGAGAGCTGGGATTGGAACCCAGGCTGTGCAGTCCTGGAGTTCAGGCTCTCATCCAAGAACTTGAAGAAAACTTAGGGGATATTTTAAAATCTCAAAATGGGAAAGATTTTTTTAACACGTGGTGCCAAATCCAGAAATATTAAAAGGCTGATGTATTTAATATCCCACAAAGAAACTATTTCATGGCTAATAATAATAACAACAACAACCACAAAAACTCAGAGAAGAGACAAAGGAAATACCAGGGAAAACCATGTGTAGTATATGCCAATTACCACTTTCCTTATTATATAATGAGCTCTTCCAAATCCATAAGAAAAAGTCTAATAACCCAAAGGAAAATTAGGGGAGTGGGGAGAAAAAAAAGGTATGAATAGACAGCTTACAGAAGAAAATAGAAGTGGCTACTAACACGTGAAGAATCACCCAAGGGTCCTCACAGTTGAAGAAATGCACAGCAAACTCCGAATCTCCATTTTTTCACCTATCAGAGTGGCAAAATGGAAAAGACCAGTTCAGTACTGATGAAAGAGTGGGAAAGGGAATTTTTTATGTATTTCAGGAGGGAATATATACTGCTGGAATAGGTTTTCTAGGTATCTAAGATCTGAAGGGATATAAAAAATACTGAAGGTGTGAGTCGTATTCCTCTAAGCAGTGCCACAGCTAGATACTTGCCCACAAAGACTTCTCAAGAGGTCTGATTGCACCAGCCCTTGAAATAGTAAAAACTTAGAGACAGCCTAAATGCCTCTGAGAGGGCAATGGTTGGAGAAACTACACCCCTCTCCCCCTGCAACAGAATCGCATGCAGACTTGAAAGGAATGAGGTTGATTCATAAATTCTGGCAGTGGGGTGGGAGTAGGGGTCACCTGTGTTGTGCTGTGCCAAGCCGCTCAGTTGTGTCCGACTCTTTGCGACCCCCTGGTCTGTAGCTCACCAGGCGCCTCTGTTCACAGGGATTCTCCAGGCAAGAATACAGGAGTGGGTTGACATGCCTTCCTTCAGGGGATCATCCCAACCCAGGGATCAAACCCAGGTCTCCCACACTGCAGGCAGATTCTTTACTGACTGAGCTACCAGGGAAGCCCAGGGGTCATCTCAGTTCAGTTGCTCAGTCCTGTCCGACTGTGTGCAACCCCATGGACTGCAGCACACCAGGCTTCCCTGTCCGTCACCAACTCATCATCTAGGGGTCATCTAGGATGTATTTATTCTGGGAAAAGGTGAAGTGCTGGGTGTTGTGTTGAAGGATGTGCTCCCATTTGTGTAAGAACTAGGATTATGGAAGGAGACAGAAAGCAGGAAGAAGTTTACCTTTCATTGTTCCAGGGTCTCTGTGTTCCAAGATTCCTAGAATCCCCTGGAGGGTGTTGTTTAAACACTGCTTGTCCAGCCCACCCGCAGCAAGTCTGTTCCAGAGTGTCTGGGGTGGGTCCCTGAGTGTTCTCCATAAGTCTCCAGGTAACACTGCAGGTTCAGGGACTGCATGGAGAACGCGGCTGTAGTCTTTGAGTTAAGGTACCACGTAGGGTGCTGTTTGTATAATTTTTAGAAATAATTCATAAAGATAATCCTTGGTCCAGGACCACGACTGGCTTGCTCATCTTCTATGCAGCCTCTGCCAGTTACGAGTCCTCTTCACCTTGCAGTCAGAAAGTACTCCCTGCATCTGCTGCTTTAGTCCGCGCCCCCTCCCCAAGTCGGGTCAGCAGCTCACAGGAAGGACAAGCCACATTCAGAGCAAATCCGCCACCACCTGCTGGGAGGCGAGAAGCAGTCGCTGCCCCTAGAGCCCTCTCCTCGCTGAGATCTAAGCCCCGGAGCCCCTCACCGTTGGAGCGGCCCTTCTCAGGCTGTGTGATCACAGATCACAGGCTCGGCCTGCCCTCTTTTCCCACCAAGACAGAGGAAGGCAGAAAAGCCGGGTTGACACCTGTCCTGGTGGAAAGGCACCGACTTCCCTGTGACAATTGGGAAAACGCTGGAGACGCGCGGCCATGAAGCCAACAGCAAGTCCCAGGCTGAGCAGAGAGGCACTTGCTCGGGAGATGGGCCATCCATCAAGTCTGTGCTGTCTGGGGAAGGTCCTCTGGACCATGTCTGCCACCGTGAGGAGGTCAGGGTCCCCAGGACGGCCCCCAGGGCGCCCCAGGAACGGGCGCCGGCAGCGGTGACCCGGACTCCTGACCCCGGGGTTTGGGTGCCCTCTGTCCTCGTACCCCCATAAACGGGGTCTCGTCAGCCCACCGCCCCCTCCCTTCCTGTACCCCCGTGAGGCTGGTGTGCACCGAGAGGGAGCCTGCCGGCCACTCAGGACACGCACCTGACCACACGCCTGCTGGTCGCAGCGGCCCATCCTGGGCCCCCTTTCCCCTCAGATGCCCCCAGGCCCTGCCCCCCGCCCCGTGCCTTCAGGGAACCCCTGCCCCGCCACCCGTCTCCCTGCCTGCCGAAGCTGGGACCTTCCCTCTTCCCACCTGTCCATAATCGCTCCGTTTTTGTTTTCAAAAGGCGGGGAGAAAGCATGTTGATTAGGTAGCATTTCAAGGGCTGTTAAGGTTTGCCCAGTGCCCCGGCCACAGCCTCCACGTGGAGACCCGCGGTGCAGGGCAGAGGCTGTGAGGACGAGACAGCAGCCCAGCGGGACCCCAGCGCCTGGACCCAGAGAGGGAGACCTCAGAGCCCGGACCCGGAGAGGGAGACCCCAGAGCCCGGACCCGGAGAGGGAAACCCCAGCACCCGGAGAGGGAGACCCCAGACCCCAGACCCTGAGAGGGACCCTAGCGCCTGGACCGGAGGAGGAGACCCCAGAGCCCGGACCCAGAGAGGGACCCCAGCACCTGGACCCGGAGAGGAGACCCCAGACCCAGAGAGGGAGACCCCAGCGCCCCGACCCGGAGAGGGAGACCCCAGGGCCGGCAGAGGCAGTGGAGGTAAGGAGGGTGAGAATGCACGTCCCACCTGAGCAGCGAACTGAGAGACGGTAGCAGACCGGGTGGAGGGAAGAGAGCGCGTCAGGGTTCCCTGAGACCAGACCTTTCACCCTCACGCTGTTCCCGCCTCACGTCCTCACTGGATCACAGAAGCACCAGGGGGTTGTCCCTCGGGAGGTGCCCTAGGCTCTAGGGAGCCGTGTCACCAGATGGGGAGGAACAGGGAGCCCCGTTGTGCCCTTGAGGGTCTGAGCGACCCCACTGTGCAGTGAGCGGCCGCGGAGAGGCGCAGCCGGCAGGGTCAGTGAGCAGCCGGGCCTCCTCCCCGTCCGCCTTGGCCCCGCGCCCCCGCCGCCCCGCACTGGGGCCCCGCGCGTGATCGGGTTCACCAGTGAGGTGCGCGAGGCAGGGGTCTGGCCTGCCGGGGAAGGGCTGCTTCCAGACGCAGTCGCCGCCCTGTCTCCTGGCCGCTTCCTGCTCTTCCTGCCTGAATGCAGAAGCGACGTCTGGCCGCTGGTGGCCGTCCGGTGACGCTGAGGATGACAGAGCCTGCAGTTCAAAGGATCCCGGTTTCCCGGCGCCCTCTCACTCAGCCCCACCGCCCAGGCTGCTCTGGCCTCGTGCTGGGAGAAAGCAAAGCTCCGATCAGGCCGAGTGCCTGAGGCTAGTTACAGGCCAGGGCAGCCGAACACAAGAGCCCGAAGTCCTAGTGCTCTCGAGGAGCTGATCGGAAAAGAGGGCCCGTTGGTTAGCCAGGGCCTTCGGTCTCGGATCTGGCTCCTGGGACCCCCCAGGACCTGCCCCTCCCCTCAATGCACAGCCCAGCGCCCACTCCTGAGGCTGCAAGGAGCTGGGAGAGACATGTGCCCACCCACCGCCCTGGTTCTGCTCTTTTAGCTGAGGCTCTGGCCCCCTTGCCGGGCACTCCAAGGGCTCCCACCGAAGCTCACTGGCAGGCAGAGGAGGGGCCACCCCAGCTCTTCCTTACCTCTGTTCCAGTGCTTACAACGGCCAGTCTGCACATGGTCTCAGGATAGCCCTGAGATGATGGGGCAGTCAGAGATGCAGTGACAATTGCTGAAGTGACCTGCTGGGGGTACGTGGCTGGTGAACGATGAGATGGAAACAGAGCCCAGTGTTCACGACCTGAGCTTCTCAGGGCGGGTTCCTCAATTCCACATCCAAATCTCCAGGGACAGAGCTCACCAGGTCCTTCTCTGTGTGTGTGCGTGCTCAGCTGCTCAGACTCTTTGCAACCCAATGCACAGACCCCACCCCCACCCCCAGGCTCTTCTGTCCATGGGATTATCTGTCCAGGCAAGAATACTGGAGTGAGTTGCCATTTCCCCCTCCAGCGCATCTTCCCACCTCAGGGATCAAACCCACATCTCCTGCATTGGCAGGCAGATTCTTTACCATCTGAGCCACCTGGGAAGCCCTACTCTCCTGCTGAATTAGGGTCTCTGGGGAAGATGCCCCTGAATCTGCATCATCAGCATTCCTCCAGAGCCCTGGCAGGATCCTGGCACACCCCAGAGCCTGGGACCCCTCCCCCAGCTGAGTTGCCTTCCCAGGTGCGAGGGGCAGGCCTGTGAGATGTCAGGCGCAACCTCCGCCCAGCACTGACCCTCCAGTGCCAGACAGTGACGTCGATCAAGCGCTTCAGGAGGCAGGTCCTCAGCTGGCAGGCGGTTGAAAAGCCTGATACCCAGGCTGGACTTCAGACCAGTGAGATTCAGATCTCTGGGGGTGGGACACAGTCGCTGGCATTTGATTCCACAGTCACTGGCAGGTGATTCCAAGGTGGAAAACCTCCTGTCCTGACCCTGTGGGTCGCTCTCCAACCAGCCCCTGGCCAACTATTAAACACAGCTGGCTAGGCCCCAACCCCAGAATTTCTGATTCATTAGGTCCTGGGAGGGCCCAAGAATTTGTGTCTCCAAGTTCTCAAGTGGTGCTGCTGTGGAGACCTCACTGTGAGACCCAGTGGAGCAGAAAGCGAAGGGGCAGAGGAGAAACTGACTGCTTCCATTGGCCATTGTCAAGGCGCAGCTCGCTTCCAGTGAGCAGGCCCTGCCACATGTGGCTCCCTGGGGACGGGTTCTCCCAGGTGTACATGCTGAGGATGGGAACCTACCTCCTGGAACATAATTACCGCCATATAGATAGAGATTGGGACCTTGCCCCCAGGGCCCTCGGGGATGGTTGGGCAGGTTGTGCACCACACAAAGCCAGGGGTGACCATTCACAAGGGGGGGCTATGGTGCTTCCCCACGCTGTCAAGCGTGACAGACCTCCCCCTCAAAGCTCAGAGAGTCACCATGGAGACTTCTCAGAAATTCTGCACCTACATTTGCTTTACTGGTCTCTCCTCTGCCCCTTGCCCTGCCTCCCCTCTCTTTACCCTGTCTCCCCTCTGCCCCTTTGCCCTGCCTCCCCTCTGCCCTGCCTCCCCTCTGCCTCTTTGCCCTGTCTCCCCTCTGCCCCTTTGCCCTGCCTCCCCACTCTTTGCCCTGCCCCCTCTGCCCCTTTGCCCTGCCTCCCCGCTCTTTGCCCTGTCTCCCCACTCTTTGCCCTGCCCCCCCCTGCCCTCAGTGATGCTTCAGGACTCCGCCTCCCTCGTGCCCACCTGCCCCAGGCCCCCCCGCCCCCCAAGCTGGGCTTGATCCGAGTTGCCGAGCAGGAGGCTCTGCCCTCCCTGGGGCCCCTAGGGGTGCTGCTGGCGTGCTGTCTGCCCTGCCCGGTGGACCCTGGCACTGGCTCTGGGCTGGGGCAGGAGCTCATGGCCTTCCTCCTCTGCCACTTCATGCTGCTGACTATCCCTCCTCCACAGGAGATAAGCCTGCGCGGAATCTGTTTTCTCCGGCGACATGTGCTGCAGCCAGCAGGACAGCGGCTGAGTCACTGGCAGTGGTCTCCCCTGAGCCCCGCCCCCAGCCCTCGTGGCCTCTGGGGCTTCTCCCTTTCCCGAGCACTTCCCGGCCTGACACACGTGTCCTGGGTGCTTCTGTCTGTGACTCAGGCTCAGCTGCCCCCACATTCCTCCCACAACACTGGGCTTGTACGAGGGGGCACCCATGAGTGGGCTGGGGCATCTCATCACAGGGTGTTCTGTTTGGGGCCCAAACATGGGAGAGCTCGTGGGCCCAGGAGCCCAGCTGGTAGGAGCCAAGGTCCACACCTGGCCCATCAGCTTGTGACTCTGCAGGGAGAGAGGGCGGGTGGCCGGGGACCCAGGGGAGAGGACATCCAACGCTCCAGGGGGAGCGGGCCTCTGCCAGGCCTGAAGTAGTCGGGGAAGGAAGGTCCCAACCTGCGGACACCAGCCATGTTCGTCTCTCCAGCCTGGGTCTCTGCCCTGGACCCCAGGCTCGTAAATCCAAATGCCTCCTCCCCAAACTATCACTCCCAATTTCCAGCCCCCCAGACCACCTCCTAATACCACAGCGACTCCAGCCTCTCTTAGCTCAGGCCAAAAACTACAACGACATCCCTGACTCCTCTATTTCTCTCACCGCTTGTATCCAAAGCTTCAGCAAATCCAACTAGTCTTTTTCTTTGTACACCTGAGTGTGTCCATGCCACGGTGAAGTGTCACCAGTGACTCTGGCCGAGCAGGTGGGCGCTGAAAGAGGCCCACCTCCCTTTTCCCTACCTGCCACAAGCCTGCAGTCAGGGGCGTCTCTCCTGGGAGGACAGTGCCGCCCACCGCCTGGGGCGGAGGCTCTGGGGCTCTCACGGCTTGCTGGGGTAGACAGCTGGCAGCGTTATTCTCCCAGCCCCGCTCTGAGGGCCAGGCCCAGGCCACCCCTGGTGGAGGAGCCCTCCGGAGGCGTCCTGAGCAAGGGGCTCATGGAGCTCTCTCCAGCTGGGAGGGCCTCTGTCCAGCAGGCCTGGGCCTGGAGGGGCTGGACCCCGTCGTGGCCTGGGCTGGGCAAGGCTGCTGCAGGGTGGCCCTCTCAGCCTCCGCTAACCCACCTAGCCTCTTGCTGACAGTACCGTCGGTCTCATTTTTGTGAAAAAGCCAAGTCGCGTAGTTTGCTCAATCTCAGGATGGGAAGTGGGAGGGACAGAGGGCAGGCGGCACAGACCAGGTCCCCTGGCAGCCGCTGAACTCTGGGAGCTGCCGCCAGCTGCAATTACTTGCTGCTGACTTTTAATTTCACGTTGAGAAGCCACAGGTGATGGAAAAAGAAATTGGTCCCCCTGGGCCGAATGCTTTCCAGATCTGCATTTATTAGCAAAGTTTCTGAAGGTGTCAGGAGCTGAACATGAGGCAGCTGCCTCTGGAAGTGAGACCCACATGCAGGGCGGGGATGGTGGGGGAGGGCGGTCAGGAGGAGAGAGGATTAGGAAAATACTTCTGCTAGCAAGGGACCGTTCTTTTTTTTTTTTTTTTTTAAATTTTATTTTATTTTTAAACTTTACATAACTGTATTAGATTTGCCAAATATCAAAATGAATCCGCCACAGGTTTACATGTGTTCCCCATCCTGAACCCTCCTCCCTCCTCCCTCCCCATTCCATCCCTCTGGGTCGTCCCAGTGCTAACACCATACACAAAAATAAACTCAAAATGGATTAAAGATCTAAACGTAAGACCAGAAACTATAAAACTCCTAGAGGAGAACATAGGCAAAACACTCTCTGACATACATCACAGCAGGATCCTCTATGACCCACCTCCCAGAATATTGGAAATAAAAGCAAAAATAAACAAATGGGACCTAATTAACCTTAAAAGCTTCTGCACATCAAAGGAAACTATTAGCAAGGTGAAAAGACAGCCTTCAGAATGGGAGAAGATAATAGCAAATGAAGCAACTGACAAACAACTAATCTCCAGAATATACAAGCAACTCCTACAGCTCAACTCCAGAAAAATAAATGACCCAATCAAAAAATGGGCCAAAGAACTAAAAAGGGACCGTTCTTTGAGAGTTCTGAACATGCTTGCAACTCTCCTCCTCTGCCAGCTCATCCTCACCTGTCCCTCTTTCCAAATCTCTCAGACGGCCCTTCCAAACAGGTGTCCTCCAAACCTGTGAGCCTGGGAATTTTGGTACAGGTTCACCTCATCTCACATAATTGGTGTGTATCTAAAGAATTCTTTGTTCATTAGCTTTGTTATAAATCAAATGCAGTTTTAGATGCACCAAAATGTTTGTGTTTTGAGAAAAATCTCTAGTCAATTCTTTGTTTTAAAAGACTCACAGCCAGTCGCACTCAAATTCATGTCTTCTCTCCCGAACAGCCGTGAAAACATGACCAAGACCTTTCATAGTTGACACTATCACAGAAATTCATAAATGGAAGGAAACGCAGACGATTCACTTTCATTTCAGATGTGCTCTCTCTCTTTTTAGCCAGGGAGCGGCATCTTCAAATGAAATCCTACCCAGAGGCTGAGTGGACAAGTCAAGGGAGAGGGGGCAGCTCCAGTTGAATCAGGTGGAGAACCCAGGTGGAGAAGGTCCACCCGCCTGATGCCTCATGCAGCCAGCTTCCTGCGTTCCCCCTTGAAGACCCTAACACGTTCATGGAATCCTCAGGTTGAAGACCATCGCTGTCAAAGTGCCAAGAGCATGCCCTCTTACCTGTAGTTCCACCTCCAAGACTCCAAATACTCCCAGCTGAGCACACACATTCAACATGGCTTTGTTTATGACAGCAACTTATAAAAATGAAAACAGTTTAGTCCCCTGCCCTCTGTATTGTCAGTGGAGAACATAGGAAGAACCTAGACCTCACCCACTGCTTGGCAAGAAGAGTGCGTCCCTCCGCCTCCCAGCGGGGCAGAACCATAGAAGGCTAGTGGTGCTGGGATTCCCACGCTAGACCAGCAGTGAATGGAGCTCCTCTCCCCTCGGGTGTCAACAAAGGCCAAGTGCAGGTCCTGAACTTCCACCTCTGCCTGGCAGGGGAGGTGCTGTGTCCCCCGCCCGCCCACCACCGCCCCGCACCCCCCCCCCCCCGCCACCGCCTTTTGTTGCAGGATCAATCTCAGAAAAGGCCAGCTAAAATATAAGTTTTCAATAGGATCCAGATTCTCACAGCATAATACCCAAAGTGTCCAGGTTTCAGTTGGAAACCACTCACCATTGGAGCTAGGAAAAACCTCAACTTGAATGAAAAAAGAAAATCATTACATGCCAATACTGAGATGACAGAGATGTTGGAATTATCTGATAAGGATAAAATGCCTCAAAGAGCAATTATAAGCACACTTGAAAAATAGAAACTCTGTATCACACGATCCTGAAGTCTCACTCCTGGGCATATTTCCAAAGAAAATTCTAATTCAAAAAGATACACGCACTCCAATGTTCATAGCAGGACTATTTTCAAGAACCAAAACACAGAAGCAGCCTAAATGTCCATCAATAGATGAATGGATAAAGAACATGTGTATACATATACAATGGAATATTATTCAGCCATAATGAAAAATGAAATAATGCCATTTTCAACAATATGGGAGGACCTGGAGATTATCATATTATGTGAAGTCAGACAGAAAAACAAGTATCATATAATATCACTTATATGTGGAAACTAAAAAAAAAATGATACAAATGAACTTATTTACAAAATAAAAACAGTTTCACAGACAGAGGAAACAAATTTATGGTTACCAAAGGGGATAGGAGGGGCTGGAGGAGAGATAGGAGTTTGGATTAACATGTACAAACTATTATATATAAAGTGGATAAGCAACAGAGACCTACTAAATAGAACAGAGAACTATATCCAGTCTCTGGTAATAACCTATACTGGGAAAGAATCTTAAAAAGAAGATGCATATATATACACTTTTCTGTACACCTAAAGCCAGCACAATACTATAAATTAACTATGCTTCAAAAAACACTCTAAACCATGAAATAGAAGATATAAAGAGGAACCAAATGGAAATCTTAAAACTGAAAAATACATTAACTGAAATAACAGTGGGGAATGCAAAATGGAGAAAATGGAGGAAAGAATCAGTGAACTGGAAGTCAGAACAATAGAGATTACCCAATCTGAACAACAGAGGGAAAGTAGGCTGAAAAAAAATAAATAAATAGAGCTTCAGAGATCTGTGAAACTGTAAGGAAAACAACAAAATTAACATCGATGTCATTGAAGCTGGAGAAAGAGAAGAGAAAGAAGGCTGGGTTGAAAAAGTACTTGAAAAAATAGCTGAAAACTTTCCAAATTTTAGCAAAAGACATAAATATATAGATTCAATAAACTGATCAAATCTCAAATAAGGTAAACTCAAAGAAATATATATCAAGACATAGCAAAACTTCTGATAGCTAAAAGCAAAGGGAGAATCTTGGAAACAGCAAGATGTGACACTAACATGGAAAAAGCAGTTCAAATGACAGCGAGTTCCTTATTAAAAATGAAAAAAAATCCAACAAGGCCCCAAAATGCGTCACTTCATTTTCCAAGTGCTGAAAGAAATGAAGTCTCAACCCAGTGTGCTATAAGCAGTGAAAATATACTTCATGAATTAAGGGGAAATCAAGACGTTCTTAGATGAAGGGAAACAGAATTTGTCAGAGATGCACAAGAACAGGCAAAGGAAACTCTCTAAACACAAAGGAAATGATTAGAGAAGGAATCTTGGAACATCAAGAACAATAGAAAGACAAAATACAGGTAGATATATTTTCCTTCCCCAGTTGAGTTTTCTGAACTATGTTTGACAGATGAAGCACAAATTATAGCACAAATTAACTGATGCAGTTCTGGCACTTCAGGTGGCGCAGTGGAGATGAATCTACCTGCCAATGCAGGAGACACACGAGACACGGGTTTGATCCCTGGGTCAGGAATATCCTCTGGAGAAGGAAATGGTAATCCTCTCCAGTATTCTTGCCTGGGAAATCCCATGGACAGAAGAGCCTGGTGGGCTGTAGTCAATGGGGTCACAAAGAGTCGGACGCAACCGAGCAACTAACACATACACACAGATACACACACTGATGTGGCTCTACGTGTATTAGAGGAAATATTTAAGACACTTATACTATAAATAGGGAAAGATAAAGGATGTGAAGGGAGGTAAGATTTCTATGCTTCACCTGATTGAGTCAAATGTCAATAACAGTACACCCTGTTAAGTTATCTAGATATAATAACTAAAACAACCATTTTAAAAAGCTACACAAGAGATACACACAAAAACATTATACATAAACCAAAGTGGGATTCTAAAAAATGTTCCGTGCCCATAGGAAGGCAGGAAAAAAGAACAGAGAATGAAAAACAGAGAGCAGAAAACAAAAACCAAACTGGCAGACAAGTCCTCACAGGCCACTGCTAAGTTGCTGCTAAGTCGCTTCAGTCGTGTCCGACTCGGTGCAACCCCACAGACAGCAGCCCACCAGGCTCCCCGGTCCCTGGGATTCTCCAGGCAAGAACACTGGAGTGGGTTGCCATTTCCTTTTCCAATGCATGAAAGTGAAAAGTGAAAGTGAAGTTGCGCAGTTGTGTTCAACTCTTAGTGACCCCATGGACTGCAGCCCACCAGGCTCCTCCGTCCATGGGACTTTCATAGGCCACTAGTTACATGTAAATTCCAAAAGCACCAATTAAAGGAGATTGGCAGAGTGGATTTGACAACATAACCAAAGTATATGCTATGCATAAACTCATATAGAAACTAATTTCAAATACAGTGGTATAAATGGGTTAAAAGTGAAAAGATAGAAAAATATAAATTGTACAACCATTAAGTACAAACTAGTAGCAATTGTGAGCATTCTAAGTAACAGTAACTCTCATTTATTGCTGGTTGGAATGCAACATGGTACAGCCAGTTTGGAAGACAGTTTCTTACCAAGTTAAACATAGTTTTACTATACAATCCAACAGTCAGGCTTCTAAATTATTTACCCAACATATTTGAAAACTTACATCTGCAAAAAAACACACATGTGGATATTAGCAGTTTTCTCTACAAAACTAAAAACTGAAGGCAACCATGATGTTATTTAATAAGTGAATAGATGGGCAAACTGTGGTATACCCAGACAATGGAATATTATTCTGTGATGAAAAAGGATTTAGCTGCCAAGCCCCCCACTCCATACACACAAAATATGAATCCTAAATGCACAATGCTAATAGGAACAAACCAATCTGCAAAGACTGAAAATATATAATTCCATTTATTTAACATCTATAAATGGTGAAACTAGAAATACAGTAAACTGATCACTGATTTCTAGGGATTTGAAGAGGAAGGAAGGTTGAACAGGTGAATCATAGGGGATTACTTTTAAGGCTGAGAAACTCTTCTGTATGAGAATACAATGGTACATCATCTATGATGCTATTCATCTGTCAAAATCCTTTGAACTTTGCAGCACAGAGTGAACTGTAATGTATGCAAATGAAAAAAATCATTTATAAAGTCATGGGGTTCTAGGATGGAATACAGACTGTGACAAAACAATATAACTGTATTTCAAATGTGTAAAGTCTCCCTAAAGGGAGGGAGAAGAAGGTAAATAAGTTTGGAAATAAATGGACATTCTTTGAGTAAAGGCAAAAAGAATTCTACAAAAGCACCATAATCTCATTGACAGTTGTTTCCAATAGGGGAATGGTATGGGTTAACAATTCTGTAACAAGTATCTATGTATACAGGATTTAAAAATTAAGTAAATGGATGGTGAATTTTGAAAGTCAAGTTTCTCACTGTTGGAATGGGAAGTTAAACAAGCAAGGGAGAAAGCCAGAATGATCCATGGTTGATGGATTTGAGTTGGAGACAAATCAGTGTAAACTCATATTTAGCCATACATAAATCCAGTATTGATAGATATATGTATGCACACAGGTTAGTATACACATACAGATATTTCTTTTCTCTCAACCATGAGGGCCTAGAAGCAGTGATATCACAGAAGTATACCTACTGCCCAGATCTTGGTTTCTAGTACCATTCCCAATAAAATTAATGTCTTTGAGTCAATGGTGCTATTTAAAAAATGGTTGAATACATAAATAAGTGGGGAATACAGACAAATCTCCCATACAAAATAATTTCAAATAATTGATGTAGAGACTGCCCTTGAGGAACTGGAATATTACTCCTCACTCCTTAGGTTTGGGCTGTGCATAATGACTTGCTTTTCAAAAAGGACAGTATGAAAGGAGAGAGGTGGGGGAGAATAACTTTATAGTAGAGAAACCTGATAAACACTTTCTCATCCAGGTGAACAATGTCAATATCAACAATGACACATCGTGTTGATAGTATGTACTATTGACATGATTTGATGAGAATGGCACTCTGTGATCTTCCTCTCTAAAACCCATAACCCCAGTTTAATTGTGAGAAAAACATCAGACAAATCCCACTTGCAGAACATTGTGCAAAATATCTTACCTATACTCCTCAAAATTGTCAAGAGCATCAAAAGCAAGGCCTGAGAAATTGTCACATCCAAGAGAATTCTTACATGGACAATTTTAAGAGATGGAAGAAAACCTAAAACCAACCAAGACAGCATATTAAAAAGTAGAGACATTACTTTGTTGACAAAGGTCTGTCTACTCAAAGCTATGGTTTTTCCAGTAGTCATGTATGGATGTGAGAATTAGACCATAAAGAAAGCTGAGAGCTGAAGAATTGATGCCTTTGAACTGTGGTGTTGGAGAAGACTCTTGAGAGTCCCTTGGACAGCAAGGAGATCAAACCAGTCAATCCTAAAGGAAATTAGTCCTGAATATTCATTGGAAGGACTGATGCTGAAGCTGAAGCTCCAATACTTTGTCCACCTGATGCAAAGAACTGACTCATTGTGAAAGACCCTGATGCTGGGAAAGATTGAAGGCAGGAGGAGAAGGGGATGGCAGAGGATGAGATGATTGGATGGCATCACAGACTCGATGGACATGAATTTGAGCAAGCTTCAGGAGTTGGTGATGGACAGGGAACCCTGGCATGCTGCAGTCTATGGGGTCGCAAAGAGTCTGACACGACTGAGTGATTGAACTGACTGAAGAGAATTCTAAGGAGACATCATGACTAAATGTAATGTGATAATCTGAATGGAATCTCAGACAGAAAAGGGGCATTAGATAAAAACTAAGGAAATCAGAATAAAATGTAGGCTTTAGTTAATAATGATATATCAATATTGGCTCTTTGTGACAAATGTATCATACTAATGTAAGATATTGGATAATAAGGGAAATGGGGAATGGGGTGTATGGAAACTCTCTTCACAGCTTTTTAGTAACTGTAAATCTACCCTAAAATAAAAGGTTTATTTAAAAAGAAAAAAAGCAGGAGTGTTATATTATCTGATGAAATATACCTTAAAGAAAAGGTAATTACCAGAGAGGCACATTACATAATGTTCAAAAGATCAATCTACCCAAAAGACATAAGAATCCTAAAAGTGTATGCAGCAAACAACCTACAAAAATGTGAAGGAAAACTGATAGGACTGAGTGGGCAAATAGACACACCTGTGATTATAGCTAGGAACTTGAGCATTTCTCTCTCAAAAATGGATAGAGTAACAAGACATAGATCCAGCAAGAACATGAGAAAACTCAACATCATCAACTAACAGAATCTCACTGACATTCAGAAAGCATTCAATCATGTGACAGCAGAAAGTATATTCTATATATGTCCATGGGACATATACTAGGATAGACTGTATTCTGGGGCATAAAATAAATCTCAACAAAATTAAAATAATTGAACTTATATAGGGAGTGCATTCTGGCCACAGTGGGATCAAACTCTAAATAATAACAGAAAGATAACAGAAAAATTGCCAAACACTTGGGAATTAAATACACTTGTAAGTAATCCATGTGTCAAAGAGGAAGTCTCAAAGAAAATTTAAAAATAAATAAAATGAAACTAAATAAAATGAACTAAATAAAAATGAAAATCTGTGTTAAGGTATTGCTGAGAGGGAAATTTATAGCATTAAAGTTTATATTAGATAAAATAAAAAGTTTCAAATCAATAATCTGAGTTTTTTTCTCAAGAAGATATGAAAAGAATAGTGAAGTAAAACCAAAGCAAGCAGAAGACAGGAAATAAGAGCATAAGTCAATGACATTGAAAACAGAAAAGCAAATCAATGAAATGAAAAACCTGATACTTTTAAAAGGTAAGTAAAATTGGCCAATTTCTAGCAAGACTGAAAAGGAAAAAAGAGATGAGACTCAGATTAACAATATCAAGAATAAAACAGGGACTATCATTACAAACAATGCAGACATCAAAAAGATAATAAGGGACACCACAAAAAAACAACATAAATTTAACAACTTGGATTAAATTAATCAATTTCTTGAAAAGTACAAATTACCACAATTCATCCAATGTGAAATAGATCATATGAATAGTCCTGTAACTTTTTAAAAATGAATTCATAATTTTAAAATTTCCCCTCCCCCAAAAAAGAAATCTCCATGCTCAGACAGCTTCACTGGGAATTCTATCAGAACTTTAAAGAATTAATCCTAATTCTATATAATCTTTTCCAGAAAACAAAAGAGAGAATATTTCCCAATTCATTTCATGAAGCTCAGATTACCCTGATAACAAAATCAGAAAAATGCAGCATAAAAGTAAAACTACAAACTAACATCACTCATAAATATAGATGCAAAAATCCTTACAGTTTTAGCATGTAGAATTCAGATATGTAGGGAAAGAATTATGTATCATGATCAAAGGGAATTTTTTTCCAGGTATTTAAGATTTGCTCAATATTCAAATCAATCAATATTTTTCATCGTATCATAAGACTAAAGGATAAAAATTTTATGGTTTTATCAGTAGGCTCTTAAAAAGCATTTGACAAAATGCAATATTCACTCATGACTTTAAGGACTCTCAAAAACTTGGAATAGAGGAAACTCCCTAAGCTTGATAAAAAGCATCTAAAGAAAACCTAGAGATAACATTAATACTTAATTGTGAAAAACCAAATGCTTTCCCTCTAAGATCAAGACCAAAGATCCATGCTCATCAAGGATGTCTCACTTCTTTTTCTTTTTATTTATTTTTTTATTGAAGGATAATTGCTTTACAGAATTTTGTTGTTTTCTGTCAAACCTCAACATGAATCATGAATTAGGTATACATATATCCCTCCCAAGGATGTCTCACTTCTTATTCAGAATAGTACTGGAAGTTCTAACCAGTGCAATAAGGCAAGAAAAAGAAAGGCATACAGTTTATAAAGGAAAAAATGAAAGTGTGTGTGATCTAAGACTATTAAATAAAAGTGACACAACTTAATCACAAAAAAGAGATACAAAAACCCATATTAGCAAGTAATTTCCTATATAGAAAATCCCAAGGAATCTACAAAAAAAAAACCACAAAACTTCCTAAAACTAATAAATGAGTTTGACAAGTTTGCAGGATCCAAGATAGCTGTATAAAAATCAATTGCATTTCTATATACTAGCAATGATCACTAGCAATTAAAAGGATAATGCAATTTACAGTTGCTCAAAAGTGAAATGCTTACAGGTAAATTTAGAAAAATTTAAGGACTTACTGAAAACTATGAAACTCTAATAAAAAAATGAAAGATCTAAAAAAATGGAGAGAAAGACTACATTTTGGGATTGGAAAACTCAAAATATTAAAGATGTCAATTCTCTTCAATTTGATACATAGGTTTAACAAAATTTCTATCAAAACCTTGCCAAGATTTTTTTAAAGATACTGACAAAATTATTCTAAAAATTTTGTAGGAAAGCAAATGAAGTAGAATAACTAAAACAATTATGAAAAAGAAGACTAAAGAGGGAAGAACAGCCTGCCTGATTTCCAGACCTATTATATAACCATAGTAATCAAGACTCTGAAGTACTGGCACAGAGACAGACACAGATCAACAGAACAGAACAGAGAACCCAGAAATAGACTCTCACAAAAATGCCCAACTGATTTTTGACAAAGCTGCAAAGGCAATTCAATGGAGGAGGGATAGACTTTGCAGCAAAGGATGTTGGCGCAATTGGACATCTAATGGCAAAAAGTGAACCTGAGCCCAAGCGTTACACCTAATTCAAAGTGAAATGTAAAACTATAAATCATTTAGAAAAAAAGTAAGATGAGATCTTCAGGATTTAGGATTAAGCCAAGCTTCTAAACTTGACGCCAAAAGCACAGTCTTTAAAAGGCTAAACTGTTAAGTTGGACCTCATCAAAATTCAAAACTTTGTTCTGTAAAATATCCTGTTAAGAAGATGAAAAGACAGGCTAGAGACTGGGAAAAATTATTTGCAAACCACATACCTGACAAAGAATTGGTATCTAAATGATATATAAAAACTCTCAAAACTTAACAGTAAAACAAAGCAAAGCAAAAGTCAGTTAGAAAATGGCATGGAAAGACGTTTTCACCAAAGATGTTTAACATCATTAGAAATTAAGAAAATACAAATTAAACCACAGATATCACTACATACCTGTTACAGTGACAAAAGATAGGGACTAAATGTTAGTAGAGAAACGATTCATTCACACACCGCTGGTGGGAATGCGAAGTGGTGTGGTCACTCGGAAACATTTTGGCAGTTTCTTATAAAACTAAACATACAACTGTCATATAACATTTGCACTCCTGGGCATTTATCCTAGAGAAATTAAATTTATATTCCCACAAAAAGCCTGTACAGAAATGCTTATAGCAGCTTCATTGGTAAAATCCCTGAACCTGCATGAATCTTCAGGGAATGATGCTAAATGGAAAAAAATCAACAATCCCAAAGGTTACATTTAGAAAATAGATTCGCGATTGCCGTGGGTAAATGAGGAGTCAGGGAAGGCAGTGTGGTGAGGGTGGGAAAGGAGTAGGTGTGGCTAAAAAAGGGCAACTAGAGGGACCCTTGTGGGGATGGAAATGTCCTGCATCTTGACTGCAGCCGTGTCGGTGTCCTGGTGGTGATATCGTACTCAATGCAGTTTTGAAAGATGTCAACATCACCATTACGAGAAACTGGGTAAGGAACACATGAAAGTGAAAGTCACCCAGTCGTGTCCGACTCTTTGCGACTCCGTGGATCGTCCATGGAATTCTCCAGGCCAGAATACTGGAGTGGGTAGCCTTTCCCATCTCCAGGGGATCTTCCCTATCCAGGGACTGAACCCAGACCTCCTGCATTGCAGGAAGATTCTTTACCAGCTGAGCCACAACAGAAGCCAAACAATACTGGAGTGGGTAGCCTATCCCTTCTCCAGAGGATCTTCCCAACCTAGGAATCGAACCACGGTCTCCTGCATTGCAGGCAGATTCTTTATCAACTGAGCTATCAGGGAAGCCCCAAGGGGTACATAATGTTTCTCTATTATTTCTACAATTGCATACGAATCTACAATTATCACAAAATAAAAATGTTAATAAATGTTTTTAAGGAAAATAGTTGAAATGTCTAATGTTAGGAGCATTGCTAAATGAACTACAGGTCGTTCATATATTGTAAAATAAACAGCAGTTATGAAGAATAAGGGAGCTCCAATGCAGGGGCATGTGAACAGTTATGTAAAAACAGCAAGGCACAAAAATGTGTGTAGATGTAACTCTTTTGCTACAAAATGATAAATTTGAAGTATAAATGCATAGAAAAAGTTTGGGTAGGTAAGCTATAAAGTGCTAATAGTCATTCCTCATGGGGAAAGAGATTGGTTGGGAGACAGACACACTTTAACTTGTAACAACAAATTTGTGCCAAAAAAAAAAAAATTCTTCATTTTATAAATTAAGAAATTGAGGCTTAGCAGAGGTGAACACGATGGTCAAGGTCACCAAGCTGGGAAGGGGTTCAGAGCTTGGCTCTAAACTCAGACGTTCTGACTCAAATCTAGAGTGGCTGAGGCAGGAAATCGGCAGGACGGCTCCTCCAGACCTGCTGCTGTGCCTGGGACTGTCCTCAGATAAGGAGCTCTCCAGAGAGGAAGAACCTGGGACAAGGAAGATCTGCAAGGGTGTGGAGAACAGGAAATCGCTCCTGCTGGGATTTTCCCTGCCCCCGGCGCAGGGAGCACCAGGAACCCAGCAGAGAGGCAGGAGGGGCCGGGGAGCCTGGCTTTTAGGAGACACCCAGCCACTGTGCCAGGCTCTGAATGGGCTCTCAGCAGTCACAGTCCCTATTTTCCCGGATCTTCACCATCCAAGCAGGAGACTGATGGTAGTCGGGTCTCCAGAGTGCATCAAGATCCTGCAATCACGGGTGCTGGGGGCCTGGGAGAGCCTCAGAGAAGAGCCCATATTTGAGCAGGGCCCTGGGAAAAGATGAGTAAGAGTGAGCTGGGTAAAGCAGGACAAGTGGTTTTCTCAGCAAAAGGATTAACATGGCCCAAGGCGTGGAGGGAGGTGATAAGCTGTGGCTGAAACCGAAAGTGAGGGCTTGAAGTCAGGCAGCAAGCTTGGGATCCATGGGGACGGTCTCAGGCAGCAAGCTTGGGATCCATGGGGACGTTCTCTAGTTGGGAGCCACTAAAGTTTTGTGCCTGGGAGGGTCCCCAGGTATATGTTTCTGGGGGTGAGTTCTGGCAGCTGATGGAGGGGAAGGGGAAGAGGCGGGTGACAGTTGGAGGGCCGCTGCTGCAGCAGCTAAGGTACATGTGATAAGGTAGAGGCCAGGAAATCAGAAGGGCAGGGATGGTTTGGAGGAATATACTTGAAGAGTATGTTGTGAGCAAGATGAACAGGACTTGCTATGGGGCAGCTCTGTTGGTTTTTGGACATCTAGCAGCCACAGCCTCCTCTCTGGTCACAGGGCCATGATTTCCCTTCTTGGAGAGATTCTCAGCCCTGCCCACAACCTTTCTGCAAGGTCAAAACTGTCTTTACCTTGTGTCCTGAGACATTGACCCTTGAGTGCGTGCTCAGTCACTAAGTCACGTCCAAGTCATTGGGACCCCATGGACTGTAGCCCGGCAGTTTCCTCCATCCATGGGATTTTCCAGGCAAGAATCCTGGAGTGGGTTGCCATTCCCTTCTCCAGGGGGTCTTCCTGACCCAGGGATCGAACCCACATCTCCAGCATCAGCAGGCAGATTCCTTACTACTGAGCTACCCCTTGTATCCTGAGACTTTGACTCTTGAGAGGGGTAGACACACATGAGTAGAACTGGTGGACTCTGTCATCTACCCCTTGCCCCTCTTGCAGGGCCCTGAGGCTGTTTCTCCAGTCTTTCTTCAAGCTAATGACCCTCCCTCTCTCTGCAGCCCCTTCCAAAGGGCCTTGGTGATGGGTGGGCTGTGGCCATGTTAGAGACAGAATGGAATCCGCTGGGCTCTTCAGTTGCACACACTCTGAGAAGATTCTTTAGAAATTCCCCTGGGTCCTGTGGGCGTCTTTCTTCATTCTGTCTATGTGGTCTGGGTTCTGCTAGGTTTGAATCATCTATCAACCCTGACTCACTCACTCAACGCACATAACTCAAAAATTAAAGCGTTTCCACGGCCCAACCTCCCAGAATCTGTCTCAGAATGTGGCTTCGAGGGAATGTTGGTGTGGAATTCCTTAAAGTGGAATCCATTTCACCCTCTGAGGCGCTGACTCAGGATGTCCTGTGTGACTGTAAACGGTTGGGCGTGTGTAAATGTTCATGTCACCCAGCTCTCCCAAGTATCGCACCTGCGTGGTAATGCCTTGGTCTCCTCGTGAGCGGCACTAACTGTCATTAGGACTTCGGCTAAACATCGCCCTGGTGGGGAAGGGCAGGGAAAACAACACTGCTGCTGGGAGGTCCTTAGGTCGGGGGGAGGCGGACCTACAGGGACTGAGTTTTAAGGAGCACCTTCTAGAAGTCAGAAACTGAGCTCAGTGAACTGAGGTTCTGACACACATGATCTCAAGTTCTTACAACAGCCTTGAGGGGAACATGTCACTTACTATCCCCACTTTACAGACAAGAAGACCAAGATGTATAGGATCAGGCATTTAGCAGGTGGCGGAGTATGAGTAAGAATCCAGAAAAGTGCATCAAATGACGCATGGACCCGCATGGAAGGGAGGATCCAAGTGCAGAGAAAGCAATCTCAGGGCTTTCGGTCCTGCTGCCCCACCGAGGTGTGGATGTCTGGGGCACGTGTGGGAGAACCAAGCTTTGCATTGCACGAGAAACTGGCAAGGCTGAGAAAGGCCGCCCAGATGCCTTACTACAGTAAGTTGTAATACAGAGAGCGACCTGTAATAAATCAAGAGAACCTGAGCCTGTGGGGGTGGGCACGCCAGGCCTCCTGCCTCCTAGCAGCCCATCGAGTTGTTCCTGGCATCCGGAAAGCCTGGGAGAGCCTTTTTGGGGTCTGCAGCAGGACACGTTTCCTTTCAGAATGACTTCCCGGCTCACAATGATGCTGTTCTCTGAGCCCTTCCACCTACCCGCCTACGGAAAAAGGGCCCCGGCAGCTGTATCTACACACATACCCCTGTCTTCCTGACCCCAGGTGGCTGGACTAGTTAGCTCCTGGGTGAATTGAGCTGTAGAGAGAGCGAATATCAGTTAGGAGCTGTGTCACAACCATCTTCCAGCCCACACACGCACAAAGCATCACAGAAGATGAGTTGGTGGAAAAAAGCAGAGGGAAGCAAGACGGATAGGGAGTAGATTCCTGTATCCTTGGCACCTTCCAGGCCTGGTTTTCACCTCTCTTGGAGGTTTTTTAAATTTCATCCTAGATTCCAAGTCAGTACCCAAGTTCCTCCCAATAAACATCATAGGTTTGTTTGACCTGGACTTGTGTCACTTTGGACCAAAAGTCCTGACGATCCCAGGAGAGGAGGATGTATCCTTTTGAAATACTAGACATATACTGCTCAAGGACCCTCCCCAAGGATCCCAGAGGGGCTGGGGAAAGAAGCGACCAGTCATATCCAGTTGAGGTTGAGATCCTGATTCCAACTTTAGGTGAAACAAAAGAGTTAAACTCCAAGGACATTTATCACAATAATTGAGCCCTATCAGAATGAAGCAGGCATCACTCTCACTATGATAACTGAACCTTTCAATGTCAACTCCAAGGACTCACACACAGCTTCTGGGTGTAATTTATCTGCCGAGACTGTTCTGTATTAACCCACTAATCTACGACTGACTAATGACTCAGGATGCTGTTCCCCTCGACCTCACATAAAGGTTTTTCCTCATGCTGCCCTCCCAAATAGGGCAGGGATGGCCGGTGGCTGTCTTGTTATCACACTTGTTTCCCTCAACTGGACTCAGATATTCAAAGCCTTCTGTTTTACCTTTGGCCAGTTCCCACAACCCTTCCTGGGATCTTTCCTCAGACTCAGGGAACCCATGGTCCCCGGTATCACCTCTGCCAAGCCCTCCACTGCAGCAGCATGACACCCGGTGCCCAGCAAGGCAAACCAGCCTTAACCTGGCTTCCTGGGGCAGGACGGTCCTAAGGGCTGTGACTTCCCAGTACTGTCAGAGCTCTGCTAAGTAAGAAGGAAGACCTGGGAAGCCAGTGGTGGCAGAAATTTGAGGGAAGGGGTAGAGATGTTCTGCGTCACCCGCTTCTGCCCTCTTTTCTAGAGGAGTGATCAGGGGCCTCATATGTTGCTGGCTGCAGCAAGGAGCCTCCCTCCTTTCCTGCTGGGTCCCAGAGATGGCTGTGGTCCACATGACCCCCCGCAGCTGGGAGCACCAGGGTTGCAGATCAAGCCCCACCAGCAGGGCTCGTGCTGTGACCAGAGGCCCAGGGACCCCCCTGTGTTCAGTGTGTGTAACCTCAAAGCAGAGAATTTGCCTTTTATTAGCAGCCCCACGCACATCACAAGCCTCCAAAGGCGTTTATGAAGAGCCTCTTTCTTCTTTGTCTATTTTGACGCTAGAGCAAAGAGCTGCATTTTAAAATTTCGCTGACGGATTTATACCCTGCCTGTTTCCAAAGCAGATGACAATAAAACCACAGGTATGAGTATGGCCAGGAACATTTGCCCAAGACAAAAGAGGGGAACAAAGGCAGGGAATTGTGCCCAGCCCTCAGCCTTTCGGGAAGGTAGAATCTAAGATGTCATTCTCTGGGTTGTCTTTAAACTTCCCCAAGATGTAAGGGCTCCTGTCACCTCTTTCTGCACACTCCCCCAGCCCCACCAGAAGGGCAGTCCCCGCTTTGTGGCTGTGTTCCAGGCCCATTTGGAGGAACTGCTCTGTTGCAGGGTGGCAGTCCCCGCTTTGTGGCTGTGTTCCAGGCCCACTTGGAGGAACTGCTCTGTTGCAGGGTGGCCGGCTGCCGCTGCGGAGCCACATGGGTCTGCTGCTGTCTCCTGCCCTCTCCTGCCCGGCCGCTTCTGCCCTCTTGACCTGGCTGCGAAAGGCCCAGGAGGCTTGAGTTTCTCAGCCGAGCCTGCACGCTGCTGACAGCTCCTTCAGTCTGTGCCCTGGCCTGGTTTGCAGTGCGTTCTCGTTTCAGGTGAAGAAGCGAATAGGGGTCCCCGCCTGGGCAGTTCACTGTGCCTGGTGCCGCAGGACATCAAGATGAATGCCACAGGCTGTGCCTTCGGGGTGGGGGGGGGGTGCCGACGCAGACCCGCCAGCGTCCGGAAGTGAAAGGGGAAGAAGGAGGCAGTGGAAAGCGCTGAGTGTGGGCTTCCGGCAGAGCCCACCCACCGCCGGCAGAGTTTCTGCTGGAGCCTGCGTGGGCAGCGCCTCTGCGCCGGCCTCGCGGTGCGGGCAGTGAGGCCAGAAGGGGCCCCCTTTAAACTCTGCTCCTGCTATCGCCTCTCCTTCAACCTTAAAAACGGGAGACACAAAAACTTCCTTTTGTGTCTCTCAGGGAGCGTGATGTGATGGGAAGAGGGACCGAACTCGGGCCCCTGCTGGGCCCTCCTGTTTCGGGGGCCCACAGAACATGGGGTCTGAACTTCTTTGTCCTGCCATCTGCTTCCAGGACCTCCCTGAGTCTCGTTTTCCTTATAAAACGGGGCCCAACAATAGAAACTGCCCGGAATCTTGGAAATTTAAATGAAATAAACATTTGAAGCCAGGTCAGTACGATAAAGCACGTGTATGTATGTGCACACACTGGGCACCTCCTCTCTGCAGAGCTTGGCGTGCCTCCGACCGGGACACCCCGGCTCTAGTGTGGCCCCGGGTCTGCCGGTGAGGACAGCTGCCCTGGGGCCTGCTTCTCATCTGCCTCGCCCACCCCACCCCTGCCTGGCAGCAGCTGCCTCAGCACCCTTGAGGCCAACTGGGATGGGCCGGAGCTCGGGCAGCTGGTCCTGGATGGGAACTTGGAGGCTTAACTGCGGGCAGACTGCTGCCTGTGCAGGCCCCAGGCCCGGAATGCCGGCTCGTGAAACTCTAGCCAGCTGACCTTTGGGGCACGGTGTGGACCGAAGCCTGCCTGTGCTTTGGACGCCGGGATGGAGGGAGCGTGGAGTGGCGGGAAATGACGCTCACCCATCGCAGGCGCCAGCGTCACCCTGGCTTTGACGTTGCCTTCCTCCCAGCTTGCTGCATTCTCTTTTCAACGTTTTCACTGCAAGTGTATTGCCCTATCACTACCCGCTGTCAAATAGTAATAATGACAGCAGCAACGTTTACGGAGCTCCCACTGTGCCTGGCGCAGGCGCAATCCCGATTCATGGCTGCTCTCTGGGTCCCTCCTGCCCGTTGCCTGCCTCAGTCGTCTGGGCTAGGCCCCTAGCAGAGCACAGGAGCTCCCTGACCTGCATCTCACTCATCTTCAGCTTATTGTTTCCCTCTGCCTGGCAAGGTACAAATACAGAAGGCTGCTTTTGAACTGTGGTGTCAGAGAAGACTCTTGAGAGTCCCTTGGGCTGCAAGGAGATCCAACCAGTCCATTCTAGAAGAGATCAGCCCTGGGTGTTCTTTGGAAGGACTGATGCTGAAGCTGAAACTCCAGTACATTGGCCACCTCATGCGAAGAGTTTGATGCTGGGAGGGATTGGGGGCAGGAGGAGAAGGAGAGGACAGAGGATGAGATGGCTGGATGGCATCACCGACTTGATGGACGTGAGTTTGTGTGATCTCCGGGAGATGGTGATGGACAGGGAGGCCTGGCATGCTGTGATTCATGGGGTTGCAAAGAGTCGGACACGACTGAGCGACTGAACTGAACTGAACTGTGTAGTGTCAGAATGTAAAGTAAGTGGTAGGGAGTGGGCTAGGCCTGACAGAGTGCTTTGAAAATAAGCATGGAGCAAATGAATGGAAGAAGAAACAGAAGCTCAGAGAGGGCAAGTAACCTGCCCAAAGCCACAAAGCTAGAAAGTGGTGGAAAGAAAGTTTAAATTCCATTGTCCCTGACTGCTGGAGACAACAGTGTCTGAGCTGCCACCTCCCTCCATGGGGACGCCTCACCTCTGCTGTCAGCTGCACCCTTCCCCTCTTCACCTACCAGGGAGTCCCAGGGGCCGCGCCAGCCCAGCTTGTGGACAGACCTGGTGAAGGAGAAAATGACCCTGTCACCCATAAAAGGAGAGGGTCCAAGCTGGAACAGGAGAGAGGTGCATCCTGCTGGCTCCTTTGAAACCCTGGGACCCTGTGCAGGGCAGCCTTTGGAAGACGGGACAGCTGGCTCTACCTGTTCCGCAGATTTGGAATCTAGGTCATTCTGCTGCCTCCCCTCTCCCTCCGGAAGGCGAGCTGATTTCTCCTAGGGTCTCAGAGCAGGAGGGGGGCCAACAAGAGAAAATGTTTTAGTGGGACCCACACCGTGCCTGCTGCCATCAGGAACATTTCATTTTGAAGCCAACGTAATTTATGAGCTGCAAATGGATTTAGCATTTAAAAGAAAAAGACTTGGAAAAGGTACAAAGTGCACCTCACACCCTTGCACTGAGGCGTGTTTGTGGCTCTATTAATCATCCCAGACAAAAGAGATTTTAATCTAGGGCTAGGCAGTCCAGGGAGGCCCAGCCGTGCTCCCGAACCCCAGGGCTGGCTGGGAGGAGCAGGCGCTGGCTGTGGGCCTGGCCTTCGAGCGGCTCCAGCCTCGGGTGCTCCGCACTTGTGCTGAGCCCTGGTCTGAGTCACGCAGTAGATGAAATTACAGAGGTTCTTGCACATGATGAATCAGAAAGCAGGATCAAGGCAAATATTTGGACAAGCCTTGCCCCGCGTGGAGCAGGAGGGAGCAGAGCAGCCCGCCAGCTGCTTGCCCAGAGATGGTTTTTGACAGAGTGCTGCCAGGGGGCAGGCTGCTGCTTATGGGGAATTAGTTCTGATCTGTGCAGGCACCCTGCAGTTGGAGCGCTTGGCCAGGCCAGCGCTGAGAGAGAGGCCTGGGAGCATCCTAGGACCCTGAGCCATGATTCAGTCTCACCCTCCAGGGAGGGGGCCGTGTGGGGACAGCATGCAAGGGTGCGGGGCGGTGCGGGGAGATGGTTCACTTTGAGTCAGCCCATCCGCCTTCTTTTCTGGGAGTCATCACGGCAGCAGGCCGCGTTTCCTGCAGCAGTGAGCTGAGGAGACCACGCGGCCCTTCCACTGCCCCTGCCTGGGCTGCAGCAGGGAGGCAGGCAGACATAGTGACCACAAAATGGGGAAGGAAGCGAAACCCTGCGCCCTGTGCCAAGGCTTTACTGCTGTGAGGACTTTCAGGAGAGGCTAATTGCCACCCTTTGCAGCTTCAAAGCCAGGCGTTTTCAAGGCTATTCAGAACAACAGCAGCAACAGCTCACCAGTAATAACAAAGCTACCGTAGGTTTGTCTGGAATCTTTATTAATTTTTCAAAATTAACTTTTGAAAGAGCTCAGCCTTCTTGGGGTTATTGCAAGCTACCTTCTCTCCTTTGCAGGGAAGCTCGCAGGAAATAAACAAGTCTGCCCTGGAGACAGCAGATAAACCCCTAGGAGCTAAGGCTTGCTGTTGATGAATGGCAGGGATAGCACATGTATTCTGTGAGCTGACTCCATGCTGGGCAAGCCTGCAACGTCCTGGGCGAGCCTCATGAGAACCCTTACAAGGTGGGTGCCATTTCGCAGATGAAGAAATAGGCTTGGGGAGGTTATATTACTGACCCAGACCATACATCTAGAGACTGTACAGGCAGAATTCAAACCCAAGCAGTCAGACACCCAGATTATACTCTGCTTCCCAGCAGTTCTCCTGATTACAGACCCATCTGCAAAATGACCACTGGCACAGAGTCAAGCAAAGCCTACCATTCTAATCTTCTTCCAGGTGGTCAGACCTTGAAGAGACCAGACACGATGGCTGCCTTTGGGATCCTGGCTGCTCTTGGAGCTTGAAGAAGGCTGAGGGGAGCTGGCTTCCTCAGAGGCCAGATGGTCCTCAATGGGTCAACCAGTGTCTAGCCCACATGGGCCAGTGTTGTTGGAGACAAAACTCAGCAAAAATCCTCCTACCCAGACACCCTCTGAGACAGCAAGGCTGATGAGCTTGCTTTTGGGGGAGGTCTGCATTCTGAGGTCAGGGAGCCCCAGCTGTGGCTTCACTAGCTGTCACGCTGTTCCCCTTCCTGTTGCTCCATAGAGCCTCGAAACCTGTGACCTAACAAAAGCTATTTTATTATGCACATAGATTCTGAGAGCTGAGAATTCAGATAGAATGTAGTTACAAGTATGAAGGGTCTACTTGCTTCGTGATGTGTGGGGTCTTTCTTGTCTGGGAACACTCAAAAACGTGGGTAAATTCAGGGGTGGGGAAGCTATAGCTGGTGGCTGGAATCATCTGAAGGTATCTTCTCTCTGTGTCTGATGGGTGATGCTGGCTGTCAGCTGGAACCTCAGCAGGGCCGTCACCGGAATACACACACGTGGCCTCCTTATGCGGCCTGGGCTTCCTTACAGCGTGGAGGCCTGGGGCATGGGGCCTGCCTTCTTACATGACAACTGTATTTGTTTGCTGTAACAAAGTACTACGACCTCAGTGGCTTGCTTAGAACAACAGAAATGGGTTATCTCACAGTCTGGAGGCCGGAAGTCCAAATTCATGGTGTTGGCAGGGTAGGTTCTCTCTGAGGACCCTGAGGGAATGATCTGTCCCATGCCCTTCTCTTTGGCTTGTAGAGGGCCGTCTGCTGTATCTTTACACGTCTTCTGTGTGTGTGTGTGTTTAAATTTCCCCCTTTTATAAGGATACTGGTCTTATTGGATTAGGAGCCACTCTACTGACTTCATTTTAACTTGACTACCTCTACAAAGACCCTATTTCTAAAGAAGGTCACGTTCTGAGGTACTCAGGGTGGGTGCTCCAACAAATGAATTTGGGGTGGGAGAGCACAAATCAGCCTATAACAACAACTCAGAGCTCCAAAGGCAAGTGTTCCAGAGGAACCAGGCAGAAACCACACAGCCTCTTCTGAGTAGTCTTGGAAGTTGAGCTTCATTCTATTGGTCACAAGCTCATCATTAAGGTCAACCCAGATTCAAGGGGAGGGGGCAGAGACCCCACCTCTTAGCTGGAGGAAGGTAAAGGAACTTGTGGAGCTTTTTTTTTTTTTCCCCCTGAAGTGAAATGAAGTCAAAGTCACTCAGTCGTGTCCAACTCTTTGCAACCCCATGGACTATACAGTCCTTGGACTTCTCCAGGCCAGAATACTGGAAAGGATAGAAGGGAAGCCTTTCCTTTCTCCAGGAGATCTTCCCAACCCAGGGATCAAACCCAGGTCTCCCGTATTGCAGGCGGATTCTTTACCAGCTGAGCCAGGTACATGTTACCTCTCTTACTCTTTTACATGCAGAGAAAGTAAATCCTGGTGTGCTGAGGTCGCCTGCTCAGGGTTGGAGAGTCAGTGCGCTGGGAAGCCAGGGTCGGATCTCCATGTGGCACGTTTTAGAACTTCCCAGTGTCCCTGCACACCTCAACTCAATCTAAGTGCCAAGTGCTGTGTCTATAAAATGGTCACAATCATACCCAATTCACAGAGTCGTTGTAAGGACTCAGTGATGTGAGTTATGTAAAATGCCTGGCCCATCACAAGAGCTCAATTAATGGCAGTTTTTTTCCTCCTTCTCGTCCTTTTTCTAATGAGACATAATTGACATATAACATTATATTAGTTTCAGGTGTATACCATGATCACTTGGTGGGCATATTGCAAAATGATCCCCACAATAAGTCTAGTTAACATCCATTACCTCACAGAGTTAAATTTTTTTCTCTTGGAGATGAGAACTTTGAAGATATTCTAATCATTATCATTAATCTTAGCAGTGAAAACAAGATGTCAAGAGATTTTTTGGGGTTACGAGTAATGGGAAAATATCAGATTGAAAATTAAAATCTCTGGATCTTAATTTCAGATGTGGATGTTTACAACTACTAACTTTTATTGCAACCATATGATGTATCCAGCCAGGAGCTGAGCATTACCCCATTTAAATTTCACTCTGCTAGTGAGGTGCAGAGTTCAGATTTGAACCCAGGAGCCAGTACACTGAATCTCTGTGCTACCCAACCTCTGACCAACAATCTATAAGATATTTTTCCAGCTATAAACATGTATCCTGTAGCAATGTCCTGACCCGCATAATAATGTAATGACTCATGTTCTCATGTAGGCAAAGATGACTTCTTTTATTTTTCTATACCTAAAACTGTTTCATATCTTTAGGTTTCCTATTTCTCCCTGATGACAGAAATTATAACCTAGTCATTTTCATGAAAACCCAGTAGAATTCAGTGATTTCTCAATTTAGATTAAAGCTCATTGCAACTTAGGGTTTTCTATGTGGGATAATGTCTTATTTCTGCAGGGAATTTATGGATGATCATGCCCAGAATATGCTTGGTTCATGATAGAGGAAGAGACGAAACTAAGTCTTCCTAAATTCTGTTTCATTTCCTCTGCCTGAGCACACAGGAGGACTGCATTTCCCAATCTCCCTTGTAGTTAGGTTGGGTACATGTGATTAGTTTTGGTCAAGGGGCTGTATGAGGAGATAATGCATGTTGTTTATTTGCTAAGGTGATGTAAAGCCCTCTGTGTGACTTTCCAGTCCTTTTCTCCTGCTGGAGCCACTCTAGCGGCCATAACTAAGCATGCTGGATTTCTGAGTCATCACTTGGAAGGGAGCTACCTAGGAGGAGGAGCCATGAATCAGAGCTAAATGAAGGAGAAACAAACTTTCATGGACCAAGATCCTCTGTTTTGGGGAATGTTTGTGACTGCAGCATAGCTACCCTATTCTAACCATAACAAGAGTCATCCTGGGCCCCTCTGAGATATACACTGTTCAGTGTGGACTTTCAACATTGATTTCCACTGGTATCTGTTGAAGTGGATTTTGAATCTCCAAAGCCAAGAATTTGGTTCCTTGGTATTTGAATTCTGTTGCATTTTCTCTTTCTCAGGGAAAGGAGACTTCTGGAAGAAGCAGGGCAGTAAGAATATGCTGGGAGTGGAAGCAGGATCCTTAATTTTTGTCTCTGAGCACAATAGTGCTATAATAATGAGGAGCGCTGCGCCATGCTACTCACCACTCACACTAACCCATCACGCAGACATTACCCATCTTTGACAGGTGAGAAAAGGGGCTGAGGAAGTTCAAGTGCCTAGCCTAAGATCAAGTGACAGTACCTTGGACCTGGGGAAGGTGGTCTTTCTTCAGGGCATGTGTCAGCAGAGCTAGAAAAAAAGTCTCTACAAGGAGAAAACAAAGGCAAACATACAGAGCCGTGCAAGTCAGGAAGAGCGCCAAGTCTGCGGCTGTGCCCAGTGAAACCTCACGGATCCTCAAGACCAGTGTGTTCACGGGCGTCCACTGCTACGGGGTTCAAAGAGAGAGGGCAAGCTTCATGAGCGTGGACCCTCTGTTCTGGGCAATGCTGTGTCCTTGGGTCCTAGAGCAGCATCTGGCCCACTGCAGACACTGAAATAGTATTTGTCCAATGAGTTAATAGAAGAAGAGAAAGAAATAGGACCTGCTCTCAGGTCCCTCATCATTTGGCTGAGAAAACCAATTTCACAAGGAAAATAGGAGCGCAGATGAAGCACTAAACCAGGCCAAAGAAACTCTTAGTAAGTATGAATGCAATGAAGAAAAATAGCCAATATATGGGTAAGGCCACCTGGATATTGCAAATGTCACGTCTCTGCGTCACACAACTGAAGTGTCTCCAGGGCTGTCTCTGTATGACTTCCAGCAATCATGATGATCGGCATTAGAACCTAGAGGCTGAGTTTATTGGGGAAAGTTTGTTTTTAAGCAAATTGGGATAGAGTGAGTCTAAAGGGTATCCACAGAGGATGGGTGCCTCAGAAAGGAATAAAGGATCGGGCATTTCTGAAACCTCACCAGGGCAGAGCAAGCAGGGTCAGACCCTGAATGGGGAGGGGTGGAGCGTGTCATAGAAGAAGATGCTTCCAAGAAGAGCACTGTCTTCTGAGGCTTTTGTCAGACAAAATATTGTGCACTGTGTGATGTCCCTTCACTAAAGACCACTGATGCCCAGGGAGACCCCAGAGGGCCGGGACAGGCTGACCTTCAGGAGGTGACAGTGGACTGTGCAGGACTTCTAGTGCATGGTTGGAGGGGAGCTGAAATAGAGTCAAACACGTGATCACCCCTCTCCACGACATTGGTGTGAGGGTTAATAATGTACGTAGTACCTAGGACAGCCGTCCCCAACATTTTTGGCACCAGGTACCAGTTTTGTGGAAGATAATTTTTCCCAGGATGGGGGTGGGGGTGTTTTCAGGATGATTCTCATAAGGAGGATGCAGCCCTAATCCCTCAATGCCCAGTTCACAGTAGGGCCTGTGCTCCTCTGAGGATCTAATGCTGCTGCTGATCCCCAGATAGTAGGTGGAGTTCAGGCAGGAATGCGAGTGATGGGGGGCAGCTGTAAATACAGAGGAAGCTTTGCAGGCTCACCTGCCACTCACCTCCTGCCCTGAGGCCTGGTTCCTAACAGGCCACAGAACAGTACCAGTCTGTGGCCTGGGGGCTGGGGACCCCTGACCCAGGACATTTACCACCTGGGCCAGGGTGAGGGAAAGTGGCGGGATTTAAAGAGTGGGGGTCCTGTAGGAACAGGATCTAAATATTTGTTCATTCTATATAGTGTCTAACCAGAGAAAACGTAGCATCAGTTCAGTTCAGTTCACTCGCTCAGTCGTGATGGACTCTTTGTGATCCCATGGACTGCAGGACACCAGGCCTCCCTGTCCATCACCAATTCCTGGAGCCTGCTCAAGCTCATGTTCACTGAGTCAGTAATGCCATCCAACCATCTCATCCTCTGTCGTTCCCTTCTCCTCCTGCCTTCAATCTTTCCCAGCATCAGGGTCTTTTCCAATGTGTCAGCTCTTCACATCAGGTGGCCAAAATATTGGAGCTTCAGTTTCAGCATCAGTCCTTCTAATGAATAATCAGGTTTGATTTCTTTTAGAATTGACTGGTTTGATATCCTTGCAGTCCAAGGGACTCTCAAGAGTCTTCTCCAAAACCACAGTTCAAAAGCATTAACTCTTCAGCGCTCAGCTTTCTTTATGGCCCAACTCTTATATCCATACATGCTGCTGCGGCTGCTAAGTCACTTCAGTCGTGTCCGACTCTACGTGACCCCATAGACAGCAGCCCACCAGGCTCCTCTGTCCCTGGAATTTTCCAGGCAAGAATAACTGGAATGGGTTGCCATTTCCTTCTCCAAGGCATGCATGCATGCTAAGTCGCTTCAGTCATGTCTGACTCTGTGAGACCCTATGACACAGCCCACCAGGCTCCTCTGTCCACAGGGTTCTCTAGGGAAGAATACTGGAGTGGGTTGCCATTTCCTTCTCCAATCCATATATGACTACTGGAAAATATGCCGATGACACCACCCGAATGGCAGAAAGCAAAGAGGAACTTAAGAGCATCTTGATGAAAGTGAAAGAGGTGAGTGAAAAAGCTGACTTAAAACTCAACATTCAAAAAACTAAGATCATGGTATCTGGTCCCATCACTTCATGGCAAATAGATGGGGAAACAATGGAAACAGTGACAGACTTTATTTTCCTGGGCTCCAAAATCACTGCAGATGGTAACTGCAGCCATGAAATTAAAAGATACTTGTTCCTTGGAAGAAAGGCTATGACCAATCTAGACAGCATATTAAAAAACAGAGACATTATTTTGCCTAAAAAGGTCCATATGTTTGACTAGATGAAACTTTTTTGGCAGCACTTGCTCCTTGGAAGAAAAACCATGACCAACCTAGACAGCATATTAAAAAACAGAGACATTACTTTGCTGAAATGTCTCTGTTTTTAATAAGCTGTCTAGGTTGGTCATAACTTTTCTTCCAAGGAGCAAGGGTCTTTTAATTTCATGGCTGCAATCACCATCTGCAGTGATTTTGGAGCCCCCAAAAATAAAGTCTGTCACTGTTTCCACTGTCAGCCCATCTATTAGCCATGAAGTGATGGGACTGGTTACCATGATCTTAGTTTTTTGAATGTTGAGTTTTAAGCCAACTTTTTCACTCTCCACTTTCACTTTCATCAAGAGGCTTTTTAGTTCCTCTTCACTTTCTGCCATAAGGGTGATGTCATCTGCATATCTGAGGTTATTGATATTTCTCCCGGCAATCTTGATTCCAGCTTGTGTTTCATACAGCCTGGCATTTCACATGATGTACTCTGTATATAAGTTAAATAAGCAAGGTGACAATAAACAGCCTTGATGTACTCCTTTCCCAATTTGGAACCAGTCCATTGTTCCATATCCGGTTCTAACTGTTGCTTCTTGACCTGCATATAGATTTCTCAGAAGGCAGGTAAGGTGGTCTTGTAGTCCCATCTCTTGAAGAATTTTCAACAGTTTATTGTGATCCACACAGTCAAGGGCTTTGGCATAGTCAATAAAGCAGAAGTAGATGGTTTTCTGGAACTCTCTTGCTTTTACTATGATCCAACAGATGTTGGCAATTTGGTCTCTGGTTTCTCTGCCTTTTCTAAATCCAGCTTGAACATCTGGAAGTTCTCAGTTCATGTAATGCTGAAGCCTCGCCTCGAGAATTTTGAGCATTACTTTGTTAGCATGTGAGGTAGGAGTAACAGGCAAGTTTGGCCTTGGAGTACAAAATAAAGCAGGGCAAAGACTAACAGAGTTTTGCCAAGAAAACGCACTGGTCATAGCAAACACCCTCTTCCAACAACACAAGAGATGGCTCTACACATGGACATCACCAGATGGTCAATACTGAAATCAGATTGATTCTATTCTTTGCAGCTGAAGGTGGAGAAGTTCTATACAGTCAGCAAAAACAAGACTGGTAGCTGACTGTGCCTCAGATCATGAACTCCTTATTGCAAAATTCAGACAAATTGAAGGAAGTAGGGAAAACCACTAGACTATTCAGGTATAACCTAAATCAAATCCCTTACGATTATACAGTGGCAGTAACAAATAGATTCAACGAATTAGATCTGATAGACAGAGTGCCTGAGGAACTATGGACAGAGGTTTGTGACACTGTACAAGAGGTAGTGATCAAGACCATTCCCAAGAAAAAGAAATGCAAAAAGCCAAAATGGTTGTCTGAGGAGGCCCTACAAATAGCTGTGAAAAGAAGAGAAGCGAAAGGCAAAGAAGAAAAGGAAAGATATACCCATTTGAATGCAGAGTTCCAAAGAATAGCAAGGAGAAATAAGAAAGCCTTCCTCAGTGATCAATGCAAAGAAATGGAGGAAAACAATAGAGTGGGAAAGACTAGAGATCTCTTCAAGAAAATTAGAGACACCAAGGGAAAATTTCATGCAGAGATGGTTACAATAAAGGACAGAAATGGTATGGACCTAACAGAAACAGAAAATATAAAGAGGTGGCAAGAATACACAGAACTATTCAGAAAAGATCTTCATGACCCAGATAATCACAATGGTGTGATCACTCACCTAGAGCCAGACATCCTGGAATGCAAAGTCAAGTGGGCCTTAGGAAGCATCACTATGCACAAAGCTAGTGGAGGTGATGGAATTCCAGCTGAGCTATTTCAAGTCCTAAAAGATGATGCTGTGAAAGTGCTGCACTCAATATGCCAGCAAATTTGAAAAGCTCAGCAGTGGCCACAGGACTGGAAAAGGTCAGTTTTCATTCCAATCCCAAAGAAAGGCAATGCCAAAGAATGCTCAAACTACTGCACAATTGCACTCATCTCACACGCTAGTAAACTCAGCATAGGTACCGTTGTTCTTTCAGACAATACCCATGTCAGACATTGCTAATGGATTGCCAGACTTTCTTACCCAGGCCAGACTCACATTCAGAACCTTCTCAACATTGCACCCCAGGTAGCCACTACCAATGGAATGTTGATTTAGGAGACTAAATCAGTTTGCCTTCCTTGTCCTGACCCAGAGGCCACAGAGAGGCAGGCAGGCAGCTGATGAGTTGAATGGAGACTGGAAATATTGTAAGATGTTATGGGAAAACCTGAACTGACTCTTTGGCCAAACTAATACAGTAGGTTGTTTTTTAATTCCCTCACAGAAGATTTGAATTAGCTGATGACATTTTTAATTGGGGAATTTCACATCAATATCCAGATTTCTGGCTTCTCTTAAAAAACTAGAGTGTCTGGCAACACTGCTCTCCTGCATGGTAACAACTGCCCATAGCTAAGGAGTGGCTCTCCCCCGACGCTCCATGAAAGGCTGGGTGCTGTGTGGTTTGCAGGTCCTTCCTGGCCCCTGTTGGCCTTTAGGATTGCCCCCATCTCTGCCTCTCAGCCTAACCGGCTGAACACGGGCAAGAGAGTGGCTCTGAAGATGGCCCACATTCGAGTCCCACTTCTGCCAGTTAGGCATCGCATGACTGTGGACAAGTGCCTTATCTTTATTGGGCCTTTGCTTTCTCGTCTGTAGAATGGGGGTCTACAACAGTACACTTACCTCATGAGGTGGTTGTGAAGATCAAATGAATTAGAACAGTGCCTAACACAGGAATCCCTGAAATAAGCTTAACTATCATTGTTAAGCCTTTGAAGTTTCTGTAAACACTGGAGAGCCTGTCTCTAAGTCCCGAGGAAATGAGATACAGAAGGGCCAGGTGGTGTCCCCCGACATGGGAGCATGCAGGGTCATTACTTGGGGCAGATCTCTGACCCCACCCCAGAGCTTGGAAGCAGCTTTCTGGATCTACAGTGCTCAGGACACTCACGGTCTGGGGCACGTATTTGAGCTCAGGAAAAGGAAAGAAACCGCTTGTTATTTGACCTCACTGTTTCAAGGGTGGGCCTGGAGGGTGCTCCTGTCTGGGAAGAATTACAAGATGAAGCTAATTAGAGTAGAAATGTTGGCTGGAATGCACACTCAGAGCCAGCGAGAGGGGGCCCTGGTTGTTCTAATGACATACTTTAATGGGGTGGAGATTCAAAAATACAGACAAATAAACAAAAGCAAAAATAAACACGCAAACAAAAGCGGCACTAAGGCAAGCCTGAGAGGCAGATGTCAGCCACCCCTTACTTTTTAATCTGGGAGGTGCTTTTAACCCCAACACCCAGTCTGCCCACCCTCCCTTCTGTCCCACACCCCCCGGCCTGGGAACATCCCGCTGCAGCTCCTGGGGAAGCAGAGCATCCACATGGCCTCTGTGGACACAGGAGCACATGGTGAGGACATGCCGAGGGGCAGGGGGACCTGCATCGTGGGGCGGGGAGGCCTGCATGGTGCACGGTGGGGTGAGTACCAGCTGGGGGCACATACAGGGTGTGCAGGAAAAGGGGTGTTTTGGTTGAGGAAGTTCATCGCCCCTCCCTGGGGACACTGAGCCCAGATGCTTTTGAACTGCATCCCTTGTTTTCTTCTCTCTTTGAGAGATAAAAAGGCCATTGGTTCTGCTTGAAATTCATCCAAATGGCTGCCTAAATGCCCGTCGGGCCTCTTGTTTCTCCAGCTTTGCCAGCCTTTGCTTTGGGTGTGTTGCCGGTGAGAGAGGGTAGATTTAGATACACCTGTGCTGGAGGAGGCGGGAGACTCTTCACAGGGAAGGACACAGGGGATGGGGAGGCCTCAGAATAACCCAGGAACTCACAGCTGGTGGAGGTGAGAGAAATAGAGAGAGAACAGGCATGAAGCCTATGGCTCCTCCAAAGCTCAGCCCCTGGAGGCGCCCAACCACCCTCTGCCACGTGCCCTGTGGGCCAGTGCCCCAGCCTGGCCACGCACGCAGCCCACGTCCCCTAACCCCGACCACAGGAATGAACTGCTCTGAGGGTCCTATCGACCCCACCTTCCTCCTCTTTGCTCCTTCTGTGTGTAATTCATGGCAGGGGAGACATGCCCTGTCCAAATATTTTTCCTGGAGCAGATTAAAGTGGGGTGGGGGGATGGGGGAGGGGTGGGCGTTTGCAAGTGGGCTGACCAGTCTGGGAAGCAAGCGGCTTGCCAGTGCAGCGGGCAGTGCTGCGGTAGTGCTCGCAGCCTGAGTGTGTGGCACTCTGCCCAAGGGGGAAACCTGAACCAGCTTTCTCTGTGGAGCCCCTGCTCCTGCGGGCGGCCCCACCCAGCTTCAAGCCAGACAGCAGGGAAGCCAAGAGACATACGCTAACCTTGACCCACCTCAGCAAGAGGATGCAATCCCTTGGACCAGAGTTTTTGTAGAGGGTGTAAAATTTATGACTCATGTGCAGGAAATAACTTTCCTTACTTTCTACAGTAGAACTCAGTTTATTGAAGAGCTCCATTTCTGCTCAGTGATGGGAAAAAGATGAACCTCATGCCTTCAGGAGAGCATGGTCATAGTTTGTTAATACAATTCAGTCCAGTGAACTCAGGCTCTTTGGAGAGATGCTCAGCATTTCCCAGTGGCACATAGAGTGTGGGGATGCTCATGTACAATCTTGTCAAAGGGGGCTGGGCCCTCTGGTTGACTTGGTACCCTCCTTCGGGTGGTGGGAAGCACGGAAGCTCCCTCACTCCCGTGATGCCTGCTGAGGATTCCTGTGGTTCACTCCAGGAACAGGGAGGGGTGCAGAGAGCACACACCCAAGCCTCAGCGCTCTTCCTCTACCTCTCCTTCCAGGCTCTTCCTCCAGCCCAAGAAAATGGGGCACACTGCATTCCGGCACAGCAGAAAAATTGCCCATATGTTACATCCTGCTCCTTTCGCATTTCACAGCTTAAAAGCAGAACTCTTCATTAATTTGAGGCTCCTAGAGGAGTCAAATTCACAGCAGTGGAAAGTAGGATGGTGGATGCCAGAAGGGAGAGAGAATGATGCAGAGCTGCTTCGTGGCTTCAGAGTTTCAGCTTGGGAAGATCAAGTTCTGGAGCTGGAAGGTGGTGACGGCCGCACAGCAGTGTGGGTGTTCTCACTGTTACTGACCTGAACACAGCTAGGATGGTAAAAATGGGTAAGATGGTATATATTTTACCACAAGAAAAACTCCATGTTTAGTATGGAGATTCCTTAAAAAGTAGGAATAAATCTACCATATGACCCAGCCACCCCACTATTAGGCATATACCACGAGGGAACTATAATTGAAATAGACAAATGTACCGCAGTGTTCCCCCAGTGTTCATTGCAGCACTATTTATAATAGCTAGGACGTGGAAGCAACCAAGATGTCCATCCACAGATGAATGGATGAAGCAGCTGTGGTACATACATACAATGGAATATTACTCAGTCATAAAAAGGAACACATTTGAGTCAGGTCTAATGAGGTGGATAAACCTAGAGCCTATTATACAGAGTAAAGTAAGTCAGAAAGAAACAAATATCACATATATATGGAATCTAGAAAGATGGTACAGATGAATCCATTTGCTGGGCAGCAATGGAAACACAGAGACGACAGACTTGTGGACACGGAGTGGAACAAATGGAGGGGGTGGGACAAGTGGAGAGAGTAGCATGGACACATATACATTAACATGTAAAATAGATGCCAGCGGGAATTTGCTGTATGACTCAGGAGGTCAAACCAGTGCTGTGAGAACCTAGAGGGATGGGGTGGGAGGTGGGAGGCAGGGTCAAGAGGCAGGGGACATATGGATACCTATGGATGATTCCTGTTGATGTGTGGCAGAAACCAACACAATAGTGTAAAGCAATTATCCTTCAATTAAAAATAAGTAAAAAATTTAAACCTCCATGTTTAGTCTTTCTGGATTTAATTCTTCATATACAACAAGATGCTTTGGGAATTTAGAACAGTTTTTTTGTTTTTTTCTCTCAAGTACCTATCTCTGATCACTGAAAGGCTAAGTAAGAAAAGGGCTTCAATAATCCATCCAAGATGTCAAAAAGGCATAGTTTCTTTCTCTTTTTAATCCAACTACGAATAATCTTAATCCTCCCCTTGCTGTACCAGGAGACATTGTTAAGGAAGTATAAAAAGTTTTAAAATTCATTAATTAATTGTACACATTATCTCCATTTTCATTAACTATGTGTTAGATATACTGGTCCCCTTCATGGATCACAGGCTTGTCCTGGCAAAGGGGCTTGCATAATTCAATGAAGCTATGAGCCATGCTGTGCAGGCCCATCCAAGACAGACGGGGTCAAACCGAGAAGACCTTCAGTTGTGGATGTGTCTGGTGGTAAAAGTAAAGTCTGATGCTATAAAGAACAATATTGCATTTGCATAGGAACCTAGAATGTTAGGTCCACGAATCAAGGTAAATTGGATGTGGTCAAGCAGGAGATGTCAACGTTGGCATCTTAGTCCAACATCAGTGGACTAAAATGGATGGGAATGGGCTAATTTAATTCAGGTGACCATTATATATACTGCTGTGGGCAAGAATCCCTTAGAAGAAATGGAGTAGCCTTCATAGTCAATGAAAGTGAAAGTGAAGTCACTCAGTCATGTCCAACTCTTAGCGACCCCATGGACTACAGCCCACCAGGCCCTCCATCCATGGACTTTTCCAGGCAAGAGTACAAATGCAGTACTTGGGTGCATTCTGTGCAAAAACGACAGAATGACTTTGGTTCGTTTCTGAAGCAAACCACTCAACATCATAGTAATCCAAGTCTATGTCCAACCACTAATGCAGAAGAAGTTGACTGATATTATGAAGACCTCAAGACTTTCTACAACTAACACCAAAAAAAAAAAAAATGTCCTTTTTATCATACGAGATTGGAATGCAAAAGTAGGAAGTCAAAGGATACCTGGAATGACAGGCAAGTTTGACCTTGGAATACAAAACGAAGCAGGGCAAAGGCTAATGGAGTTTCGTCAAGAAACACATGGTCATAGCAAACACCTTCCAACAACATGACAGATGACTCTACACATGGACATCACCATTTGGTCAATACCAAAATCAGATTGATTATATTCTTTGCAGCCAAAGATGGAGAAGCTCTATACAGTCAACAAAAACAAGACCTGGAGCTGACTGTGGCTCAGAGCATGAGCTCCTTATTGAAAGATTCAGACTTAATTGAAGAAAGCAGGGAAAACCACGGGGCTTCCTGGATGGCTCAGTAGTGAAGAATTTGCCTGCCAATGTAAGAGATTCAGGTCCAATCCCTGGGTCGGGAAGATCCCCTGGAGTAGGAAATGGCAACCCATTCCAATATTCTTGCCTAGAAAACCCCATGGACAGAGGAGCCTGGAAAGTACCAGTCCATGGGGTCATACAGAGTCAAACATGACTGAGTACACACACACTCACACAGAGGAAAAACTATCAGGCCACTCAGGTATGACCTAAATCAAATCCCTTATGATTATACAGTGGAAGTGAGAAACAGATGTAAAGGATTAGATCCGGTAGACAAAGTTCCTGAAGAACTATGGATGGAGGTTCGTAACATTGTATAGGAAGTGGTGACCAAAATCATCCCAAAGAAAAAGAAATGCAAGAAGGCGAAGTGATTGTCTGAGGAGGACTTACAAATAGCTGAGAAAAGAACAGAGGTGAAAAGCAAGGGAGAAAGGAAAAGATATATCCAACTGAAAGCAGAATTCCAGAGAAGAGCAAGAAGAGATAAGAAAGCCTTCTTAAGTGAACAGTGCAAAGAAATAGAGGAAACAATAGAATGAGAAAAACCAGATATCTCTTCAAGAAAACTGGAGATGTCCAGGAAACATTTTATAAAAGGATGGGCATGATAAAAGACAGAAACCGTAGGGACCTAACAGAAGCAAAAGGATTAAGAGGAGGTAGCAAGAATACACAGAAAACTATACAAAAAAGGTTTTAATGACCTGGATAACCATGACGATGTGGTCACTCACCTAGAGCTGGACATCCTGGAGTGTGGGCCTTACGAAGTGGGCCTTACAAAGCATTACTACAAACAAAGCTAGTGGAAATAATGGGATTCTAGCTGAAGTTATTTAAAATTCTAAAAGATGATGCTGTTAAAGTGCTGCACTCAATATGTCAAGAAATTTGGAAAACACAACAGTGGTCACAGGACTGGAAAAGGTCAGTTTTCATTTTAATCTCAAAGGCAATGCCAAAGAATGTTCCAACTACCCTACAACTGTGCTCATTTCACATGCTAGGAATGTTTTGCTCAAAATCCTTCAAGCTAGGCTTTAGCAATATGTGAACCAAGAACTTCTAGATGTACAAGCTGAGTTTAGAAAAGGCAGAGGAAGCAGAGATCAAATTGCCAATATTTGTTGGGTACTAGAGAAAGCAAGAGAATCCCAGAAAAACATCTACTTCTGCTTCCTTGACTATACTAAAGCCTTTGACTTTGTGGATCAAAAAAAACTATGGCAAATGTTTAAAGATATGGGAATACCAGACCACCTTACCTATTTCCTGAGAAATCTGCATGCCTGTCAAGAATCAACAGTTAGACATGAAACAGCAGACTGGTTCAAAATTGGGAAAGGAGTACAACTGGGAAAGGAAACAAGGCTGTAAATTGTCACCCTGCTTATTTAACTTCTATGCAGTGCACATCATGGGAAATGGCTGGCTGGATGAATCACAAGCTGGAATCAAGGTTTCTGAAAGAAATATCAACCACCTCAGATAAGCAGATGATACCGATCTAAACGCAGAAAGTGAAGAGGAACTAAGGAGCCTCTTGATGAGGCTGAAAGAGAAGAGCAAAAAAGCTGACTTGAAACTCAACATTAAAAAAGCTAAGATCACGGCATCTGGTCCCCTTATTTTATGGCAAATAGAAGGTAAAAAAATAGAAGCAGTGTCAGATTTCATTTTCTTGGGCTCCAAAATCACTGCGGATGGTGACTGCCACCATGAAAAGTCACTTGCTCCTTGGAAGAAAAGCTATATAAATATATATAATTATAGATAGACAAATATAGATAGCATGTTAAAAAGCAAGGACATCACTTTGCTGACAAAAGTCCATATAGTCAAAACTATGGTTTTTCCAGTAGTCATGTACGGAGGTGAGAGTTGGACCATAATGAAGACTGAACACTGAAGAATGGATGCTTTCGAATTGTGGTGCTGGAGAAGACCCTTGAGAGTCCCTTGAACTGCAAAAAGATCAAACCAGTCAATCCCAAAGGAAATCAACCCTGATTAGTCTTTGGAAGGACTATGGCTGAAGCTGAAGCTCTAATACTTTGGCGACCTGATGAGAAAAGCCAAATCACTGGAAAAAGACCCTAAGGCTGGGAAAGATTGAAGGCAGGAAGAGAAGCGGGTAGCAGAGGATGAAATGGTTGGGAAGTATCACTGACTCAATGGACATGAATTTGAGCAAGCTCCAGGAGATGGTGAAGGCCAGGGAAGTCTGGCATGCTGCAGTCCATGGGGTTACAAAGAATTGGACACAACTTAGTGACCAAACAACAAAAAGATGTACTGCATTGGTCAAGAGATTTGAATACAGTGTGTCTCTAAGATGGGTTGAGGCATCAGAGAATCTCACCATGATGAGCTGAGGGGATCCCTGAGCTTTAAGAATGCAGAGCAAGGCAGAGGGTCTGGTAGCCAAAGTGGCAGCTGATTTCTTTATTTAGGTATCTTAGAGTACCTCACCCTTCTTTCATTCAGCACTCAGAAGATGCCATTCCACTGATTTCTGCAGTGTATCAGCTTCCTTTTCCTCCTGTGACAAATTACTGCAAATTTGGTGGCTTAAAAGACTACAGATGGTGACTGCAGCCATGAAATTAAAAGACGCTTACTCCTTGGAAGGCAAGTTCTGACCAACCTAGATAGCATATTCAAAAGCAGAGACATTACTTTGCCAACAAAGGTTCGTCTAGTCAAGGCTATGGTTTTTCCTGTGGTCATGTATAGATGTGAGAGTTGGACTGTGAAGAAGGCTGAGCGCCGAAGAATTGATGCTTTTGAACTGTGGTGTTGGAGAAGACTCTTGAGAGTCCCTTGGACTGCAAGGAGATCCAACCAGTCCATTCTGAAGGAGATCAGCCCTGGGATTTCTTTGGAGGGAATGATGCTGAAGCTGAAACTCCAGTACTTTGGCCACCTCATGCGAAGAGTTGACTCATTAGAAAAGACTCTGATGCTGGGAGGGATTGGGGGCAGGAGGAGAAGGGGATGACAGAGGATGAGATGGCTGGATGGCATCACTGACTCAATGGACGTGAGTCTCAGTGAACTCCGGGAGTTGGTGATGGACAGGGAGGCCTGGCGTGCTGCAATTCATGGGGTTGCAAAGAGTCGGACACAACTGAGCGAGTGATCTGATCTGAAAAGAGTACAAATGTATTATCTTACAGTTCTGGAGGTCAGAAGTCTGAAATGGGTCTCAGGGAGCTAAAATTAAGGTGTTGGTAGGGCTGTGTTCCTTCTGGAGACTCCACATCTGTTTTCATGCCTTTTCCACCTTCTAAAGGCTGCTCACATTCCTCAGCCTCAGCTCACATCACATCGCTGTGACCTCTGCTTCATCATCACATCTCCTTCTCTGACTTCCTGCCTCTATCTTTTAAGGACACTAGTGATTACATGGCACCCCACTCCAGTCCTCTTGCCTGGAAAATCCCATGGATGGAGGAGCCTGGTTGGCTGCAGTCCATGGGGTCGTGAAGAGTCGGACACGACTGAGTGACTTCACTTTCAATTTTCACTTTCATGCATTGGAGAAGGAAATGGTAACCCACTCCAGTGTTCTTGCCTGGAGAATCCCAGGGACGGGGGAGCCTGGTGGGCTGCTGTCTGTGGGGTCGCAAAGAGTCAGACACAACTGAAGCGACTTAGCAGTAGTAGCAGTGATTACATGGGGCTCACCTAGGTAATCCAGGCTGCTCATCTCAAAATGCTCAACTTAGTCACATCTGGGCTGTCCCTTTAGCCAAGTAAGGTAATGTACTCACAGATTCCAGGGATTAAAGCTTGGATGTGTTTGGGAGGCCATTATTCTGTCTGCCTCGATAGTTTCTATTGAAAAGCCAGCTGTAATACAACTTATATTTACTCCCGTGCAGGTAATGACCCTTCTGCTAATAACTGCTTCCAAGATTTTATCTTTGTTTTTGGCTTTCAAGTTTGACTGACATGACTGAGAGTGAGTTCCTCTGTATTTATCCTGCTTGAGTTTTGTTGAGACTTTTTTTTTTAAAGAGAGGGTTGTTTTTTTTTTTAACTGGTTTTGGAAAATTCTCAGACATTAGACCCTCAAATACTGCTTCTGCCCATTGTCTCTCCCCTCCCTCCAGGCTTCTAACAATGGCATGTGAGGTGCCCTCACGGCCCGTGTATCTCACACTGTCCTGCTCTTCTGCTTCTCTCCTCTCTGTACTTTATTTCCTACTGGCTTCTCTTCGAGTTCATGCATTGAGTTTCCTATGTCTGTCTGCTGTTAAATTCATCCAAGAGGTATTGATTTCAGATACCCTCTTTTCCAATTCTAGAATGTCCATTTAATTATTTTATGGATTCCAGTTTTCTGTTAGTCTCTTTTTATCCATTTTGTCCATCTCTCCCTCTACCTTATTTAATGTAATTACATGGTTATTTTAAAGTCTTTAACTTCTACTCCAAAGTCCTTGGCCACTTCTATAGCCTGTTTCTTACTTTTGATCAACATTTCCTGGCACTTGAGTTTTTAACATGTGCTGGACATTGTGTATAAAAGAAGTCTACAGGATGCAGAGTACTCACCCTTCCCTCCACTCAGTTGCTGGAGCTGACTACTTAACTCCATGAGGGACTGAGCTGGGTTGGGGCTGGCCTGCAGGTTTCATTAGGCTCCTTGTACTGCTGATTTAGTCCTGTTCCTCATGTGAGACTCTCTCAGACATTTTACTGAAAGCCTAGCAGGTCTGTGCCCATAGACTGGAAGAGGCCTTCCTTCTCTCATACTCTAGGTTATTTGGTCTTCGTTGCATACAGCTCTTGAAGGTCTTTTCAAATATGATGGTCACAATTTGTTTTTTCTTTACTTGTTGCAACAGCAGTTTTGCCTGCTACTATCTACTCCATCTTTCCAGGAAGTGAAACTCCCTCTACGCTTCAAAACAGCAACAGGTGAAAATGCCTGGGGAATAATAAGGTAATGAAGAAGACAAGTGAGGAAATGGGTAGTGGTCTCTCCAGAGAATTAGAGAGGCCTCTATTTTGGGGTCATTGAGAGGATCCAATAAATACCACCTTTTTTCCCCAACCCATGTTCTGAAATATTAAGCTGGGAAGATGGTTCCACTCTGATGAGTCTGGAAGAATTGGAGAGATGATGTAGGTATGACAGAAGGACAGACATAAAGGAAAGAGGACAGGAGGACGGGATGGGAAAGAGACGTGCAGCCTGGAGGAGCCCTTGGAGCAGAAGGCGGGGGTCACAAGACTGTCAGCCTCTGGAGGCAGCAGGAGGGGAGCTGGGAAGGCAGCCTCGGTGCTGGGAAAGTAGGTCCCGAGTTTTCATTGCCACAGTCCTGATCCCCCACGGCTACAACCTCAGGGGATTCTTTGAAATTTAGATGTGACCAAGTCCAGTCAACAACCTTGGGCATTTCTTCATTATCTTCAAGGGGAAAGATAATCTCTTTGGCATGCCTTTCCAGGCTCCTCTCGGTAATCCAACTGGCTTTTCCAGCCTCATCCTCGTCATGCTCACCTTGTCCCCATTCCACATTTGGCCTCACTACAGGGCTCTCCTCCGAAACCCGATCCCAGGGCAGAGCAGGGTGGGGCAGACCAAGGCCGGCAGCTCTGGAAAGGTCAGGCCTGCCAAGGGAGCCAGCAGGGGACGGTCCTGAGGCCCCGCCAGGCCTTAGTCCGAGAACTATTCAGAAAGGAGGGTCAAACTTTGAGCCCAGAGACCTAGATGGGGGAGGGGCCAGACAGCACGGAAAGAGCAGAGTAAGGAGGGGCGGGGCGGGAACCCTGCTCCGGAAGGACTGCTGCAGAAGCCGGATGCCAGCCATAGCATCCCTTCCAGCCGAGGCTGACCCAGCCACCCCTGGACCGCAGCTGGGACACCCATGGGCCCCCCGTCCCTCTGAGGTCACTGCTCTTGCACTCTGCCTGTGCCTTTGCTTCTCAGTGAGCTGGCTCGTCCTTGCAGGCCCTGCTGGTCCCTGCTACCCCCGCAGCGCCCGTCACGTGCCTCCCAGGTGCCCCGCAGGTGAGTGTGCTCTCCGGTCTTTCAGGGAGTGTGCAAAGCAGACCCGCCGTCCCCTAGTCTGCGCCTGGGACGCTGAGAAATGGAATGTTTTTATTCGACAGTGGAAAACAGATGCACAGGGCAGACTGTAATAAGTTGTTTGCTACGTTAGATTATTAGCATTTGCCGAACTCTCACGATAACCTGGGCTTGTGGCCGGACCTGGGAGGACAGCGCCGCCGGCCCAGGTTGCCTCACCCTGCAGGCGGCCCACGGTATCGCGCGCGTGGAGAAGTACCCGGCTCCCAGGGGAGTCCTTTGTCTTCAGCCCAGAGCTGCTGTGGGCCCTGCAGGGCCTCCCCTGTGCGCTGCGGGGTTGCTCCTCTTCAGACCCTGGGTCGACGCCCTCAGGACCGCAGGCCGGGCCTTCACGGGGGCCGAGAGTCAGCACAGGCTGACTCCTTGGGAGCCTCTCCGCAGGTCAGCGGCCTGAACCGGCCCCATGCAGGCGCTGGGCCCCCGGCCTGCTTCAGCCACGGCCGGGAAGGCCAGCTTCTTCTCAGGAGTGGGGCTCGCTGCTGCCGTCAGCAGAGAGGATTAGGCCAGGGGGCAAGCCCCTAACCAAGCACCGGGGATGCTCAGTGAGCAAGACATTCTAAGGAGATGGGTTGGACCCCACACGACCTCCACCCCCAGCAGGGGAGAGCCTGGCATGAGACCCAGCAAGAAAGGTGGCAAGGCCTGGCCTCCAGCCTCATGGAGGCCCCAGGGGAGCTGGGCAGTGCGGATGGGGTTGGCCTGGGGATGAGGCCTGGCTCTGTGGACTTCCGTCTGCCAGCCAGGGTGGGGAGCAACGCTTGGGTCTGACTGGTGCTGGGTCAGAATGTGAGCATCAGAAATGTCTATAGTAAAGTCAGGTCTCTGAACCACGGAGACTTGGACACTGATGTTGGAGACCTTTGTCCACTGGGGCTGGGGACAGACGTGCACCGATTCTGTGGACAGGGCCACTGCCCTGGAGGCGGGCACACAAAGAAACCCCCTCACGGACCCACAGGCCAAAGGCAGCAGAGCCGCCGCTGTGCCTGGGGGAAAGGGGGCAGAGGGGACTCAGCCTGCTTTTGACAAAGTGACGGAGCCCATGGCTGCCTCCTGTGCAGAGAGGGTCAGAGCCGCACCTCGTCACGGGGTTGCTGCGGAACTGCAGAGACAAGGAGACCAGTCTGATCCTTCAAAACAAGGAGACGTCCATGTTTGTAACTGAGATGAGAGGGGAGCTGCATTATTTATGAAACAGCTCAGCTCAGAGTTAACAAGGAAGAAGGAGGCCTTTAGAGAGGAAAGTGGTTTCCAAAGCATCCGTATTTTGCTGAAAAACACACACACACAAACTATGATTTAGGGTGTGCTGAGGTTTAGAGCCGGAGATGACTCCAGAGCAGTTAGACCACGGGGGAAGGGGTGAGTGTGTGGGCAGAGAGCCGGGGTGGAGGTGGGGGCGTGATCCTGCGGGCTCAGGGTGGGGGAGAGGGCATGTGCAGGGGACAGTCCTGGGCATAAAGGAGAGTGTGTACACATGGAAGTCTGTTTGTGAAGGAGTGTGTGTGTGTGTGTGCCTGGATGTGTGTGAATACACTTGGAATGAATCAAGGGACAGAGGGAATGTTCACTCCCAAAGATGCAGAGCCTTCTGGACTTGCCTATTAATTCTGTATGCCTGGCTAATCTACTGTAAGAACTTGGGCCAAGACTCTGAGAAAATGATATTTTTCATCTTTTTAAAAAATTTAAGGTATAAAGTATTCAGTTTGACAAGGTTTGATCATTGTATATGCCCATGGTTGTTACAAACAGAATATAGAATATACCCATGACATGGAAAGTGCCTTCATGCCCCTGGACACTTTTTGACTTCTATCCACATTGACAGAAATTCACATACATGAATTCCAGAAATTCATGTAATGGAGTAGTGCAGTATATACTCTTGTGTCTGGCTTCTTTCACTCAGCATGTTTTTGAAATTCATCCATGTTATGGGTTTAACAGTAAGCACTCCTTTTTATTGCTCAGTAATATTCCATTAAGGGCTCCCCAGGTGGCTTAGTGGTAAAGAATCTGCCTGCCAATATTGGAGATGCAGGAGACTCAGGTTTGATCCTTAGGTGGCGAAGATCCTCTGGAGGAGGCAACCCCCTCCAGTATCCTTGCCTGGAAATTTCCAGGGGTAGAGGAGCCTGAGAGCTGCAGTCTATGGGGCCACAAAGAGTGAAACATGACGAGCACACACACAATATTCCATTAGATGGATATAACCTATTTTATCTGATTGATTCTTATGAATATGACCACTTCATGTACAAGACTGTGCAGACATAGGTTTCATTCCTTTTGGGTTGGCATCTAGGAGTGGAATTGCTGGGACATGTGGACGCACGTTTTCCACTGTGAGAAGCTGCAGAACAGGTCTCCATGTACTGGATTCATTTCCAGTTGCCCCATGTACTTCCCAGTACCTGCAGGATTTTATTTTATTCTATCTCGTGGATATGAAATGGTATCTCATTGTAGTTTTCATTTGTGTTTCCAAATAAAGACTGATGGTGTTGAGCACTTCTTCATGTGCTTATTGGCCATTCACATCTTCTTCATTAGATGTCTGTTGAACTTCTTGGCTCATTTAGAAAATTAGGTTGTTCATCTTTTCGTTGTTGATTTATAGGCATTCTTGATATATTCTTGACCCTCCTAGGTTTTAAAAAGTAAAACAACAACTGCTAGTCATGTGACTTCTCTTCCTTAGGCTAAGTAAAGCCACCCCTCCTTCCCACTTCATATCTTTTGGGTGGTGTACCTGGTTTAAAATGTACCCGCTGTGATCCCATGGCAGAAATGCTAAAGTCTATTTAATCAAACTCAACTGCCTCTGGAGGCCCTCTTCTACTGAAAGCAGAAAACAAATGAACAAATAAAAGCAACTAATCTTACCTCTTCATTTAAAGACTTAATCTTTTTGTATAAATAACACAGTTCAGGATCTAAGTTTAAAGTCCCTCTCGGATTTCTCTGGGGACAGGAAGACTTTGGAGAGGAGAGACGTCTCCTCAGGGCAGCAGAGAAAGCCCTCCTGGTCCACTCCCTGGGCTCCAGGCTCGTCAGCCCATGTGCAGGCCTGTGGGGTCAGCCCTAGTCTCTGGAGGTCAGCTCCACCCATGGGCCCACACCACTTGACCAGGCCTTGACCTCCGGCTGCAAGGTCTTGTCTCCTCCCAGGTGACTGCCTTCCTCTCCCTCCGCCCTTTCAGCACTACTGTTCCCACTCTCAACCTACCCAGAATGTTCTGGATCTCACTCAAGCCACACACCAGCCCCAGGGAACCTGGCCTATGGCATACTCAGTCTTTCCTAGTTGCCACTTCAATGTGTGTGAAGGATTAATACCTGGAATAATGCTAATGGACTTTCCTTTCCCACTCCTTCGTTGTGATTTTCCCTTCTTTCGCCATGGTTTCCATCATGTTTATGAGTGGTAGCTGGGATGCAGGAGAGAGGAGAAACTCGCATTTCAGCCTCTCTTTCCACCTAAACATGCCACACTAGCATGCCCTTCTACTGAAGCCACCCATGTGGATGTAGGTAACTATGTAGGGTGGAATTCTAAACCAAAAGTGGAGCACAAGCTTACGGATCCTTCCTCAGACCATATGCTGTCTCGCCTTGACAACAGTATCATCATCTAATTCTGCTGACCAAAAATGTCTCCGATCTCTGCCTCCCACATCTCAGCCCAAGAAAGGCTGCTCCTTTTCCTGTGAGGTTGGGAACTCCTCTGTCCATTCTCCCCTATTCTGTGACTTGTAGTAAAAACTCCATGTTCATCCTCTAAAAGAAATCTATCTGAATTTAGGAAAATGTTTCCTCTCTCAACAGCCTGATCTTGCCGTTGAAAGCCTGACTTTCAAGCCAGTTGTTTCAGAGCTTGTTTGGAGACCTGAAGCTGAATGTCCTCTTTTCACGCCAGTTTCTCCTCTCTGCTGCTAGCACTCATGAACATGATGGAAACCATGGTGAAAGAAGGGAAAATCACAAAGAAGGAGTGGAAAGAGAAAGCACATTAGTATTAGTATTTGGCCTGAGCCACGCCTTGACTCGTAGCCCCTTTTTAGAGAAAAGGATTGGTTTCATTCTTCGCTCTACAGTGTTTCTCAGACTTTGCAGCTAATGCTCCCTGTGCCTTGACTTCTCCATGCCACAGAGCCTGGTCATCGGGAGAGCCCAAGACATCCTGTGGTGGGAGGCAGAGACTGGTGGGAGGGCGCTGGGCACTCTAGGTCGAGGAGACGATGTGGCAAAAGGCAAAGTGATGAGAAAATGGGCAGTATTTTTGAACAGGAGCAAGGTGCCCACTGCAATGGAATGCTGGTGCCACATGAGAGGGTTCCTTGATGATAGTACAAAGGACAAAATAGGGTTCCTTCCTGGAGCACGCTGGGGTTGCCCAGGGCCTGCATCAAGACCCAAGCCTCGAGTTCACAGTAGGAAGGGTGTCTTCCTTGAAAGGGCTTCCCCTGTGGCTCAGCTTGTAAAGAATCCACCTGCAATGCGGGAGAGCTGGGTTCAGTCCCTGGGTTGAGAAGATCCCCTGGAGAAGGGAAAGGCTACCCACTCCAGTATTCTGGCCTGGAGAATTCCATGGATGGCCCATGGGGTCGCAAAGAGTTGGACAGGACCAAGCAACTTTCACTTTCACTTCCTTGAAAGTGGAGGGTGCCGTGCAACCGACACCCTGGGAGGAAATGTATCCTCAGCCCAAGTATGGTGGGGTCCAAGGAAAATGCTATGGAAGCAAGAAGCAGAGTGAGGTAAACTGTCCACTCATACTTGATCAGAGGAGACATTTCTAGAACAACATGAGGCTAGAGGAAACAGAGGAAAGGCCCTGAGATGGCAACTGGGGCTCAGGGCTAGCCCGAATGACCCAAGGAGGTTGATATTTTGGAAAAACTTCCTCAATGGGCTCTCAACAACCCCTGGGTCTGAACTTCCAAAAAACAGAGGCTGATTCAGCAAAGGCAGATGGAAATGTATTGGTTCTTTTGGTTTTCTTTCACTTCATTTTCCTTCATTGCAACATTTTTTCTTCTCAGGACGGTAAATAATTTCCTGAAGAAGGGTCCTAGACATTCTGGATGACCTGCCTCATAGGCATTACCTTTCAAGGCCAATTTCAGTCAAGTGTTTTTTGCCAGCATGTGATTGCATCAAGTTCAGAAACCTGGGGATTCTTCAAGAGGAAGATAGAGCTGAACTGGAGGAAGGACAGTTCTCTATCTATAATCTCCACCCACCTTCAGATCCTAGCGTGTACCAAAGCTAGGGTAACCCTCAGAAGGTGTGAAAGGTATGTATTTTGCAGACTTGTGCAGGCAAATAACTTACTTTATTTTTCTATTATCTAACTTGACTTAGCTCCCAAGCCCTGCTGACATTCAGTCACTATCAGATTTTTCTTAGTGCCCTTTGGATAAAAATGAAATCAGTTAGGGGTTTTATTGCCCATTCCTCTTTCCCTCCCTTCTCTCCAGGTGTTAAGTGGGAGAACGCTGCTTTATGGGTGGGAGGCACTGTGTGGCTGTGACCAAGATTCCAGTGCTTACTGGCCCCAGGACATTGGCACCCACTCTTTTATACCTGTGTCTGTGCCCCCTTCACTCGCCAGTTCCAGATCCACACGGGTCTCTCTGTGTCCTCTTTATCCTACCACCAAGACTCCGCAGCTAGCTCTCAGGCGCTGCACCCGTCTCTGGCACAGAAACATTGATTTCCCCACCCTGAGGCTCCGGACACCACCAGGGCCCATCTCCCCGGGTCTCTCTGTGCTCTGGCTGCTTCTGCTCTGGTGTCATGGTGCAGATGGTCTCCTCCATGAGGCTTGCTTCCCTTCTGTCTCGTCCCCTCCGCTTCCATTTATCTGTTGAGCAAAATCAAAACCTTGGCTTTTTGGAAAAGTATTGTCACTGTTAAAAAAAAAACAAACAAAAAAAAGACATCAGAAATTCAAATGATTTTCCCCTCTCTTTCTTTGGGTAGAGGCTGCAGGCCAATAGGAAAAACAGGATAAAGAAGGGAAATCTCAGTGAGAGCAGTGATGAGGTATTTGAAGGTGAAGGGAAAATGGATGCTCTTCACAACCAAGTTCTTAGTAGCAAGCAACAGAAACAACTTCTAGCTAAATTACAAGAAAGGAAGTCTCCTGGGCAGCTGACAGAATTGTGTGGAAGGCCAGAGGGCAGGTTCACAGCTGATCTTTGAAGAACAAGTCAAACCGCACAGAACTGGGCGGACGGGGAAGCCCCAGCACCGCCACTGAGCTTGCTGGAGCCGTGCTGGGCTCCCGCCGCTGCTGCGGCCACCGCCGACTCTTTCCTCCCGAGTCACTACACTGGTGCATTTGCCTGGCAGAGAGGGGGCCCTGCTCTGAGCCCCAGTTGCAAGGCAGGCTGGGAGAAGAAGCAGCTGACCATTCCACTACCTAGTAGGGAGGTGGTTTTTCGGCTCACAGACTCAGACAGTTGGCAATTCTCCAAATAAAAGATGTCAGGAAACCAAAACAAATGACCAGGTTCTCTTTTCACATGAGAAACACATGAGAGGTGAGCTGAGAAAGTTCTGTCTGCCCAAGGGCAAGAGCCAGCTGGCAGGCGGGAAGCTGAGAGGAAAAATACATTGGGCCTCAGAAGGAGAGCAGAGGCATAGCAAGGGTCAGGAGGCTGGGAGGGGATGGCATGAGATATGAGAACCACAGTGAGAGACTCTCTGTTGAGGAGCCTATCCTCTGAGGACCAAGCATGGGTTGGAAGACATGACTAAACAAAAGGAAGGGACCCAGGAGTGCTTGACTGGCCAAGAGCAAAGCTATTTCAAAAAGGGCTGCATAGTCCCTTCCTCCCATTGGGTGTGCATGCAACCCTGAGATGAAACCAGATTCTGTTGGAATTAGGTCAGGGCCCTGCGTTGGGAAGATCCCCTGGAGGTGGGCAGAGCAACTTACTACAGTATTCTTACCTGGAGAATCCCCATGGACAGAGGAGCCTGGCCGGCTACAGTCCTTGGGGTGGCAAAGAGTCAGACACACCCTGGCACACACACACGCAAGAGGGGAGACGGGAAGACCACCTTTTGGATGTGAATGTGAGAAACCACCTCCCCTCCACCCTTGGGGGACAGGGAGGGGCCGAGGGCTCCAGGGAGGGTCACAGGCAGCTCCCATTTGTCAATACAGTGACCTTATGGCTGTGGCCTCTTGTCTATATGACTGTGTTTCCACTTAGAGGTCACCTCCCCCCAGAGAAGCAATCATGACTATTTTGCAGCCTCTTGGGAAGGTCAGAGTTTTAGCCATCAGATGGCAGCGTTTCAGGGTGCTGCTCTGGCCGTGCCTCCCCACAGCAGCTCACGGTCGCCCTGGGAGGTGGCTCCCGTCCCATCGTCTGGCTCCTGCAATCCTGTGCACCTGGGATTGCCTTCTTTCCTGTGGATGCCACTGGCTGCTTTTGGTTAGAAACAAAACAGCTGCACCAGTTTGGGTTGTTGTTAGGAGCTTTTAAAAGAGATGTTGGTTGCACTAAACACACAGCTGGGGCCAAACTAAAGGCTCGGTAAGTGCCCGGGCTATTCAGCTGGAGATTACATCCTGCTCAGGAGCATAAATATCATGCTCCCCGGGTCCCAACACAGGCAAACGCCTCACAGTGCCGGTTCCCCAGGACTACAAATGTTCTGACCAACAGCCCTGCGTTTGCTTTAGACACAACCTGTCTCGGTGAGGAAGGCCAAGCCAACAGGAAACACGGGAGCTCTATGATTGACCTAATCTTGCAAGACCTGGCCAAGATAAAATGTACCACTCCAGGAAACTACAAAGGACCTGATCTGTGGATCCTATCAAAGGTCATCTCAATAATTCAAATCAGCGGTACAACCAGGAAAAAAATGCTCATCTAACGTGGTTGAAACCCCCCACATGCAGGTGCTTACTGCTGGTGAAAATGCAGACTGGCACTTCTCCAGAGACTTAATTCCAGAGATAGAACAGGGCTTATCCTTCTGTAGGCAAAAAACCCTGGGTCATCTTCTACTGAATGCAATTGCTCGATGGCAAATTGAGTTAGTGAGATTATAAATGCAGACAAAAGAGATTTACAGACAAATCAAGATGTTTCATTTGATTGCACAAGTAAATCAAAGCCAGAAATGCAGCAATCTGAGAAAAGACTCCCAGGCCTGAGGAAGACTGAGTGTGGCCATTTCTTCTGAGGAGAAAGGAACCCCACTCAGCTTGTCCTTGGTATCCTCAACCACCCCTCACTGAGACTTTTCACATCTCGGTGTTCTCTTGGGCACCCCCTGATCCCACAGGGGCTCAGAGTTTGTTCTCAGAATCACTCACAATCAAGTGCGAGTGACTGATCTCAACCACACTGGGAACCAGAATCAAATGTGAAAGTCAAAGGAGGAAACCTCCAAGGAGACTTCAGCCATCCTCACTGGGAGATCTAGGGGCCTGTGTGGGGAAGGAGTGCTTTGTAGTCACTTTCCATGAAGAAGCAGATGAACAGACTCGCTGGGTCTGAGTGGAAGCTCCGGCTCTGCACCTTCCTTTGTACCTGGCCTTGGGGAGACCGCTTGGAGTGGTTCTGAGCCTCCTTACTGCATCAAGAGAAAGGACACACCAGCAGACTTCCCAGGCTGGGGATGAAGGGCGGCCGCACTTGTGAGGGTGTCTGGCGAAGCAGGGTGTTCATGAAATGAAAGAACCTGTCCAGATACCCCTGTGGCCTGGACACTGACTCCTCCAGGCCGGGACCAGAGCGGACCAACTTCCAGTGGAAAGCTTTGCTTAGGTCAACGGCCGCTCAGAGGTCGGTTTTCTGAGTGGAAAGCCTGTATCTGGTGAGCGACTCACACGCAGCCTCCGGGAGTCGCAGGTGTCTCTCGCCCCTGCGGGTCCTGACCACCAGCTCTCCTAAGGGAGTGTTTACTCACTGGCCTCCTGGAGCCTGGCCTCGGGATGAGTCAGGTTGTATGACACCAAGCTCTTTTGTTCAGAAGTGATACAGGACACAGAGTTCCCATGGAATTAGCTCAAAATTAATTTAGCCACAATGGCTTATTACTAGATTTAATTATAAATGAAATGATTCTACAGGGACTTTTCACTTTGTAAACAAGCACCTCGGAGTCAAAAAGGGATTTTTTTTTTTCTATTCTCTAGTCTCTCCACAGGTTTTCACAATATTATGGCCAAGGAAAAAAGGGATTTGGACATAGCTTTGGATGAGAGGTCACTCCTGCCAGCCACCCTTGCACATACACTTGCTTTGGGGAGGAGGGCACTGCACACACACAGCCCGCTGAGAACACCTGGGTGCTCTCTGCTGTGGGTAATATGTGTCCCACTCTTTGTGAATCCATGGACTATAGCCCGCCAGCTTCCTCTGTCCATGGAATTTTCCAGGCAAGAATACTGGAGCAGGTTGCCTTTTCCTACTCTAGGGGATCTTCCTGACCCACGGATTAAACCCACATCCCCTGCATTGGCAGGCAGATTCTTTACCACTGAGCTACCTGGGTCGCCAGTTAATAATACATTGTCCAAAAATCACCCTGACTTGTTTCAGAAGCCCCAAGTCCTTCTACAGAAACACTGACTCTGTTGAAATTAAAAGAGTCCAAAGAACAAGTTCTCGGCAGTCTGGGCTTTGGTCTCAGAACCCCTATTACCAGTGTTCCTTAGAGCATGATGCTCTGCTGTGCCATTGATGGAACATGAAACGCTTGTAGGCACATACTTCTTATTTTAACAGTTATCTGTTCATTTTAAGGTGTATTAAAACAAAAATCACTCCTCAAAGCTGTGAATTCATGGTAACACCCAGATCTCGAAAATTAAAAAGGTAGGTAGGTCAATTTGAAGAAAAGTATTACCTAAATAATAAAAAAGATGACATGTAACAAAAAAATGAATCAAGTTTGCCAAATAACATGTTGAGCCTAGATCCTCAGAACATGATCATCAGACAGTATCATCGGCTTGTTAGGTCTGTAGAACCTCAGTCCCATGACTTAGCCAGAATCTGCATTTTAACCAAGCCCCTAGGGGTTAGCATGCACTTCAGACTTTGAGAAGCACAGCCTGAGACAACCCTGGGCAGGGTCCCTGAGGGCTGCTGAGACTGGATGGATTAAACACATCTAGTCGAACCCACTCTGGCAAAATTGGGTGAAGTTTTGCCCAGCAAAGACTATTATTTTGAACATTTGCTGCCCTTCTCTCACTCTCACAGAAGGTCGTCTATGTTGCCATTGTGTGCATGGCCCGGGGCCTTCTAGGATCTGCTGTCCCTAGAGACTGACTGAGCCCAGGGTGCTCTCATCTGCAGCTGAGCAAAGGATCTCCTGGCAGAAGACAGCCTGGAATGGCCCAGGACGTGGCCTAAAGTGAATGCCTCAAAGACCTGTGGGGAGGTTGCCAGCTGCAGGGGCCAGAAGATAAGAGTGTTAATTTAGCTTGGCCGGCATCCAGGAAGCTGAGCAAAGCTAGGCCTCTGAGCTAAGGGCATAAATAAATAAATAACATAAAAATAAGTTGGCAGATGTTTATGCTTCCCTTTGTAACACGAGCTGCATGCATTCAGCATATCCTATGGCCAGGCACTAGGCCAGAAATTCCGTCCCTCACTAAAACCCCGGAAGCTCAGCATTGTCCCAGCACTGGGACCACGGGTGGTGAAGTCCACACAGTTGCAGAGGCGTTGTCTTGCCTGTGGCCACCCAGCCCTTTGCTCTACTGCTTTCTTGCAGAGACCAGCCCCAGGCAAGAAAAAATCAGCTGGTTGTTTGCAGGGCTGCAGCCTGACCAGTTTTGTCTAGTGGATTCATGATTGGAAGAATTCTTGGGAACCTAATAAGGTTTCAGAGCAGATCTCATCCATCCCTTCTACACTTTGACTCAGACGCAACGGGCTGTTAGCCATGGGGCAATCTCGGAGGCATCTTAAAAGAGAGCCTAAGAAGTTGCCAAGATGCTGGGCTTGTGGAGAATACATCTGTGACAGAGAGGCTGTGAGCCTGCCGCTTGCTGGGAGGCCAGGGCGAGGGGTGGGGCTGCTTTGGGAAAGTGCACACTGTGTGCCTGGTACACAGTAGGTGCTCAGTTCACTGGTGGTGCCTTCCCTCTCTCCCACTCCCTCTGGATCTGGCTGACATTTCAGATTATATCCCCCCTTCACCCCACACAGAACTAAAGAGACCACGTCGGCCTCTGTTCGAAGCCAAATGGATTCTGCTGCTGGTAAGACTGTTGGAGAAGGTTCCCCTTCTGATGCTGTTGCTCAAATGCTTTTAATCCATGCACTGTTTTTGTGAAACGTGTACCCTTCTTCAATATTATTTGAAATTTTAAATAAAATTCAAAGCAAATCAAATGAATTACATAATTTAATATGCAAATGGCCTCCACCCTCTGAGATCCTGATATGATCATCAGTAAGGACAGTCTGGCTGGTCTCTGCTGAGTTTTGATGGATCAAACCATTGCCAGGTCATGATGAAAAGATGTGGCCAGTACAGCAGACCTATGCTTTTCTCACCTGCCCAGCAGTGGGTAAAATGCTCTGCCACCCTCCCTCATAAGGTGGGCATAAGGCCAAAGCTTGGACCAATTGTAGTGCCTCCCTGTTGTGGCTGCAGGAATTGTCCTGGGAGTGGGCACATGACCTAACCCTCCCAGGACACTGGAAACTGGAGGGGTGGGGGAGGGAGAGCGGGCAGCAGGGAGGGACTGGAGAAGGGAGGACAGCCCGAAGCCCAGCTGCTGCATCTTCTGCCTTGTGTAGGAGAGGTCTGACAGAGAAGTCCGCTCCCAAAACGAGAGGGTGGGAGCACTGGAGAGCCAGGCTCTCGTCTGGGTCTTGGCTCCATTTGCCACCTTAGCAGATGCCCACCTGCCCTTCCTAGGGTTTGGTGGGTGGAGGCAGTATATTTCTCTTATTTACCTAAAAACAGTTCATTTGAAGATCTCTCTGGAACTTCTCTGGTAGTCCAGTGGTTAAGAATCTGCCTGTCATTGCAGGGGACATGGGTTCGATGCTCAGTCTGGGAAGGTTCCACATGCCTTGGGGCAACTAAGTCCATGCACCACAGCTACTGGGCCCGCGTGTTCTAGGGGCTGTGCTCCATGACGGGAGAAGCCCACACACCGCAACGAAGAGTAGCCCCCACTCACAGCAGTTAAAGAAAGCCCAAGCACAACAATGAAGACAGAGCACAGCCAAAAATATATAAATAAAAATTTTAAAAAATAAAGATCTCTCTGCACCCTCAAGCAAAAGTAGCCCAACTAACTCTCTAGAAAATAGGCATAGAAGGAACCTACCTCAACATTATAAAGGCCATATATGACAAACCCACAGCAAGCATTATTCTCAATGGTGAAAAACTGAAAGCATTTTCTTTAGGATCAGGAATAAGAAGATTGCCCACTCTTACTACTATTGTTCAATAAACTTTTGGAAGTCCTAGCCATGGCAATCTGGAGAAGGCAATGGCACCCCGCTCCAGTACTCTTGCATGGAGAATACCATGGACGGAGGAGCCTGGTAGGCTGCAGTCCATGGGGTCGCTAAGAGTCGGACACGACTGAGTGACTTCACTTTCAATTTTCACTTTCATGCATTGGAGAAGGAAATGGCAACCCACTCCAGTGTTCTTGCCTGGAGAATCCCAGGGACGGGGGAGCCTCGTGCGCTGCCATCTATGGGGTCACACAGAGTCGGAAACAACTGAAGCGACTTAGCAGCAGCAGCAGCAGCCACAGCAATCAAAAGAAAAAGAAATAAAAGGAATCCAAATTGGAAAAAAAGAAATAAAACTCTTACTGTTTGTAGATGACATGGTACTATACATAGAAAGCCCTAAAGAGGACCCCAGAAAATTACTAGAGCTAAAAAATTAATTTACTCCTTGGAAGAAAAGCTATGATAAACCTAGACAGCATATTAAAAAGCAGAGACATCACTTTGCACACAAAGGTCTGAATAGTCAAAGCTGTAGCTTTTTCAGTAGTCATGTAAAGATGTTAAAGTTGGACCATAAAGAAGGCTGAGTGCCGAAAAATGGATGCTTTCGAACTGTGAGCTGGAGAAGACTGTCATGTGTAAAATAGATAGCTAGTGGGAAGTTGCTATCGATAACACAGGGAGCACAGCCTGGTGCTCTCTGACAACCTAGAGGGATGGTGTGGGAGTGGGGAGGAGGCTCTAGAGAGACGGGATATAAATGTAATGATGGCTGATTCACAATGTGGTATGGCAGAAACCAACACAACATTGTAAGGCAATTGTCCTCCAGTTAAAAAATAAATTAAAAAAAATAGTGGCCTGATTAAAGCTAGAGGTACACGAGAGAATTCAAGAATATCTCTTGACATTGAGACAGTTGTCTCTCAATGCCAGTTAATTTGCACTAACCCTTCCTTTTATCTCTGGTGGCTCAGATGGCAAAGAATCTGCCTGCAATGCAGGAGACCTGGGTTTGATCCCTGGGTTGGGAAGATCCCCTGGAAAAGGAAATGGTTACCCACTCCAGTATTCTTGCCTGGAGAATCCCCATGGACGGAGGAGCCTGGCGGGCTACAGTCCATGGGGTCGCGAGAAGTTGGACATGACTGAGCAACAAAGCACAGCGTCCCTGCACACACATGGTTTTCTTCCTCTGCCTTCTCACATGTGTCTCTAGATCTCACAGCCCCTCTCACACTTTCCATCCCCATACAGCCCCTAATGCTCTTCCTTTTCACTGCATACTTTAATCCACCTAGGCCTCTGAGTTGTAAGTACTTTTGACTGTTGGCTCACATTTCCTATCGTAATTTTTCCCTCTGGAAATAAGGACACCCACATGCCCCTCCTCTCGGGGCTTTGTGAGTGCTCCCCAGCTCTGCCCTGTGGCCCGCCAGCCGTGCTGGACACTGCCTGTCTGCCAGAGCACATCCTCTGGCCCTTGTGCTGGGGGAGAGGGGGGGAGGGTGGTAAAGCCACAGCAGGTTTGACAGATGCACACAGGAAGCAGCCCCATTTCCTCCGAAGCTGCCCAACTTCTGTGATTCAATTTTAGCATCTGGCCAGCCAAGCAAGTTGGGCCTGATACACTTACAAAGTATTTGTTGGAGCAATTATATTCTAGAATCCCATCTGTGATCTCTTATTTTCTATTTGGTGTTACACATATTTGGGAAGAAGTCAATAAAAACCATCATAACTTAATTTTAATTCACACAAAGGCAAGAGACACCAGCAAGTGACATGATATAAACCCTTAACAGTTTAGGTAGCAAATGGACACTCATGTAAATGGCTGTAATACCCAGTCTGCAGGCAGTAACCCCGTTTCAAAGCCTGTTCAGTTATGGCGGCTCAGACAAGTTCCATAACGTCTTTGAACATCACTTTCCTCATATGCCTGTGATACAAAAGACTGCTGTGTGAATTCAAGGTGAGATAGTTCTCTGATTCCATTGCTATTATGACCCTGGACAAGCTTATACCTTGTGCATTAAGGCTGAGGGACAGATAAGTGTTACAGAAACACAGCCAGATCCCAATTTGCAAATTGAAGTGGAGCTTGTTGGGTTCAAAACTATGATAACTTGGGTTAAAATCTCAGTTAACCACATTGTGTCTTATTACAAAATGCTTTTTAAAGTTTTTGGGGAACTTTATTTCAGCCTTAAAACAGTCACCACATTTGAGTTAGAGAATTAGAGAACTTTCTAAACCACTAGCCATCCAAGAAGAACTTCCCACTTGTGTGGGTACTTAAAATTATGATTTCATTTGGGCTCTGCATTTAAAAAGCATGAATTCATTTGGGCTCTGCATTGCATTTGGCAGTTTTTTGCATCTTAATAAGAATGAGTTTTAAAATTTTTCAGTTGTCTAAGTAGCTGGAAATTGAAAACAATTCCTTTTCCTTTCCAAAAAGTTTCTCCTAAGATAACTAAATAGTAAGACTAAATTTTTCATTATAGAGGAAGGGAAGGAAACCCTCCTTTTATTACCTTTGTAAATTTTCTACTCATATTTCTAAAAGGCTATTTTCAAACCCCAAGGTTAGAGTTAGTGAATATACCCTTTTTTTTTTTTTACAAAATATAATTTTGTGGTGAAGTAACCAAATAGCATAGAAGGAGAAAAATAAGATCTTATGAAGAAAATACTAGACTTCTAATAACTTTTCTGTAAGATCCATTCATATTGCTGACTTTTTATAAGTTAGATGCTGAATTCTAACCCACCTAAATACACTCTGACTCTATAAATACACACACATCTAACATACTTCTAAAAGAAGTAAATGTGTGCTGGGAAAATATTGGAACAATGAAGTTCCTGAGAGAAGCTTGTTTTTTCAAGTTATTAAAAGAAGGTGGCAAGCGTTCATGAGGATATGAAAAATTTAACGTCGTCTGAAGGAAACTCTTGAATATGGTTAACGTTGCTGCCAAAAATCTCAGCTATGTTATGTCAGAATGTTCAATTGCAAGCTAAACGTTAATGAATGGAAAGATGGGGTAACAGCAGGAAGTTTCTGCAGCAACACACAGAAACCCTGAAAACCAAGTTCCCAGTGTTGAACTCAATCATTCAAGGGCTACACCATCAGGTTACAAGATGTACCATGTAACAATCGGGGGGCCAGGTGCCCACCGGTGGGGAACAGGAGGAGGGAGAGCAACCCGCCCTTCTCCACGTCGTCCTCCGCAACACTTAGGTGGAAACAGATCTCAGTCTGCTATTTCTGAAAAAGTGGGACCCCAAGAAACACAGCTCTAGACTCACAAAAGGTAACATGCTACCCTGCATTCAATACTTCATTCCCTCCTTCCATGCAGCTTGCTCGCATTGGTGATGTTGCTATTTTTATCAGCTCTCTTCAACCCAGCTGTTGCTTCATGTTAACATGGCGGCTGGTGCGAAAATCCCAGCAGAGGCTCATGAATCCCAGAGGGCCTGTCTTCTGTCATTTCTAGAACAGATAAAATGTCACGAGCTTCAGTGGAGAATGGGTCAGGTTCATTTCATCAGCAGAAGCAATGAGAACATTTCTGACATTTAAGTGGCATGGAGTCAGGGACCAAACTCCGTCATCTGCTTCAACCAAAAACAAGCTGGATGGTAAAGATACCTATGACCAATAAGGGACCATGAATCTGCATAGAAAAATTGGAAGCAGGGATCTTTCCCTTTCAGGGGCAGGCCACGGCTGTCCCGGGCCCGGAATGTTGTGAGGTTAGGACAACTGCACAGAGTCCAGCCTGGAGGCTTCCCAGAGAGCCCACTTCCTTTTTCTGACTTAGACTGTGACTTGTCATTTTAAACCCGCTCTTTGTATTTCCTCTGTCAAAATAACAGCATTTTGGCGAGACTGTACGTGGGGAGAGAGTGCCACATAAAACTTAGACTATTTAAAAATATGACTCTAATTGCAGGTTTGTTTTCCCATGGTTTGGCAAATTAGGGGGGCAAATTGGAGGGGCAGTTGGGACTTGCCTCGGACACAGAAAGACTGCTTGGTTCCTCATCCAATGGTGTAGTCTTGAACTCCTTTGAAACCTGTGAAAATAGGATTTTAGGAGCTTCCTTCTTGAACAGTAACGACTTTTTACATGAGGACCTTCTGTGTCTGAGAACTGCAGTTTAGAACGTGAGCGTCAAGGACTTGCGTTTCTCTGAGTTCGTTAACGTTCTGAGAGAGAAAAAATCTAGCCCCGAGGTTTTTACAAATAATGTAGAGCTCTCCTCTTGGTGTTTCTACAGGGTGGTCTCTGAGGTCTCTCCCAGCATACACCACACAGAGTTTCCCCCAAATCCTGTGAGCCTCCTCTCTCCACCACACTGCTGGCCTTAATCTGTTCTGTGCTCCCTTCCCACCATGCAACCCCTCACCTCTCTCCATCTCTGCCTCCCCCACTTAGTGATCTCTCCCTCAGGAGGTACCCACAACCTGCATCATCTGCCCACCAGGACTTCAGGTGGATGGGATTCCTTGACACTATAGTCCCTGCTCCTTTCTTGCCTCCCAGTTGAGGAAGCTCAGAAAGGTCCCAAGGTTGAGAAATGGAGTTTCTCTATTATTCCAATGGGTTTTCTCATGAGAAAATTTCTGTAGAGTAATACTCTCTACATGACCATGTAAATTTACACTGGAAGAAAATACATAAACAAGTCAGGTCTTTTCCAAAGTAGATGGATATAAATCTTAAAAAAGGCAAGAGTATTCATCCATTTAAAAAAAATGAAAGATTGGTTCAAGATGGTTGAGTAGAAGGACGTATGCTCATCTCCTCCTGCAACTAGCTGTTGAACAACTATCAACAGGAGGATGCTCAGTTCAGTTCAGTTCAGTCGCTCAGTCATGTCCGACTCTTTGTGACCCCATGAATCACAGCACGCCAGGCTTCCCTGTCCACCACCAGCTCCCAGAGTTTACTCAAACTCATGTCCATCGAGTCAGTGATGCCATCCAGCCATCTCATCCTCTGTCGTCCCCTTCTCCTCCTGCCCCCAATCCCTCCCAGTATCAAAGTCTTTTCCAATGAGTCAACTCTTCGCATGAGGTGGCCAAAGTATTGAAGTTTCAGCTTTAGCATCAGTCCTTCCAAAGAAATCCCAGGGCTGATATCCTTTAGAATGGACTGGTTGGATCTCCTTGCAGTCCAAGGGACTTTCAAGAGTCTTCTCCAACACCACAATTCAAAAGCATCAATTATTCGGTGCTCAGCTTTCTTCACAGTCCAACTCTCACATCCATACATGACCACTGGAAAAAACATAGCTGTGACTAGATGGACCTTTGTTGGCAAAGTAATGTCTCTGCTTTTCAATAAGCTATCTAGATTGGTCATAACTTTCCTTCCAAGGAGTAAGTGTCTTTTAATTTCATGGCTGCAGTCACCATCTGCAGTGATTCTGGAGCCCCCCAAAATAAGGTCTGACACTGTTTCCACTGTTTCCCCATCTACTTCCCATGAAGTGATGGGACCAGGTGCCATGATCTTCGTTTTCTGAATGTTGAGCTTTAAGCCAACTTTTTCACTCTCCACTTTCACTTTCATCAAGAGGCTTTTTAGTTCCTCTTTACTTTCTGCCATAAGGGTGGTGTCATCTGCATATCTGAGGTTATTGATATTTCTCCCAGCAATCTTGATTCCAGCCTGTGCTTCTTCCAGCCCAGCGTTTCTTATGATGTACTCTGCATATAAGTTAAAGAAGCAGGGTGACAATATACAGCCTTGACGTACTCCTTTTCCTATTTGGAACCAGTCTGTTGTTCCATGTCCAGTTCTAACTATTGCTTCCTGACCTGCATACAGGTTTCTCAAGAGGCAGGTCAGGTGGTCTGGTATGCCCATCTCTTTCAGAATTTTCCACAGTTTATTGTGATCCACATAGTCAAAGGCTTTGGCATAGTCAATAAAGCAGAAATAGATGTTTTTCTGGAACTCTTGCTTTTTCAATGATCCAGCAGATGTTGGCAATTTGATCTCTAGTTCCTCTGCCTTTTCTAAAACCAGCTTGAACATCAGGAAGTTCACGGTTCACGTATTGCTGAAGCCTGGCTTGGAGAATTTTGAGCATTACTTTACTAGCATGTGAGATGAGTACAATTGTGCAGTAGTTTGAGCATTCTTTGGCATTGCTTTTCTTTGGGATTGGAATGAAAACTGACCTTTTCCAGTCCTGTGGCCAGTGCTAAGTTTTCCAAATTTTCTGGCATATTGAGTACAGAACTTTCACAGCATTATCTTTCAGGATTTGAAATAGCTCAACTGGAATTCCATCACCTCCACTAGCTTTGTTCGTAGTGATGCTTTCTAAGGCCCACTTGACTTCACATTCCAGGATGTCTGGCTCTAGGTGAGTGATCACACCATCGTGATTATCTTGGTCGTGAAGATCTTTTTTGTACAGTTCTTCTGTGTATTCTTGCCACCTCTTCTTAATATCTTCTGCTTCCGTTAGGTCCATACCATTTCTGTCCTTATCGAGCCCATCTTTGGGTGAGATATACCCTTGGTATCTCTAATTTTCTTGAACAGATCTCTACCCCACCAAAAAAAGATACGCTATGTCCAAAGACAAAAGAGAAGCGACCACAAGATGATAGGAGGGGTACAATCACAGTAAAATAAAATCCCATACCCATTGGGTGGGCAACCCATGAACTGGAAAACAATAATGCCAAAGAAGTTCTCCCACTGTTGTGATGGTTCTGAGCTCTATGTCAGGCTTCCAAGCCTGGGGATCCAGCAAAGGGATTAGGAGTCCCCAGGATATCTGACTTTGACAGTCAGTGGGATTTGATTGCAGCACTTCCACAGGACTGGGAGAAACAGAGACTCCATTCTTGGAGGGCACAAACAAAATTTTTCATGCACCATGACCCAGAGGAAAGAATAGTGACCCCATAGTAGACTGAACCAGATCTACCTGATAATGTTGGAGGGTTGGCAGTGGCTTGCTGTAGGGTTGGGGGCACTTAGCAGCAGTCCTGGGAGGTGCCTCTTGGCATGAGCCCTCTTGGAACTCATCCTTAACCCTAGGATAGAGCCTGTAGACTCCAAGGCTCAGTCACCTCACACCAAACAACTAACAGAGAGGGAGCATAGCCCCACCCATCAGTAGACAATTGGATTAAAGTTTTACCAGCACCCACAGAGCAAGGCTCAGTTTTTCCCACTGCTAACCTTTCTCATCAGGCAGCTTACACAAACCTCTTAACCTCATCCACCATGGGGCAGACAGAAGTAAGAAGAACTACAGTCCCACAACTGCCGAATGAAAACCACATCACAGAAAGTTAATCAAAATGAAAATGCAGAGGATTATGTCTCAGTTGAAGGGACAAGATAAAACCCCAGAAAAACAACCAAATGAAGTGGAGATAGGCAAACTTTCAGAAAAAGAATTCACAATAATGATAGTGGAGAGGATCCATGATCTCAGAAAAAGAATGGAGAATATGAAAGAACTGTTTACCAATGAACTAGAAGAACTAAAGAACAAATAGAGATGAATAATACCCTAGAAGGAATCAATAGTGGAATAACTGGGCAGAAGAACAGATAAGTGACCTGGAAGGCAGAATGGTGGAAATCACTGCCACTAAATAGAATATAGAAAAGAGAATGGAAAAAACAAACAAAGACAGCCTAAGAGACCTCTGTTTTTATTGTTCAGTTGCTGAGTCATGTCCAACTCTTTGTGACCCTGTGGACTGCAGCAAGCTAGGCTTTCCGGTCCTTCTCTATCTCCTGGAGCTTGCTCAAACTCATGTCCATTGAGTCTATGATGCCATCCAACCATCTCATCCTCTGTCATCCTCTTCTCCTGCCTGCAGTCTTCTCCTCCTGCCTGCAGTCTTCTCCAGCATCAGGGTCTTTTCCAATGAGTTGGCTCTTTGCATCAGGTAGCCAAAGTATTGGAGCTTCAGCTTCAGCACCAGTCCTTCTGATGAATATTCATTATAGATTTCCTTTAGGATTGATTATTTTGATCACCTTGCTCTCCAAGGGACTCTCTAGAATCTTCTCCAGCACCACAGTTTGAAAGCATCAATTCTTCTGTGCTCAGCCTTCTTTATGGTCCAACTTACATCCATACCTTACTACTGGAAAAACCATAACTTTGACTATATGAACCTCTGTTGACAAAATGATGTCTCTGCTTTTTAATACACTCTCTAGGTTTATCATAGCTTTCCTTCTAAGGAGGAAGAGTCTTTAAATTTCATAGCTGCAGTCACTGTCAGCAGTGATTTTGGAGTCCAAGAAAATAAAATCTGTCACTGTTTCCACTTTTTCCCTGTCTATTTGCCATAAAGTGATGGGACCAGATGCCATGGGATGGGTCATGGTAGAGAGTTCTGACAAAACGTGGTCTACTGGAGAAGGGAATGGCAAACCACTTTAACATTCTTGCCTTGAGAACCCCAGGAACAGCATGAAAAGGCACAAAGACACTTCTGGGACAAATTAAATGCACCAACATTTGCATTATAGGGTCCCAGAAGAAGAAGAGAGAGAGAAATGTCTCGAGAAATATTTGAAGAAATGACATGAAAACTTCCTTAACATGGGAAAGGAAATAATCAGAAAAATCCAGGAAGCACAGGGAGTCCTAGATAGGATAATCCCAAGAAGGAACACTCTGAGACACATAGTAATCAAACTGACAAAATTAAAGATGAACATAAAATATTAAAAGCAACAAGGGACAAATGACAAATAATATACAAGGGAACTCCCATAATGTTATCAGCTGATTTCTCAACAGAAACTCTATAAGCCAGAAGGGAATGGCATGATATATTTAAAATGATGAAAAGGAAGAAACTACAACCAATAATACTCTACCCAGCAAGACTTTTGTTCAGATTTGATGGGGAAATCAAAAGATTTACAGACAAGCAAAAGTTAAGAGACTTCAGTACCACCAAACCAGCTTTACAACAAATGCTAAAGAAACTTCTCTTGGCAGGAAACACAAGAGAAGAAAAAAGACCTACAGAATCTAAACCCAAAATAATTTTTTAAAATGGTGGTAGGATCATATTGATAATTGATAATTATTGATAATTGATAATTAGCTTACATATTGATAATTACCTTAAACATAAATGGATTAAATGCACCAACGAAAAGACATAGACTGGCTGGGTGGATGAAAATGTGCATATATGCACTTTCACTTACCACATCACTGCTTGACCTTCCCAAACTGTATGTAATTATTCTCTATTGTTAGGTTAATCATGTTTCCATTATGGCTTACAATTGTAATTACTTTTTATTTTTTCTTTGGCTATTGACTGTGAAAAATGGTAAACATCTTTTACTAGTGTGACTGAGTGAGTGGAAGTCACTCAGTCGTGTTCGACTCTTTGTGACCCCATGGACTATATAGTCCATGGAATTCTCTAGGCCAGAATACTGGAGTGGGTAGGTTTTCCCTTCTCCAGGGGATCTTCCTGACCCAGGAATAGAACTGGGGTCTCCTACATCGCAGGCACATTCTTTACCAACTAAGCTATCAGGGAAACTATTGTGATTATGGAACTATTATTTGTTTTAATACCATTGTATCACGATTGGCCAACAGAAAATAATAGAATTCGATATCACTAAAACTACCATTTAATAGGCTTTGCTTGTTGCTCTGTGGTAAAGAATCTGCCTGCCAATGCAGGAGACGCAAGAGACGAGGATTAGATCTCTGGGTCAGGAAGATACCATGGAGTGCTGCTGCTGCTGCTGCTAAGTCGCTTCAGTCGTGTCCGACTCTGTGCGACCCATAGACGGCAGCCCACCAGGCCTCCCGTCCCTGGGATTCTCCAGGCAAGAACACTGGAGTGGGTTGCCATTTCCCTCTCCAGTGCATGAAAGTGAAAAGTCAAAGTGAAGTCTCTCAGTCGTGTCTGACTCTAGCGACCCCATGGACTGCAGCCCACCAGGCTCCTCCGTCCATGGGATTTTCCAGGCAAGAGTACTGGAGTGGGGTGCCATTGCCTTCTCCACCATGGAGTAGGAAATGGCAACTCAGTATTCTTGCCTGGAAAATTCCATGGACAGAGGAATCTGGTGGGCTACAGTGCATGGGGTCACAAGGGTCAGACACGACTGAGCAGCTGAGCACAAGCATGTTGTTGTTCAGTCGCTCAGTCGTGTTCAACTCTTTGTGACTGCAGCATGCCAGACTTCCCTGTCCTTCACCGTCTCCCGGGCTTGCTCAGACTCACGTCCATGGAGCCAGCGATGCCATCCAACCATCTCATCCCCTTCTCCTCCAGTATAGCATGAGCACCATCTAATAGAAAAACCTGTAGTCACTTTTTCAAATTCAGAGCCATAGTAGAGTCATCTTGTAATTTTTTGAAAAATACAAATGCCTAGGTATTTTTTCTTCAAATCTCCAGATTTGATTCTAATGATCAGCCATGTTTAAAAATAACTGGACAGTAATCTTTTACTTTTATCTAGTCTATTTCACTTTTTTCATTTCATATTCAGTGCTCCAATTTCATTATTTTGTTTCCCAATTACTCTGTCTCTGTTTTTGTTGTTTTTTATCAAGCCTCTATCAAGTGTAGTAGAAAAACTTTTGTATATATATTATATATACTAATAATATTATAATATATATATACTTCAGAAAACATGAATTTTTGCTTAGCTAAAAAATTGTGACATTTTGGTTCCACTTATTTGACTAAGTAGAAATAGAATGCTGTATTTCTAATTTACATTCACTAAAAATTTTGATATAGTTTCATCTATTCTGGCATTTAGTTTTAGTGCTAAAAGTCTATAAAGTTTATTATTTTAGTGTTATTTTGAAAAAATTTGAGGCTTGAAACTCCTAACTTTTCTGAGGATATAAAGGAATATTATTTCATTTTAACAAAAACAGGAAATTAACATGTGATACTGTAATATTAAATAAAGTACAGATTTTCTTTCAAATTTCACAAAATTTTATGTGAGTGTCCATTATTTGCTTTCATATCTTATTGAAGGTTCCACATTGTATTTAGTTGCATTGAGCAATTTCAGCTGTATGCAACAAATTCTGATAAATTCTCTTTTCATTTTTTTTTACAAATATTTTCTAATTTTCCTTGTTATGGCTTCTTAGATACACCCATCATTTAAAAGTGGACATTTAATTTCCAAAAACATGGCATTTAAAAAGTATCTTTGGTATTAATTTCTCATTTAAATTCTTTCTTTTCTGTAATCACCCTCTGTGTTGTCTTTTAACTTTATTGAGGCTTTCACTGGCTTAGTCAAAGATCTCTGTTGGTCAATGTCACTTTGCACTTGAAAATATGTGAGTTATTTTCAAATATCTTTTGATACTGATTTCTGACATAATTTGACAGTGATAAGAGAACAGACTCTGTGTGATTTCAATACCTTTAGACCATGAAAAATTTGCACCTTGTTTTATGTCCCTGAATATGTTATAGTGTCTCTTGGTTTATAGTCTATGGGAACTTGAGTAGAATTTGTATCCTGCTGCTGTGTGAAAATTGTATAAATCTTAATTATGTTGAATTGTATAAATCTTAATTACCTTGAATTGGTTCATGATGTTTTTCAGGTCTACTATATCCTTCTATTTTTCTGTCTACTCATTCTATTACTTTTTGAGAGTTTGATATTGAAACTCCAACTAAAAGTATTAATTTATATACTTAAAAATAATCATAATATGTAGTGGAACTATATGTAATTTTGTCCTGTATTTTCCAGTTCAGTTCAGTCGCTCAGTCATGTCCTACTCTTTGCAACCCCATGGACTGCAGCATGCCAGGTTTCCCTGTCCATCACCAACTCACAGAGCTTGCTCAAATTCATGTCCATCAAGGTGGTGATGCCATCCAACCATCTCATCCTGTGTCATCCCCTTCTCCTGCCTTCAATCTTTCCCAGCATCAGGGTCTTTTCCAGTGAGTCAGTTCTTCACATCAGGTGGACAAAGTATTGGAGTTTCAGCTTCAGCATCAGTCCTTCCAATGACTATTCAGCACTGATTTCCTTTAGGGTAGACTGGTTTGATCTTCTTGCAGTCCAAGGGACTCTCAGGAGTCTTCTCTAACACCACAGTTCAAAAGCATCCATTCTTTGGCATTCAGCTTTCTTTATGGTCCAACTCGCACATCCATACATGATTCCTGGAAAAACCATAACTTTGATTGGGTGGACCTTTGTCAGCAAAGTAATGTCTCTGCTTTTTAATATGCTGTCTAGGTTTATCATAGCTTTTCTTCCAAGGAGCAAGCGTCTTTTACTTTCATGGCTGCTGTCACCATCTGCAGTGATTTTGGAGCCCAAGAAAGTAAAGTCTGTCATTGTTTCCGTTATTTCCCCACCTATTTGCCATGAAGTGATCAGACCAGATGCCATGATCTTAGTTTTTTGAATGTTGAGTTTTAAGCCAACTTTTTCACTCTCTTCTTTCACTTTCATCATTCCTTTTTAGTTCCTCTTCACTTTCTGCCATAAGGGTGGTGTCATCTGCATATCTGAGGTTATTGATATTTCTCCTGGCAATCTTGAGTCCAGCTTGTGCTTCATCCAGTCCAGCATTTCACATGATGTACTCTGCATATAAGTTAAATAAACAGGGTGGCAATATACAGCCTTGACACACTCCTTTCACAATTTGTTCCATGTCTGGTTCTAACTATTGCTTCTTGACCTGCATACAGATTTCTCAGGAGTCAGGTAAGGTAGTGTGGTATTCCCATCTCTTGAAGAATTTTCCACAGTTTGTTGTGATCCACACAGTCAAAAGCTTTGGTGTAGTCAATAAAGCAGAAGTAGATGTTTTTCTGGAACTCTCTTTCTTTTTCTATGATCACTCACAATGTTTTACAAGGACCTCTTGACCTGGTTTCAAGACATTTCCATCCAAAGTAATCCCTTTGCCCACCGTGCAGTCACTTCCCCCTTTCCTGCTCTACCAATCTGTTCTCTGTTGGTATGGACTTAACCATTCTGGATATTTCGTACAATGGAATCATACAGTCTGTGTTGTTTTGTGTCTGGCTTCCCTCACTCAGTAGATTGGTTTTAAGATTTCCTCCACTTTGTTGCATATTTCAAAACATCATTCCTCTTTAAGGCTGAATAATATCCCACTGTGTGTATATCCCTCAATTCGTTCATCTACTCATCAGCTGAGGGATATCTGGGGGCTTTTAACTACCTTCTGGCCATTGTGAACAGTGTTCATGGACATTTATGAAAAAAGGAATTGTTTGAGTGACTGTTTTCCATTGGAGAGTTATATACCTAGGAGTGGAATTGCTGGGGAATATGGTCATCCTATGCATAACTTTCCAGGAAATCACCAGACTATATTCCACCATGGCTAAACTATTTTACAGTCTCGTCAGCAAAGTTTAAGAACTCCAATGTCTCTATACCCTTTCCAAGATTTATTATTATTGTGTTTTTTACTGTAGCCATTCTCATGTGAAGTGATATCTTATTAGTATTTTAACTTGCATTTCCCTATTGACTAACAGTGTATAGCATCTTCTTGTATGTTTATTGGCCATTTGTATATCTACTTTGGAGAAATCATTCATCCATTTTTGATCTGTGAAGCTGATGGCCTTTGGAACTAGACAAATTCAGGTTCAAATATGTTCAACTATTTAGAAGCAGTGTGACCTTGGACTGATTACTTCTCCAGGCTTCATTTTCTTCCTCCATGAAGAGCACAGAATAACTTCACATGACTGCCTCCTTGACATCTTTCAGGTCCTGGCTTAAATTGATGGCTCAGAGAGACTTTCCTGATACTCTTCTTTAAGCTGAAGTGCTTTTTGTTTCATAGTATCCAGTTCTTTCCTTCATAGCACTTGACACAGTTTGTAATTATACATTCACTTCTAAGTTTTTGTCACCCATCCGCTCTGAGAGATCATTCACTCTGTGGTCAGGAACCATTGACTTGTTCACAACTGTACGTCCACAGCATGGCAAAATGTCTAACAGATAAAAGGATATGTATTGTTTATTGAATGGGAAAAATAATAAATTATTATTGACATCTATAGGGAATTATGTATAGGGCCTGGCACGTCAGTTGTTCACTGTGGGAAATTTTGGAAATGTGGTCAGGGGAAGGGAGAAAGTTTGTGGTCACCATAACAATTGACCTGGCATTTAGAGGGCAGGGGCCAAGAATGCCTAGACAGTGTCTGTAGGGCAACCCTGTAAGGCAAAGAATTGTCCCAGATCTCTCACAATTTTAGGATATCCTATCAAGCATTGATACAGTGGGGGCCAACAAATGTTACTGTTTAGTTGCCAAGTTGTGTCCCCCTCTCTTGTGACCCCATGGACTGTAGCCCACCGGGCCCCTCTGTCTATGGGGTTTCCCAGGCAAGAATACTGGAGTGGGTTGCCATTTCCTTCTCCAGGTCAACTTTCTGACCCAGGGAATCAAACCCAGGTCTCCTCCTTGGCAGGCTGATTCTTAACCACCAAGGCACCAGGGAAGCTGTCTGCAATTATCTGCATTTCTAATACTCTGTTTTACATATAAACAGAAAGTAATATTTGCATATTTTAAGATGCACTAAATTTTCCAGGAATGCAGCTATCACATAAATTTAGAAAAGACTGTTGCATTTTGCTTGAAACTCCACCGAGAATTGTTCACCTTTTCAGAAAATCACATCCTCATTAGCAACACAGTTTGTGGTGTTTGGACCCTCAAAATAACACTCTAGGATTAGACTGTATCTGTAAGTGTGATTCTACATATTGGTGCAAAAAACTGATTAGTTCATTATGTTTTCTAGTCTAGACATGTCTGAGTATCTACATATTGAAATGCATATTATTTTAATATAAATATTCTCTGCTTCATAGTTAAAGCATATAAATTATTTTGAAATAATGTATTCAGGTAGGTAATCTATGACTTTTATTGCAGGATCATAAAAAAACAAAATCTTTGTTTTAAAGGAAAGCATTGATTCTAATAGGGTTTCCCAGGCGGCTCAGTAGTAAAGAATCTGCCTGCCAATGCAGGAGAAATAGGTTCGATCCCTCAGTCAGGAAAATCCCCTGCAGGAGGAAATTGCTACCCACTCCAGTATTCTTGCCTGGAAAATTCCTTGGGCAGAGGAGACTCGTGGGCTACAGTCCATGGGGTCACAAAGGGTCGGACACAACTGAGCACACGTGCAGACAGACACAGACAGGATTGAGTCTGATAGAGATTAGAACTCTGCTATTAAATTCTTTTTTCTAATAATGGTAATAGTTACATATTGGAACTTTAATGAAATTTTACTGCTTTGTCTAAGATGAATGGCAAAAGAAATAAGCCCTTTCATATTTTTATTCTAAGATCTTACTTTCTTATTCTTATTGCCGAAATACTCCTTTACATGTGCCCACGGACACTTTTAATACTTTGTGCACTCAAAGTATGGGTGCCTAAAAGAAAAAGGTGCATTACAGATTTGTGAGTAAAATTTCTACACATCGATGCAAAGTGAAGTTTGGAAGCTGTACTTACACAAAGTCTGGCTGGAGTTTGAAAAGCATATGCCATAGGAAAGAGTTCTGGGACATATGTACTCTTCAGTCCTGGGTTTAAATCCTGGCTCCACTCCTTAGTAATTGTATTATCTCAAGCTAGTTGATTAACCCTCTGAACCTCAGTTTGGTTCTTGGCTCTAAAATGGAGTCAATAACAGCTGTCTCCAGGGTTTGGGTGTCAAGAAACGTGATCATGTATATACAGGGCCCTGCACAATGAACTCGCTGATGTGGTAGGTTGTTGTTTAGCTGCTCAGTTGTGTCCGACTCTTTGCAACCCCATGGACTGCAGCACACCAGGCTTCTCTGTCCTTCACCATCTCCTAGAGTTTGCTCAAACTCATGTCCATTGAGTTGGTGATACTTTCCAATCATCTTGTCCTCTGTCATCCCCTTCTCCTCCTGCCTTCAATATTTCCCAGCATCGAGGTCTTTTCCAATGAGTCGGCTCTTTGCATCAGGTGGTCAAAGTATTGGAGCTTCCGCCTCAGCATCAGTTCCTCCAATGAATATTCAGGACTGATCTCCTTTAGGATGGACTGGGTTTGATCTCCTTGCAGTCCAAGGGACTCTCAAGAGTCTTCTCCAACACCACAGTTCAAAGGCATCAATTTTTTGGTGCTCAGCCTTTATAGTCCAACTCTCACATCCATTCATGGCTACTGGAAAAACCATAGCTTTGACTAGACAGAACTTTGTCAACAATGTAATGTCTCTGCTTTTTAATATGCTGTCTAGGTTGGTCATAGCTTTTCTTCCAAGGAGCAAGCGTCTTTTAATTTCATGGCTGCAGTCACCACCTGCAGTGATTTTGGAGCCCCCCAAAATAAACTCGTTCAACGTTTCCATTGTTTCCCCATCTATTTGCCATGAAGTGATGGGACCAGATGCCATGATCTTAGTTTTTTGAATGTTGAGTTTTAAGCCAGCTGTTTTACTCTCCTCTTTCACTTTCATCAAGAGGCTCTTTAGTTCCTCTTCGCTTTCTGCCATAAGGGTGGTGTCATCTGCATATCTAAGGTTATTGATATTTCTACCAGCAGTGTTGATTCCAGCTTGTACTTCTTCCAACCTGACATTTTGGCTCAGATGACAAAGCATCTGCCTACAATGTGGAAGACCTGGGTTCAATCCCTGGGTCGGGAAGATCCCCTAGAGAGGGATATGGCAACCCAGTCCAGTACTCTTGCCTGGAAAATCCCATGGATGGAGGAGCGTTGTAGGCTACAGTCCATGGGGTCGCAAAGAGTCGGACACGACTGAACGACTTCACTTCACTTCACTTCACTCTGGAAAGTTACTTAGTGTTAATTTCCTTCTCCACCTCTAATCTCCCAAATTATTTAAGTAATTGCCATCTAGAGAACACAGTTTCTATATAGCATCTCAGGACTATAAACTTACAAAATGATCACACATCACATTTGTTATGGGTCTGAATTAAAGAAGTGTATTTTCACACTATGTTCTATGTATTCTACTTAATATACAACTCAGTCCAAGTCTACTAAACCTGCAGTTTGCTAATGAGCATTTTTCCATGAATTCTGTAGCTTTCCTCATTCTCAAGTTGATTGCAATCTCCAAAGGTTAGATATAGCCACCTTAGAGAAAATCAATTCATCAGTTTTGAGGCAATCATCAAATGGTCAAGTTATGTTTTACTTTACAGATACTTAAGTATGAAGGATAACTTTATGTCAGTCAACCAAGATTCCTTCACTGTCTATTTATTGTGTTACTTGAAAAAAAAAATTCTCTGGTTCAAGGAACTGTTGACTAAGAGAGGGTCAGTGTGCTTACTCAGTCATGTCCATCTCTTTGCAACCCCATGGACTGTAGCCTGTCAGGCTCCTCTGTCCATGAGATTTTTCAGGCAAGGATACTGGAGTAGGCTGCTATTTCCTCCTACAGGGGCTCTTCCTCACCCAGGAATCAAACCCACATCTCCTATGTATCTTGCATTGCAAGCAGATTCTTTATACTTTGAGCCCTCAGGGAAGTCCAACTAGAAGACAAAAGCTTCAGAGAACTTCAGGATACTTAGAGCAAGTGCAGCTAGATATAGTTCAGAATGAAATGTCAAAGCTGAGGCCATTCAATAAAGAGGAGAACTTTTGTAGAAGAGATGAACTTGGAGGAAATGGAACACTGGTGATGTACCTGTGGTGTGGTCAATGGATATGGATCTGGAACTCGCACACGTATGAAGAAAAGTATTACAATGACCTCTTAATTGAGTCAAGCCATATGGTGTTGTGTTGTGTTCAATTCAGTCTTACTAGTAAAAACTTTAGTTGAAGTCAACCCATTGGTTTTGATGAAACAATGCTTGCATTCATTCAACACATATGTATTGAACTTTTAGTATGTATCAAGCACAGAATAAGAAAGTGGAGACTCTTAGGTGACCACCTGACATAGTCCCAGCCCCCATGGAACATACATTCCAAAGGGGCAGATAGACATTATCTCACTATAAGTGTACAGCTGCCTCCTTGCATACAAGAAGGAACCAGGATCTGTAGAAACATATACTTGCACCAAATATAATCTGAGACACACAGAAAGAATTCCTGAGGTGGTGATGGTTCATCTTAATTTTGAGGAATAAAATGAAGCTAGCTGGGGGGAGGGGAAATAAACATTCCTAACAGAAGGAACAGCATATGTTGAGGTCATGTTTTTACCTTTTAGTATTTTTAAATAAATCTAGAAAGGAGACTCAAGATGTCTCATCCAGATAATTCTATGTGTTAAATTATTTATATCATAATTCTGCTGTCTTTTATTTTTTTAATGTTTTCAGTCAGTTTAGAAAATGTCCCCCCAAGATTTTAATACTATACCAGGACCCCCCAAAAGACAATGACCTAGAGTCCATAAAAACTGTAGATGAAGGGGTACCTGATGAAATGATGAAGTAATTGACTGGATCTTTATCCAAGATAGAGATTTGGGTAGGAGAGAAGCAGAGTGGTTAGTCCTAAGGCAAAGAGTGCAATGTCATCAAGATTCAGTGATGCTAGTCTGCACAAGGACAGAAGCTTGATGCTAGTCTGCACAAGGACAGAAGCTGCTCTGCTTTTACTGAGTTGTAACTCATTAGAGGGGACTGAGCACCATAGAGTTTTAGATCCAGAAATGATCTTGATGTGATGTGAAGTCGCTCAGTCGTGTCCGACTGTTTGCGACCCCATGAACTATAGCCTACCACACTCCTCTGTCCATGGGATTTTCCAGGCAAGAGTATTGGAGTGGGTTTCCATTTCCTTCTCCAGAGGATCTTCCTGACCCAGGGATCAAATCTGGGTCTCCTGCATTGTAGGCAGACGCTTTACCATCTGAGCCATCAGGGAAGAAATGATCTTAGAAATAATTTTTTTCCACTTCTCTTTTACTCTCAAATAACCAGACATCTGCTGTACCATGCCATCTGGCTAAGAACTCTTTGTTATAACTTTTTAAAAATGAAGAAAGTAATGCATTTATTTATTTTGAAAAATTGGAAATTGTGAGAAACAATAACAAATCAGAAAAGCACTCACAGTCTTATTTTATTCCATTGTGCAGTTTACAGTTATTTAAGTAACCATGTTTCAGTTTTCTGTATTGTCAGATTGGTTCTTTTTCTTTTTCCCTTTCTTTCTTCCTTTATTTCCATCCTTTTTTTTCTGTTTTTTTTTCTTTCTTCTTAAATAATGCTGCAACAGACATCTTTGCTCCTAAAGTTCTGTTACATATATTATTCTTCTTTATTATTCATTTCTAGAAATAATATTTGGATTCAGAGGAATCAAATATTCTTGAAGTTCTTGATATACCCTGCACTGTCAATAGTTGCTGATGTCACTAGCAAAAATATTGATGGGAAACTTTATAAAAGATGAATCAGGCAGAAAAAACTACATATCCTAAGTAACCTTAACATCACTGAAAATGTGACAGTCAAACACTGTGTTCAGTCTTTGATTTGAGGCAATAGAAAGTACAGAACCCCATCTATTATATATTCTTCTGAAATTAAAAAATGAAAATAATGAAAACCTATCAATCTTCTAGGATTTAATCCCAGTTTACAGGACTTACATGGGGTAGAGAAATAAGTTAAACAATGCCACAAGGAAATAGTCAAATACAGAATCTGGAAAAGTATACTCCTCAAACAATTTAATTGTTTCAACAAGTGGCATAAAATGAGAGAAGGAACTTCACAGAGAGACATAACCAGATTAAATCTGTGGACTTTTCTTGGATCCTGATTCAAAAAAACAACTGTAAGAAACCATATTTGAAACAACTAGAGACATTTGATTATGGACTGGGTCTTGAAAAACAGAAGAGTAATTTTGTTAGGAATAAAAATGGTATTATGGATATGTAAGCAGTAGTTCTTACTGGTGAAAGATTCATACTTAAGAATATACTGGTGAAATTAGATAATATCTAGCATTTTATTTTAAATACTCCAAAGGAAAAAAAAATACAAGTGTGTGTATATGTGTGTTGGTGGGGGGATTAAATTGAACATCCTTGTCAAGATGTGGATAACAGATGACACTGGATGATGCATACATGAGGCTTTCATTTGTCAATGTTTAAAATTTTTTCATAATAAAAAGTAAAAAATAAGTGTGTTAACTGGATAGTACTAAGAAAGTGAATTTTATTTTGAAATTTACAAGTTGGAACCTATTTTAGTTGTAAGTAGTAGCATCTTCTACAAAATCATCTGTCTTTTGAAATTGAGATACTAGGATGGCACTTTGCAGAGGTCTAGAATTGCTGTCAGGTGAAGGCCATTGCTGTGGAGGTACAGTGTTGGTCACCTCACGTCATGGACATTCCATGGTGAAAACTTGAAGAAGTTGCCTCTTTTAAGAGTGCCGCTGCTGCTGCTAAGTTGCTTCAGTCATATCTGACTCTGTGTGACCCGATAGATGGCAGCCCACCAGGCTCCCCCATCCCTGCGATTCTTCAGGCAAGAACATTGGAGTGGGTTGCCATTGCCTTCTCCAATGCATGAAAGTGAAAAGTGAAAGTGAAGTCGTTCAGTCGTGTCCGACTCTTCACAACCCCATGGACCGCAGCCTACCAGGCTCTTCTGCCCACGGGATTTTCCAGGCAAGAGTACTGGAGTGGGTTGCCATTGCCTTCTCCGCTTTTAAGAGTAAATTCCCAATTTTCATTACAATCTACAGGCTCAACGTATTAGTAAGTTAGATTCTTAGGGGAAAGTAAACTATTTATAGAATTCTAAGAACAGAAATTGTTTCCTAAACCCATACTTAGCTAGTCTTATGAATGCCCAACCCCCTGAAAACTTGTTCTTTATCCTTAAATGTTTAAATAAGAAGATCAAATGAAATATCTTCAAACAGAGGGGTGGCACATATTAGGAAAAAGTGTGTTTAGTCAATGTATTAGGTAAGGAAAGTGATGACCATGCTACCAGATCAAACTTGAGAACTATAGGCTGAAGCTGGCAAAGGATATTTGATTTGGGCATTTATAAAAACAAAAGATCAGACTTGAAAGCTAAGTGAAATAATCCAAGCACAAAAGAACAAAATATTGTACGACTGCACTGGTATGAGGTATCTGGAATAGACAAATTCACAGAGACAGAAAGTATAATAGAGGTTACCAGGGGCTGGGGAGATGAGGAAATGGGGAATTAGGGTATAATGGATGCAGAATTTCAGTTTGGGATGTTGAAAAATTTCTGGAGATGGATGGTGGTGATGATTGTATGACATTATAAATGCACTTAATGCCACTAAATTGTATACTTAAAATGGATTAAAATAGTAAATTTTATGTTTTGTAATATTTTACCACAATCAAAAACAAACAAACACACTCACAGAGGAGAAGAGGAGAAAAGGAGTGGGCACTGGAATGGTTTCCTGCCTCAGCTCATTTGCCCTGCAAATGATGTCCTTTGTGGTTGTGCCATGAATAAAAAAGTATTTCTAGCTTTTGCCTATCAAACCGCAGTCTATTTTACAGCTCAGTGCTTCACAAACCTGACCGGGCCTCAAATCACCTGCCTGGTTTGTGAAAACACATAAGGTTTCACACCTAGGGTTTCTGATTCCATAGGTCTGAGCTGAGGCCTAAGAATCTGCACCTCTACTAAGTTCCCGGGAGATGCTGATGTCCCGTCTGGGAACAGCTCTTTGAGAACAGTAATTATAGTCTGATATCGTCTTTCCATTGTTTAAAAAAAGTCCTGAAATGTTTCCCTAGTTGCCTGTCTAGAAAAATTAGGAGTTTTTCAGACGCAAACAAAAAAAATTCAACCCAAACATTCTAAAGTAAAAATGGTATTTAATAGTATTTAATGGCTCCAACAATGCAGAAGTCAGTGGTAGGGCAGTCTTCAGGTACTGTGTGACTAACTGACTCACCGCATTCTCAGACATTTTTGTTATGAGCTGAATTGTGTCTCCCCCTCAAAAAGCTATGTTGGAGTCCTGGCCCCCAGGACCTCATCATGTGACCTTATTTGGAAATAGTGTCCCTACAGAGGTAACCAAGTTAAATTGAGGTGGTTGGAGTGGGCTGTAATCCCGTATGACCTGTGTTCTTGTAAGAAGGGGACAATTGGATACAGAGACAGACACGCACACAGGAAGTATATCCACAAGCCAAGGAACTCCAAAGACAGCTGCCGACCACCAGAAGCTGGGGGAGAGGCCTGGACAGTCTCCTCGCATCCCTCAGAAGCAACCAACCTGCCGACACTTGGATCTCAGACTTCTAGCCTCCAGAACTGGGAGACAAATTTTGTAGTTTAAGTTACCCAGTTTCTGGGGTCTTGCTATGACAGCCCTATGAAACCAATACAATTTTTTAAGGATTTTCTGTCTTGCCCTCTTTTGCATTTGGTTTCCTCCCAGGCCAGCTTCCACAGTAGTAGCAATGGTTTTAGCAAATTCCAGAACTCATACCCACACATACCCTCACATCTACCAACTAGAGGAAGAGTCTGTTCCCAGAGGAGAAGAATGAAGCTCTTTCCCAGAATCCCCCAGGAAATACCTCCTGACTTTCATTTGTCCAGATCAGACCATGTGCCTATCCTGGAGCCAATCACAGTGGTCAGAGGAATATAAGATGCTAATTGACTCAAGCCTGGAAGGGTCCATTCTTCAAGAAGCCTGATAGAGGAAAAGTGTGCTTCCCCTGAGGAAAACCTGGGGGCAGCTGGTGGGAGAAGGGAAGCTGTGCAACCATAATTATATTGCCAGCTAGGCACCGGACAAGGGGATTAAAGTGCGGCAGTACCATGAGCTGAAACAAATTAAATACCACTTTTCTTTCCTTATTGAAGTATAATTTACACACAATAAAATGCAACAATTTTAAGTATACAGTTTGATGAGCTTGGTCAAATTAACCACCATCACAATCTTGATGTACAACATTTCTATCACCACCAAGAATTTTGCTTGTACTACTTTGCAGCTAATTCTTCTCATTCCACCCACAACCCCAAGAAACCTCTGATCTGCTTTCTGTAGGAATAGTATCACTAGATTGTAGTGATAGATGTACATTTTCCATAATTGTCTATGAGTGGAATCCTACAAGTCCTGGTTCTTTTACTTAGTTGTAATGCTTTTGAAATTAACCCTTTGTTCTAGATATTAGTACCTTGTTACATTTTGATGTTGAGTCACAGTCTACTGAACAATATACCAGGATTTGTCTGTTCGTTAATCAGCTTATGGATGTTTGGGCTGTTTCCACTTTGGGAGCTGTTATAAATAAAATTCAGTTCAGTTCAGTTCAGTCATTCAGTCGTCTCCAACTCTTTGTGACCCTGTCTATCATCAACTCCCAGAGCTTGCTCAAACTCATGCCATTGAATTGGTGATGCCATCCAACTGTCTCATCCTCTGTCATCCCCTTTTCCTCCTGCCTTCAATCTTTACCAGCATCAAGGTCTTTTCCAATGAGTCAATTCTTCACATCAGGTGGCCAAAGTATTGGAGTTTCAGCTTCAGCATCAGTCCTTCCAATGAATATACAGGACTGATTTCCTTTAGGATGGACTGGTTGGATCTCCTTGCAGTCCAAGGGACTCTCAAGAGTCTTCTCTAACACCACAGTTCAAAAGCATCAATTCTTTGGTGCTCAGCTTTCTTTATAGTCCAACTCTCATATCCATACATGCCTGCTGGAAAAACTATACCTTTGACTAAGATAGACCTCGGTTGGCAAAGTAATGTCTCTGCTTTTTAATATGCTGTCTATGTTGGTCATAGGTTTTCTTCCAAGGAGCAAGCGTCTTTTAATTTCATGGCTGCAGTCACCATATGCAGTGATTTTGGAGCCCCCCAAAATAAACTCTCTCACTGTTTCCATAGTTTCCCCATCTATTTTCCATGAAGGGATGGGACCAGATGCCATGATCTTAGTTTTTTGAATGTTGAGTTTTAAGCCAACATTTTTACTCTCCTCTTTCACTTTCATCAACAGGCTCTTTAGTTCTTTGTGTATCAGAGGTTGTTGGTATTTCTCCTGGCAATCTTGATTCCAGCTTGTGCTTCATCTAGCCTGGCATTTCGCATGATGTACTCTGCATATAAGTTAAATAAAAAGGTGACAATATACAGCCTTGATGTACTCCTTTCCCAATTTGGAACCAGTCTGTTGTTCCATGTCCAGTTCTAATTGTTGCTTCCTGACCTGCATATAGGTTTCTCATGAGGGAGGTCAGGTGGTCTGGTACTCCCATCTCTTTCAGAATTTTCCACAGTTTATTGTGATCCACACAATCAAAGGCTTTGGCATAGTCAATAAAGCAGAAATAGATGTTTTTCTGGAACTTTCTTGCTTTTTTGATGATTCAACAGATGTTGACAATTTGATCTCTGATTCCTCTGCCTTTTCTAAATTCAGCTTGAATATCTGGAATTTCGTAGTTCACATATTATTGAAGCCTGGCTTGGAGAATTTTGAGCATTACTTTATTAGCGTATGAGATGAGTGTAATTTTGCAGTAGTTTGAACATTCTTTGGCATTGCCTTTCTTTGGGATTGGAATGAAAACTGACCTTTTCCAGTCCTGTGGCCACTGCTGAGTTTTCCAAATTTGCTGGCATATTGAGTGCAGCACTTTAACAGTATCATCTTTTGGGATTTGAAAGAGCTCATCTGGAATTTCATCACCTCCACTAGCTTTGTTGGTCATGATGCTTCCTAAGGCCCACTTGACTTTGCATTCCAGAATGCTGGCTCTAGGTGACTGATCACACCATCGTGGTTATCTGAGTCATGAAGTACTTTTTTGTATAGTTCTTCTGTGTATTCTTGCCACCTCTTAATATCTTCTGCTTCTGTTAGGTCCATACCATTTCTGTGCTTTATTGTGCCCATCTTTGCATGAAATGTTCCCTTGGTATCTCTAATTTTCTTGAAGAGATCTAGTCTTTCCTATTCTATTATTTTCCTCTATTTCTTTGCATTGATCACTGAGGAAGCCTTTCTCATCTCTCCTTGCTTTTCTTTGGAGCTCTGCATTCAACTGAGTATATCTTTCCTTTTTTCCTTTGCCTTTTGCTTCTCTTCTTTTCTCAACTACTTGTAAGGCCTCCTCAGACAACCATTTTGCCTTTTTGCATTTCTTTTTCTTGGGTATGGTCTTGATCACTACCTCCTGTACAGTGTCACAAACCTCCATCCACAGTTCTTCAGGCACTCTGTCTATCAGATCCACTCCCTTGAATCTATTTGTCACTTCCACTGCATAATCGTAAGGGATTTGATTTAGGTCATACCTGAATGGTCTAGTGGTTTTCCCTACTTTCTTCAATCGAAGTCTGAATTTGGCAATAAGAAGTTCTGATCTGAGCCACAGATCTGAGCCACAGTCAGCTCCTGGTCTTGTTTTTGCTGACTGTATAGAGCTTCTCCATCTTTGGCTGCAAATAATATAATCAGTCGAATTTCAGTATTGACCATCTGTTGATGTCTGTGTGTAGAGTCTTCTCTTGTTATATTGGAAGAGGGTTTTTGCTGTGGCCAGTGCATTCTCTTGGCAAAACTCTGTTAGCCTTTACCCCGCTTCATTTTGTACTCCAAGGCCAAATTGCCTGTTACTCCAGGTATCTCTTGTCTTCCTACTTTTGCATTCCAGTCCCCTATCATGAAAAGGACATCTTTTTTAGGTTCTAGTTCTAGAAGGTCTTATAGGCCTTCATAGAACTGTTTAGCTTCAGCTTCTTCAGCATTACTGGTTGGGGCATCGGCTTGGATTACTGTGATATTGAATGGTTTGCCTTGGAAACAAACAGAGATCCTTCTGTAATTTTTGAGATTGCATCCAAGTACTGCATTTCAGACTCTTTTGTTGACTATGGGGGCTACTCCATTTCTTCCAAGGGATTCTTGCCCACAGTAGTAGATGTAATGGTCATCTGAAATAAATGTGCCTGTTTCGGTCCATTTAGGTTCACTGATTTCTAAAATGTCAATGTTCACTCTTGCCATCTCCTGTTTGACCACTTCTAATTTACCTTGATTCATGAACCTAACATTCCAAGTTCTTATACAATATGAATAAAATTAAAATTCTATGAACATTTCAGTACACATCTTTGCATAATAGTATATTTTCATTTATGTTGTTTAAATATCTAGCATTGTTAGGTTTGTGTGCTTGTATGGCAAATGTGTGTTATCAATTTTTAAAAGCGACCAAACTATTTGTTTTGCACAGTGTTTACTCCCTGTTGCACTCCTGCAAGCAGTGTATGAGAATTCCTATTGCTCCAACTTGACATTGTCAAGTGTTTTCATTTCAGACATCCTAGTGGGTATGGAATAGAATCTCATTGTGGCTTTAATTCGTATTCACATAATGACATAATATTGAGTACCTACTTATGTACTTATTTACAATTTTTATATTTTCCCATGATCTATCTGTTCAAATAGTTTGAACACTTAAAATCATTTTTAACTGAATTATTCAACTCATCATTCAGTTAGTTGTCAGTGTTGTTTACGTAGTTTGGATACACGTCCTTTACTACATTTTTCACAAATTTTTTTTTGCATGCATGCTAAGTCGCTTTAGTCATGTCTGACTCTTTGCTACCCTATAGACTTAACCCACCAGGATCCTCTGTCCATGGGATTCTCTAGCAAAAATACTGTAGTGGGTTGCCATGCCCTTCTCCAGGGGATCTTCCCAACCCAGGGATTGAACTCATGTCTCTTATGTCTCCTGCACTGGCTGACAGGTTCTGAACAATATCTTTGAAAAGCAAAAGATTTGTACTTTGCTGAAGTTCAGCTTATCATTTTTTTCATTTATGTTTTATGTTTATGTCTTATTTAATAAATCTGCCTAACCTATTGGCACAAAGATGCTTATGTTTCCTTCTAAAGAAATTCTGTAGCTTTAGCTCTTATATTTAGGTCTGTGATACATTTATAAGTAATTTTTTTATGCAATATGATATAAGGAGTCTAGGTTTGTTTTTTGTATATGAATGTCCAGTTGTCCCCACAGTGTTTATTGAAAAGTCAATCCTTTCCTTATTAAATTAAATCCTTTCCTAAATTAAATTATAAAATGGCACCTTTGCTGAAATTCAATTACCCGTATATCTGTTTGTCAAACAAACCTAAACTCCTTATAACATATCATATCATATATATGTATATATATATGTGTGTGTGTGTGTGTATATATATATATATCACAATGGAACAGAGAGAAAATGTGTATATACATACACACACTGAGTTTTCAGCTCAGATGGCATGAAACCTCAAACTTTGTTCTTCCTCAAATTTGTTTTGGCTATTGTAAGTCCTTTGAATTTCCATATAAATTTTATATAAATTCCATTTAAATCATCTTATCAGCCTCTATACCATCTCCCTTCCCATGCCCAGAAAAAAGCTTACTGGAATTTCAATTGGTACTGCATTGAATCTGATTAATTTGTAAATTGTTAACATTGTAACAATGTTCCTATCCATGAACATGGTATATCTCTTCATTTATTCACACTTTTTAAAATTTCTTTTAGCAGAGATTTAAAGTCTTCAGGGTATAGCTCTCACACATATTTTGTAAATATATTTCTATTTCCAATGTTTCATATATAATATGTATTTCTAATGTATTATAATTGGTACTATAATTTTAACTACCAACTTATAAAATATAAATGTAATTACTTCCAGATGTTTAAGCTGGTTTTAGAAAAGGCGGAGGAACAAGAGATCAAATTGCCAACATCCACTGAATCATCGAAAAAGCAAGAGAGTTCCAGAAAAACATCTATTTCTGCTTTATTGACTATGCCAAAGCCTTTGACTGTGTGGATCACAATAAACTGTGGAAAATTCTGAAAGAGATGGGAATACCAGACCACCTGACCAGCCTCTTGAGAAGCTTATATGTAGGTCAGGAAGCAACAGTTAGAATTGGACATGGAACAACAGACTGGTTCCAAATAGGAAAAGGAGGACGTCAAGGTTGTATATTGTCACCCTGCTTATTTAACTTATATGCAGAGTACCTAATGAGAAACGCTGGGCTGGAAGAAGCACAAGCTGGAATCAAGATTGCCCAGAGAAATATCAATAACCTCAGATATGCAGATGACACCACCCTTATGGCAGAAAGTGAAAAGGAACTAAAAAGCCTCTTGATAAAAGGGAAAGGGGAGAGTGAAAAAGTTGGCTTAAAGCTCAACATTCAGAAAACGAAGATCATGGCACCTGGTCCCATCACTTCATGGGAAGTAGATGGGGAAACAGTGAAACAGTGTCAGACTTAATTTTTTTGGGCTCCAAAATCACTGCAGATGGTGACTGCAGCCATGAAATTAAAAGACGCTTACTCTTTGGAAGGAAAGTTATGACCAACCTAGATAGCATATTGAAAAGCAGAGACATTACTTTGCCAACAAAGGTCCATCTAGTCAAGGCTATGGTTTTTCCAGTGGTCATGTATGGATGTGCGAGTTGGACTGTGAAGAAAGCTGAGTGCCGAAGAATTGATGGTTTTGAACTGTGGTGTTGGAGAAGACTCTTGAGAGTCCCTTGGACTGCAAGGAGATCCAACCAGTCCATTCTGAAGGAGATCAGCCCTGGGATTTCTTTGGAAGGAATGATGCTGAAGCTGAAACTCCAGTCCTTTGGCCACCTCATGTGAAGAGTTGACTCATTGGAAAAGATTCTGATGCTGGGAGGGATTGGGAGCAGGAGGAAAAGGGGATGACAGAGGATGAGATGGCTGGATGGCATCACTGACTCGATGGACGTGAGTTTGAGTGAATTCCGGGAGTTGGTGATGGACAGGCAGGCCTGGCGTGCTGCGATTCATGGGGTCTCACAAAGTCGGACACGACTGAGCGACTGAACTGAACTAAACTGAACCTTGCCAAATTTGCCTTTTTTTAGATCCGTTCAGATTTTCTTGTATGTAGGTCTGTCTTCCATTAATCAAGAAAGTTTACTTTCTCTGCTTCTATGACTGTTAGCATAACTAATGCTATCTTCAGTTCAGTCGCTCAGTTGTGTCTGATTCTTTGTGACCCCACAGGCTGCAGCACTCCAGGATTCCCTGTCCATCACCAATTTCCGGAGCTTATTCAAACTCATGTCCCAAGTGTCAGTGATGTCAATGCTATCTTCAGGCTTCCAGTTTCTTCTGTCCTCCGACTCACCCTACCCAGGACTGTACTGTGCAGTAAACCACTTCTCTGTTGTCAAGGGCTTTGTAATTAATAGATATTGTTTAGTAATCTTTAGGATCAGGTGGCCTCTATGCTCTGTTGGTCCCCAAACAATGATGAAAGCCTTAGCTGATGTATTCCCAGCACCCACAAATCTAGTTATTCATTCATAAATCTTAACTTAGAAATGCATGCCCTCTGTTCAAGCACCTACCCCTATACCCTAGGTTAACAATAAAATTGTCCCAATGGCCCCTTGGTGGTGCAGGGTGCAGCTACAAATGCTTCTAGATCACTGTTCTGCTGCTGCTGCTAAGTCGCTTCAGTCATGTCCGACTCTGTGTGACCCCAGAGACCGCAGCCCACCAGGCTCCTCTGTCCATGGGATTTTCCAGGCAAGAGTACTGGAGTGGGGTGCCATTGCCTTCTCCGAGATCACTGTTCAGCCAATCCCAATTCCCAACCCTGTGAGTAAATAACCTTATTGCAAACTGATCTATTGACTATATGGAGCTGCCTGCCTTGTTTTGGGGTTTCAGTATACTTTCTCAATTCAGTGAGCACTTCCCTCCATCCTTCAACACTGTTCAAATCTATGTAACTTCTGTTTTGTTTTTTTTTTTCCTCTTGTTTTATTGCATTGACCAGGATCATCAATAGATTTTGAAAGGAAGTGATGAGAGTAGTTATCTTTACCTTGCTTCTGACAGTGATCACAAAACAGCTATTTTGAGCTGCTGCCTATGCATTTTACAGTATGATAATCTTGCTCACACCCAGAGTCAAGATTAAGATTCCTACCACAAGTTCCCATTTTGCTTTTCCTGGAGCACCTTTTAAAATAACTACTTATTGTTGAGCCCTTGGAATTTTAGTGACCTCTACCCCAATCACCTTGTAAGTAACAAGTGCTTTCTACCTGCTCTCTCTGCCCAGGCAAAGGGACTGCCCTTTGCCTGGTTCATTGCACACTCCCACCCCATTTCTGGGATCTAAAATACATTTTGTGACTTTACTTCTTCTGTTAATATATTGAAACTATACCTTTAATCAGAACTACCCCAGGATTTTCACTTCTCTAAATGCTGAAGGAGCCATTTGCAACACTCTGGGTGGCATGTGCCTCCTCATTCAGCAGGTCATATTTTGCATGCTCTTAATTTAATACACCAGTTACAAACAGGCCCCCCAACACACTGATTTTAAGTGTAAGAATCCATCCTTTCACTACTAAATGTATTAGCTGTAGGGCTTTTGTAGGTACCCTTTATCTGGTTAACACATTTGCCTTCTAATCCTAGTTCACTGAGAAGTTGTTTTTTTTTTTCATAAATAGATGTTGAATTTGTAACAAATGGTTTTTCTGTATCTTTTGAAAAGATTTGATTTGGGCCTTTTTTTCAATCTGTATATGTGGAGAAGGACTTTTTATTTGAGTGGTATTTTCAGTCTATGAATGTGGAGAATGACAAGGACAGCAGTCTTAGGGCCTTTTATATTAACTCTTTTCTGCACACATGGTGTATTGTTTCCCATCATTTCATTTTTAGCATATATTTGACTTCATATTTTAAAAGACTTTCTTGTAGACTGTATATATTTGGATCTTGCTTTATCTAATTTGACAGTCTCTGGCTTTTCACAGAAGTGTTTACATCATTCATGTTTAGTGTAATTATTGATATGATTGATTTAAATCTATCTTGCTATGTCTTTGTGGCTCAGCTGGTAAGGAATCCGTCTGCAATGTGGGAGACCTGGGTTTGATCCCTGGGTTGAGAAGATCCTTGGAGAAGGGAAAGGCTGCCCTCTCCAGTATTCTGGCCTGGAGAATTCCATGGACTGTATAATCCATGGGGTTGCAAAGAGTTGGACATGACTGAGCGACTTTCACTTTCACTGTTATGTCTTTACTATTAGTTCCATTTGGTATTTCCTTTTTTTCTCCTCTTTTCCTGCTTTCTTTTGGATTGAGTGTTTTTATGATCCTGTAATATCTCCATTATCAGCTTATCAACTATACCGCTTGGTTTTACTTTTTCAGCAGTTGCAGTTTACAGTACATACATAAATACAGTTGACCCTTGATCAACAGGAACATTAGGGCACCAACCTTCTGTGTGGTTGAAAATTCACATGTATTCTTTACAGTCAGCCCTCCCTACAAGCTGTTCCACATCCATGGATTCAACCATCCTCTGATTGTGTACTGCTATAGTATATATTTGCTGAAAGAAATTTTTGTATAAGTGGACCTGCTGAGTTCAAACTCATAAAAGAATCAACTGTATGTATGTGAAGTTGTATTTGAGATAAGATTATGCATTTTGTTGTTCAGTCATTCAGTTGTGTCCAACTCTCTGCAATCCCCTGGACTGCAGAATGCCAGGCTTCCCTGTCCTTCACTGTCTCCTGGAATTTGGTCAAACTCACATCCTTTGACTCGATGGTTTAATATATATAATATTATTTATATATTTATTATAATTTAATATAATAATTTAGCATATATTTATTATAATGCAGTAACTTAATATATTATAATAATTAATTTGCATATATATCATATTTATTCAATTATTTTCATCTTATTTCAAATAATATTGTATAACTTCCACAGTACAGTAATCTTAAAATAGTATAGTTCCATTTCCACCCTTAAGACTTTGTGCTATGGTACTTCTATGTATGTCCCATGGTACATTATTTTTATTTTACTCCAAATAGTCAAATATTTTAAAAGAGTTTAAAAATAAGAAATATTTCTTTTTGCTATGATAATTAGCTTGATTCAAAATTCTGGAAACTAAGATATTCATGTCTGAGAATAGCAAAAACCAAAACCATAATTCAGAAACTGGTAGCTATTTCGAGTTAATCCTAAGTAAACTCTGTATCATTTAATTGAACAATATCCATGATGAAGAGTGCCTGCTTGACAGTCATTGTTTAATACATAGCACAACTCTTTTTGACTTCATTCACCAAATATTACAGAGATTTGCCAAGTGTCTAGCAAATCTAGACACTAGAGTGAGGGACTACATATGTATTTATGTAGTCTTTTTTTTCTCTTTTCTCAATTGCTTTTCATACTTTTATCCACCGATCTAGCACCATCATGCCCCTCAGATATTTTTACACCAGATTTTGATTCACATAATACAAATATTCAGCAATGAAAGCAGGTCCCTCATCTTCCACTGATTTCTCTGAGAATCCTCTACTTTCCATGCGAAAAATTAAATCGCTCAACTTCTTGTTTACTAAGCACAGCAGCAGCTAGATTACTATAGCTTCCTCTAAACCATGCCAATTAGCTCTTTACATTAATTGAACTATCCTTTCAACATATTCATTGTCACCCTGTTATTATATTTTTCCCTATTTACGGAAAGGTCATCAAAATGACAGCTCGTGTTTCTTTTAATTGTTCAGTTCCAGCTTTTTAATTTACACAGGAAACTGAAAGTTGTAGAGGAAGCTCTTTGTCCTCAAGGACCAGATAGAACAGAAACAGGACTTCTGTTCAGCAGTTCCTCTCTGCTTATCATTATGACACTGTTTTGTTGCTTTCCAAATTATAAGCTCACCTCCAAGAATGCAGAGAATTGAACATACTTGAAATAATTATTTTCTTTGCATAAATATGTTATCAATTTGATAGTGTTCATTAGCTTGTGTTCAGTTTTAATGTTTAATTCTTTTTCCATTTCTTTTCAATTAAATATTGTATTTTGAACATATGAAACATTTACATAGATCAAAATTCAAAGCTATTAAAAAGGAGAAGGACATTGTGCCAGCCACAATCTCTTTACCACACTCCTGTCTCCCCACTCTCCCATCTTCCCATCCTGCCACCATCCTGGTGCCATTTTCATTAGCTTCTATGTTTCTATTTGTGGAAATAAGCACATATGTATATGTGTGAATGCATGCATATATATTTTCTTATTTGCCCTTCTTTGACATGAAACATCGTATACTGTGTACATTGTTCTGCATTTTGCTTTTTTCAGTAGTGTTTTATCTTTGAGTTTCTTCATCTGTAAAATGGGAAGAACATACAGTGTGTGAAGCATAGACAGATGGAGGCATATGAGTCACTTACCGCAGGGTCAGACACAGTGCAGCTACCTCACCCTGTCCTTACAACCCACTCGTATTGCTCCACACAGCAACAGATGGCTACAGACACTCCCATGACTTCCTGCTGGCACTGTAAATTGAAGCGTTCTTGGGGGAGGCAGGCACACACAGTAGCTCTACCAGTGTGAATGATTTGTAGCTTTCTATTTGTCTACAACTGAAGTACTGCACCTTTTCAGACTTTGAGGTAAGCCCTCAGAACCTAAAGTTTGCTCTGATAACGCCCCTGGTGGCACCCAGCAATCTACCACAGGTAGTCGTGAACCCATCCAACCTTCTGCAGGGGACAAATAGATGCATGGCCAGTCAGCAGTGCAAAGATTTTTCTGTTTGCTCACTTACTTACCACTTCCACACACGTCAGTGCCTGCTAAGTTGCTTCAGTCATGTCTGACTCTGTAACACTACGTACTGTAGCCATTTAGGCTCCTCTGTCCATGGGATTCTCCAAGCAAGAATACTGGAGTGTGTTGCCATGCCCTCCTCCAGGGGATCTTCCTGACCCAGGGATCAAACCTGTGTCTCTTGCAGTGTCTCCTGCATTGCAGATGGATTCTTTCCTGCTGAGCCACTGGGGAAGCTCTTACCACTTCTACACTGCTCTTAATTTGTGTAGATGCACATTTCTATCTGGTGTCACTTTCTTTTTTCATGAAGAACTTTCTTTAACTTTTCTTGTGATACAGGTCAACTGAGAATAAATTATCTTACCTTTTGTGTTCATTTTGGGGGAACAATTCAGACTAAAGTTACAGTTAGAATTCCTTAATGAAAATGTTTTACATTCTTCAGCAAGCAGAGAAGTAACCCAGAAGCCTGGTATTCAAATCCACTTAACAGTTATGTGATCTTGAGGATGTAACTTCTCTGAGTTTCATTTTCCTCATCTATACAATGTGTTTAACAATATTTACTTTCAAGAGTTTTCATGAGGTTTAGAGACTATATAAATACATATGTAGTCCCTCACTCCAGGCTGGCATTAGAGAAGATTCAATAAACAGAGAATATGGAGCTATTTTAAAAAGTTTAGGCTCTTCAGAGGAATTACTTTGATTTGCTAAAATTTTGTTAAGATTTTCATATCTATGTGCATGAGGCATTTGAATCTGTAGTTTCTTTTCTTGTAATATCTTTGTCTGATTTTGGTATCAGGTTATAATGCTGACCTCATAGCATGAGTTGAAAATATTCCTCTTTTTCAATTTTCTGGGACAGTTTTAAAATATGATATTATTTTTTCCCTAAATACTTTGTATAATAACCAGTAGCGCCACCTGGGTGCTTAGGGTGTGTGTTGGAGGTGGGGGGGGGCGTGCTTTGAAGATATCCATCCACTATTGTCTCATTTGCATTGTTTCAGATAAGAAATGTGCTATGTTCTTCACCTTTATTCTTCAGAAGATTATGTCTTTTTTCTTGGTTTTAAGATTTTTTCTTTATCACTGACTTTAAAAAATTTGATTACAATGTACCTTTGTTTTCTCCAAGTTTCTTGAGAAATTTGAAGCTTGAGTTTCATTGAGCTTTTTAAATTTAGAGTGTGGGTTTAAAGTTTTTAGTAATTTGTTGGGGGCCATTATTTCTTCAAATATTTTTTCTGCCCTCTCCTCCTATGGAGATTCCATTTACACATATATTAGGCCACTTAAAGCTGTCCCATAGCTCACAGATCCTCTGTTACTGTTGATTAGTCTTTTTTTCCCTTGGTGTTTCATTTTGGGTAGTTCCTATTTCTTTGTTTTCATGCTCACTGAGCTTTTGTTCTACAGCATCAAATCAATCCTATCTTCTTTGGTATTAATACTATCTTGTGTATTTTTTCTTCTCAGACATGGTAGTTTTCATCTTTTGAATTCTGATATACATTTAAACATTGTAAGTAGATACAGGGTAGTTTAATATATATATGTATGTATGCATGTATACTTATGCTGCATTAAGTCTTAAGATGGTGGATTGGAAGAACATGCATTCATCTTCTCCAGTGAGAACACCAAAATTGCAACTAGCTGCTGAACAACCACCGACACGAGGATGTTGAAATAAAAGACTGATTCAAATCAGGAAAGAAGTATGTCAAGGCTGTATATTGTCTCCCTGCTTTATTTCACTTATATGCAGAGTACATAATGCAAAATTCTGGGCTGGATGAATTACAAACTGGAATCAAGACTCCCAGGAGAGATATCAACAACCTCAGATATGCAGATGATACCACTCTAATGGCAGAAAGCAAAGAGGAACCAAAGAGCTTCTTGATGAAAGTGAAAGAGGAGAGTGAAACAGCTGGCTTAAAACTCAGCATTCAGAAAACTAAGATCATGGCATCTGGTCCCATCACTTCATGGCAAATAGATGGGGAAAAAATAAGAACAGTGACAGATTTTCTTTTCTTGGACTCCAAAATCACTGCGAACGGTGACTACAGCCATGAAATTAAAAGACGCTTGTTACTTGGGAAAAAAAAGCTATGACAAACCTAGACAGTGTATTTAAAAGCATAGACATCACTTTGCCAGCTAAAGTCCATATGGTCAAAGCTATGGTTTTTCCAATAGTCATGTATGGATGTGAGAGTTGGACCATGAAGAAGGCTGAGTGCCAAAGAATTGATGCTTTTGAACTGTGGTGTAGGAGAAGACTCTTGAGAGTCCCTTAGACAGCAAGGAGATCAAACCAGTCAATCCTGAAAGAAATCAACCCTGAATCAACTGGAAGGACTGATGCTGAAGCAGAAGCTCCAGTACTTTGGCCGTCTGATACAAAGAGCTAACTCATTGGAAAAGACCTGATGCTGGGAAAGATTGAGGGCAAGAGGAGAAGGGGTGACAGAGGATGAAATAGATTGATGGCATCACTGAATCACTAGAGTTTGAGCAAAGTCTGGGAGATAGTGAAGGACAGGGAAGTCTGGCATGCTGCAGTCCATGGGGTTGCAAAGAGTCAGACACGACTTAGCTACTGAACAACAAATACTTATGTTGTGTATGTAGATTATACTAGGTTGGTGCAAAAATAATTGTGGCTTTGCACTTGTTGAACTTTGCTGTTTGATGTTGGAATACATTCTTAAATAAGTGTAGTTATGTTATACGTCATTTTAATGCACATTTCTCGCTTAATTTTTTTTCATAATGACATATTTTGGACTACAGAAATGATGTTAGACAAAAAACTAATTCCAGCAGTTTTCTTATTTGAGTGCAAAATGAGTGTAAAGCAGCAGGGATAACTTGCAACATCACCAATGCATTTTGGTCCAAGAATTGCTAACAAACCAAATACACTGTGCAGTGGTGGTTCAAAAAGTGTTGAACAGAAAACAAGAGCCTTGAAGATGAGGCACACAGTGGCCAGCCATTGGAAGTTGACAATGACCAATTGAGAGGATCATCGAAACTGATCCTCTTAGAACTACAGGAGAAGTTGCTGAAGAACTCACCATTGACCATTCTACAGTCATTTGGTGTTTGAAGCAAATTGGAAAGGTGAAAAAGCCCAATAAGTGGGTGCCTCTTGAGCCGACTGAAAATCAAAAGAATAATCATTTGAAGTGTTGTCTTCTTTTATTCTATGCAGCAACAACAAACAATTTCTCGATCAGATTGTGATGTGCAATGGAAAGTGGATTTTATATGACAACCAGAGATGATTAGCTCAGTAGTTGGACTGAAAAGAAGCTCCAAAGCACTTCCCAAAGCCAAACTTGCAGCAGAATAGGTCACGGTCACTGTTTTGTGGTCTTCTGCTGATCTGATTCACTACAGCTTTTGGAATCCTGGTAAAACCACTACATTTGAGAAGTATGCTCAGCAAATCGATGAGATGCACTGAAAATGGACCATCTGCAGCCAGCATTGGTCAACAGAATGGGCCTAATTCTTCTCCACACACATCACACAACCAGTGCTTCAAAAGTTGAATGAATTGGGCTACTAAGTTTTGCCTCATCTGCCACATTCACCCGACCTCTTGCCAACTGACTACCACTTCTTCAAGCATCTCAACAACTTTTTGCAGAGAAAACGCTTCCACAACCAGCAAGAGACAGAAAATACTTTCCAAGAGTCATCAAATCCCGATGCACAGAATTTTACACTACAGGAAACAAACTTATTTCTCTTTGGCAAAAATGTGTTGATTGTAATGGCTCCAATTTTAATTAATAAAGATGTGTTTGAGCCTAGTTATGCTGCTGCTGCTAAGTCACTTCAGTCGTGTCCAACTCTGTGCGATCCCATAGACGGCAGCCCACCAGGCTCCGCTGTCCCTGGGATTCTCCAGGCAAGAATCCTGGAGTGGGTTGCCATTTCCTTCTCCAAGGCATGAAAGTGAAAAGTGAAAGTGAAGTCGCTCAGTCATGTCAGACTCTTCACAACCCAATGGACTGCAGCCCACCAGGCTCCTCCATCCATGGGATTTTCCAAGCAAGAGCACTGGAGTGGGTTGCCATTGCCTTCTCTGGAGCCTAGTTATAGTGGTTTAAAATTCACAATCCAAAAGTGTAATTGCTTTTTTACCAAACTTAATACATATATAATCTTCATACATCTTCTTGAATTCATGAAAACAGTTACAATAACTGTCTTTGCTGGCTATTTATAACATTCATGTCATTTTTGGGTCAGTTTCTATTGACTTTTTTCTCATGGTTCATATTTTCCTGCTCTTTTGCATGCCAGGTGCTTTTTTAAGTTGGATACAGGTGTTGTAAATTTTACCTTGTTAGATGCTAGGCACTTTTGTATTTCTATTCCTATTAATATTCTTGAGCTTTGTTCTGAAATTCAGGTAAGTTATTTGGGACTAGTTTGACTCTTAATGATCTTATTTTTAAGCTTTGATAGGAGGAACCAGAGTAGTGTTTTGCAATGTTTTGTTTAGGGCTAATTTCCCTCCACTATCGAGGCAAAACTAATACCCAATATCTTATTAGGCCCCCGCTCAGTGTGAGCTCCAGGAATTGTTCCCTCAGGTTCTTGTGGGGGATTTTTTGCTCAGTTGTGGGTTGTCTTCTCTCACAAACATGCTGATCTGTCCTGAGATGAGTATTTGAGGGCATCTCCTGCAGATCTCTAGAGTCCTTTCTCCTTGTAACTCTTTCTTCTCTAATAATGCTCTGCTCTGCAAATTCCATCCATCTCTCAAGAGTCACTATTCTTATTGCCAATGGCCAGTATCTTGAATTGACATTCATATTGAATGTGGGTGAAAAAAAAAGTGCATATCGTTTATTGGAGAAATATTGAACTGCTTTTACACTGTGAACCCACTGGCCATCTTGTGAAACCTATGGCTGTTTCTCAGAATAATGTTTGCAAATATACAAAGTAAAATATAGGGCTCCAAAGTAAACAGTTATAGTGTTTATAGTTATTAACATATTTTTCTAACTGATTTGTGCGCTGTAGTAATAGATGTACTTCTTAATTAATGCATTAGCTAACAAGATCTAGAGGCGGGTCTAAGTTCTGTAATTTTCAAGCGGTAATGAACATAAACAATATTCTGAGACATGTGCAACAATTGCAATGTGATTTGAATGTTTCCATACTCTCTCTTGGGAGTAATGTCAAGGCATCATTAATATAACTGTGGTTTGTTGCCAACATGCATTTGGAAGGAAATACTAAATTTCGGTCTGAGGCTAGAGAAATGAACAAGCAATGGTTCTCTCTCTCTCTCTCTCTCTCTCTCTCATAAGTTGAAGGACCCCTGAATTCTATTTGTAGACCCCTTAGGATTTACAATTCTAGGGTAAGAACCCTTATTTTAATCAATGGAAACCAGAGGGCCTGGAAGAAGTGGATTTTACACAATGGGCTGAGCTTATGAAATGGCAATGATTTTATTTAAATCTACCATGATCATGGTGATGTGCCGTGGGGATAGATCTGAGGCCAGGGGGAACATGGTGCTTACCAGAAAACTGAGACTGTCTTTCATGCCAAAACAGGTCTTCCTTTCTTCACAGTTCCCAGACCAAGGAAGTTTGCCCTAGTGCTAGGAAGCCCACCTGTCAAATGGCTTCTTCCCACCTTTCATCCTGAATCTCAAGTCTTCATCTTTCATAACTGACAAATTGGGCAGGTCTGCTGTTTATTTTTGCCTCTGGTCCTTTGGCCAGGCCACATACTCCTGGACTTGTGAATACACAGTTCTGTTCCTATCCAGCGTGTCCCAACCAGAGAGTCACTGTAATTTTTGGTTTTGTTCCCATAATGCCTCCAAATGTCATTAGTCATATCCTCCTTCCCATTTCTGCCTTGAATAGGCAGTCATTATGATGAAGCCAGGCTTGTTTCAGAATTCCATGAGAACCACAGTGTCAGGCCGTCACAACTCTGGAGCTGGAAATGGAAAAGGCCATGCTCTGGGGCTGGCTGGCACAGTCCTTGTGAGTCATTATGGAAACACTGTCTCCGGATACTGCTGAGAGGGACTGGGTTACTGGTGAGTCCATCTGTCAGATGAGATCCTGACCCCCTGACATCTTAAAACGTTTCATAATGTGTGGGATGTTGGGCCTTCTGTCTGGTATCCTGGTTACATTAAAATTTGGGTTGTTTTATTCTATTTTTGGTTCTCTTGCAGTTTCCAATGTGTTAAAAAAATACATTTTTTCAGATTACAAGAATAATACATATTCATTGTACAGAAATTGAAAGAGGCAGAAAAACATTCAGAAGGAAATTCTACCACCCAGAGATATACATTTGATTTTTTTAATATGTTGGCATTTCCTTTAGATATCTAGTGTATATAGTGCTTTTATAAGCTGTGTGTGTTTTTTAACTATAACAGTGTAACTCACACAGTCCCCATTTTTAAGAATATAAAATTATATCATTTTTGCCCTAAAGGAGATCTTACATAAGATATGTAGTCCAACACACTCTTTCTAAAAATGAGAAAACTGAAATCCCAAGAGGGTAAGTGATTTATTTGCCCAAGGCTCCCCAGCTCATGAGCCACAGACTCAGGACAGGAACCCTGGATTTTTGTCTCAATATCCGGCTGCCTCGTGACCTCCCTGTGTCCATATTAATCTGTCTGTGCTCATCTTCAGGCACGACCTGAAAGGGCTCTGGCCTCTCTGTCCCTTGAGGAAATACATATGAGTTCTTTAATTACTAAGTAGAAAATTTGCCCCTGACTTAGATTTGAGTTAAGGAACTACCTAACTTCTTTAAATCCATTCCTTGTAGGAAAGTTTAAAATATGAGGGGCAAAATAGCCTCTCTTTCCCATGCAAAAATTATTTTTGGTTATCATTTGGAAATAAAACCAGTCATAACCAACAACTTAACAACTGAACTAATGTACGTGTCTTTAAACTCAGTAATGGTTATTTAATAACACTTAGGAAACTTTAGCCCATGGGGTCGCCAAGAGTTGGACAGGACTGAGCGACTTCACTTTCACTTTTCACTTTCATGCATTGGAGAAGGAAATGGCAACCCACTCCAGTGTTCTTGCCTGGAGAATCCGGTGGACGGGGGAGTCTGGTGGGCTGCCGTCTATGGGGTCGCACAGAGTCGGACACGACTGAAGCGACTTAGCAGCAGCAGCAGCAGGAAACTTTATGAAGCTTCCCCGGTGGCTCACTGGTAAAGAACTTGCCTGCCAATGCAGGAGACTCAGGTTCAATGCTGGGTCAAGAGGAGCCCTTGGAGAAGGCACTGGCAACCCGCTCCAGAATTCTTGCCTAGGAAATCCCATGGACAGAGCAGCTTGGTGGGCTACAGTCCATGGAGTTGTAAAGAGTCAGACACCAGTTAGCGATTAAACAACAACATGAAACTTTATAGTATGTATATTTTTCATAATTGCAAATTCACCCCCAGAAAGTAAGGCAGGTGCATAGTATAGAGTGGTGTGATGCTATAGAGTAGTGTGATTTGGTATATAATATAGTTAATATTGTATAGACTAGAATAAAATGAATGTGGACTTCAAAGTCAGGTGTCTTAGATTCAGATTCTGTTTCTGCACCTTCCTGGTTTGTAATCTTGGGAACTGAAGCTCTTTGAGCTTTATTTCATCATCTGTAAAATAAATACAATAATAGCAGTTATCCTAAGATCTATATCTATATACAATAAATAAAACTTCATTACCATTTTCTTTATAGAAGCAAGTGGAAAAAAAGTGAGAGATGAATTTCTGAATTGGTGAAGAATAACTAAAAATATAAGGCTGCCTAAATTGATGAAGAACCTTACCCAAAAATAAAGAAAAAGAAGAAGAATAGGAATGACTTGAATATAAAAAATAAGCATAACATAAAATAAAGACAGAACTGAGGCCAAACATGTCTGGCATGTCAATCAATGTAAAGCAGCTTAAGTCACCCATTTAAGAGATTTTCAGATTGACTTATAAAGCCAAACCCAACTTTGTGCTTTATAGAGAAAAGTTGAAAACTAAAAATAAAAGCAGGACTTTTGCTTCTGATCCATGATGGAGTAGCAAGAACAGATTTGATCTCCCACTACAAACAGCTAGAAAACAGCAAAGTACTGTAAACAGCTGGTTTTAGACATTGAACAACAGGGAGCACGGGACTGTGACCCCTCATAGAAGGGAAATAAATAAGGTGAGCCTTGCCCCATTCTCTGCCTGAAGACAATTTCTGGACCACTGGTATGGCGGAAAGACACAGGCAGACCCAGGCAGCCTTGCTGAGCCAAGGAGATGGAGTTCCAGTTCAAAAACACTGTCGGGAAAACAGCCACTCATACATTTCCAGTCTGAGTGTAAATTGGTAAAAACCTTGATGGAGGTCAATTTGGCAATATCTACAAACTTACTGTTTGAGCTGTCAGTCTCATGTTTGGGAATTTATTTTTTAGATATTCTTATCCAGCTGAAAATGACACAGATACGCGGTTGCAGCAGCATTGAAGCATTGTTGATAATTAGAACAATATTGGGAAATGCTAATGTCCATTAATAGTGAGTGGACTAAACAAAGTATAATACGCTCATACAATGGAATACTGTGTATCAACAAGAAAAAAGCCAGTCTTTTTTTCCGAATATATACAAAAATTCTAAATAAAATATTAGCACATCAAGTCCACTAATAAATTAATAATAGTACATTTTTCCCAACTGAAGGGTAGAATTTGTCCTAATTAGGGAGAAAAAGCAAAGATCCTCTTGAGAAGTACAGAAAAAGCAGCTGACAAAATTTAATGTTTATTCTTGCCAAAACTGCTTAGCAAACTAAAACAGAAGGAAATTTTCATTACCTTGATCAAAGGTATGTGGTTGTTATCAGTACTGTTCACTGATATTTCTGGGTTTTCTCCTTTCAAGCACAGTATATGGTTCTAGAAAGACTGGCAATCCATTGTGAAAAATTTAATTGAGCTCCTGTTTTGCACTATAAAATTAATTTTAAATAGATTAAAGAACAACACAAATCTCATAAATAATTAGAAAAAATAAGTAGAAAATGTTTATAACTTTTAAGATTTTCTTAAACAAGATCCATATAAAAATGATTAATAATTTGGCCATGTAAAAATGTATTCTTTCTGTACCACAAAAGACAGCATTCAAAAGTCAAAAACAGAAGGATGGGCTAAGGGAAAATATTTCCACACCAATACAGAAAAAGGGTTATTACCTAGACTAGCACTGTTCTAGAATGTCCTGCGATGAGGGAAATGTTCACAGTCTGTGTTGCCCAAAGGGACAGCCACAGGCCACATGCAGCTATGCCCGCTTCAGATGTGACCAGTTTAAGGAACCAAGGCCTTAATTTTACTTAATTAAATTATTTTCAATTTAAATAGACAAATATGGCCGGTGTGACTCATATTGCAAAGTGCAGATCTAAAAAAGGAAAATACTCTGATACATGGAAGTTTTAAAAAAACAAACAAGAGACACACTAGTTTAGAATATGAATAGGCAAATCACAGAAGAGGAAATAAAAATGGCCAATAAACATGTAAAAATTCTTCAATCAGCCTCAAAAAAATAAAAACCCTGCAAATTTAAATACAATAAAATATCCTTTGGGGGTAAAATTTTATAATTTGTTAATACCTAGGATTGGAGAAAGTGAGGGGAAATGGCTACTCTTTTCCATTGTTGGTAGGACTATATATTACTCAGGCTTTTTGGGGGCAATTTAGCAGTATCTATCAAAATTTTTAAATGTGCATAACTTTAACGTAGCAATTAGTAACATTTTTATGGAGCTTGATAAATAAGAGTAGAATAGAAAGAATATTCTAGGATAAATTCACCTAGAATAGAAAGTATATGTGGATAAACAAGAAACTTTTTGAAAAGAGAAAAACAACATAGAAGGAAACTGTAGCCCCACCAAATCTCTCTTTCCTGGAAAAGTGCTAAGTGTGAACACATATATTAGGTATTCATTAAAAAACAAACAAAAAAAGACACAGTACTTCACTGGCAGTCCAGTGGTTAAAGCTTTACCTTCCAGTGTAAGGGATGCAGGTTCCATCCCTGGTCAGGGAACGAAAATCCCACATGCCTTGTGGCCAATAAAACAAAACATAAAACAGGATCAATGTTGTAATAAATTCAGTAGACTTTAAAAATATCCACATAAAACAAGTCTTTAAAATACAGGCAAATTTTAGCTTTAATGATATTGCAGGGCAACTTGAACACTATTGGAGAGAGTGCCAATTGGTCCAACCACGGTGAAAACCCAACTGAAGTGTCTACAAAAGTTGAGCATTTAAGGATCTACTCAACAGAAATGCATATGAATTTATACCAAAAGACATATACAAGAGTATTCAGCACACAGCACAAGTCATAGAGCCTCAGCTGAAAACTCCATACAGGTCCATCAGTAATTTCATGAGTTGATAAATTACAGCATATTCCTACAATGAAAGACTCTGCTGCAACGAAAATGAATGAACTACTGGTATACACAGTTATGGAAATGAATCCCATAAATAAATGTTTAGTAAAACAAGCAAGACACAAGAATGCATTCCAAGTGCATCTGTTTACATAAGTGTCACAAGCAAGCAAAATAATCAAAGGGCATATATATAATCCATATATACATTCAATGGTTATCTTTAAGGGAATGGAGCATGACGGAGACAGCCATCCCAAGATGTCTGTCCCTTTAGAGCGTCTGGTCACTTGTCTCTTCTAGAAGTGGGGTTGGTTTTCCATAGGTTCATCTCCCACCAGGGTGCTACATCAGAGATGGAAGTTTGTTTCTTCCTGGCTTACTTACTCTTGAAGCCCATGCACCAAGAAACAGAAGTCTGATCTTTACTGGCTTGATGCTTGCCTGCTTATTTTCACTTAGCGAGTCCGAGCTGGAAACCCCAGTAATAAAACCATTGTGGTGTCAAACGATCACAACCACAGATGGAGGTTTGTGCTAGTGTCTAAGTGAGTTAATGAGCAACATGTTTAGAACTGTGCCTGGCACATACTAAGTTCATATGTTTGTGTTTGCTATAATTACTATTATGCTTTCCATATGCAAACGTGATATTTATGTCCCTTCTCTCATCTCCAAACAAAATAATCACACATAGAACTTTAAGAAATCCCAATACATACCTAAGTTTCATAAAGTCTATTTCCTTTCTACATCCCATCATTAAAAAAAACATTTATTTTGATTATAAACATTTCAAAGGTACAAGAAGTGCCGAAAATGATATTATACACATCCACAGAGCCTCCACCACCTAGATTTAACAGATGTTAATATTTGGCTGTATTTGCCTCAGATCTTTGTGTGTTTTTTTTTAAAAGTAAAAGAAGCATATATGGAATTTAGAAAGATGGTAATGATAACCCTATATGCGAGACAGCAAAAGAGACACAGATGTATAGAATAGTCTTTTGGACTCTGTGGGAGAAGACGAAGGTGGGATGATTTGAGAGAATAGCACTGAAACGTGTATAATATCATATGTGAAACAGATCACCAGTCCAGGTTCGATGCATGAGACAGGGTGCTCAGGGCCGGTACGCTGAGATGACCCAGAGGGATGGGATGAAGAGGGAGGTGGGAGGGGTGTTCAGGATGGGGAACACATGTACACCCGTGGCGGATTCATGTCAATGTATGGCAAAAACCACTACAATATTGTAAAGTAATTAGCCTCCAATTAAAATAAATAAATTTTTAAAAAAGAAAGAAAAAAACCAGAAAAAATAAATAAATAAAAGTTAAAAGAAGCAGCTAAGTATTCCTCCCTTCAATGACTCTTTCCTCCCCTTTCCTTCAAATCCCAGAGGGTTTTACTCTCTTAGGATTAGTATACACTTAGGGTTAGTATACGCCATCCCCACTTTTACTCTAAATGCATTTATTTACAGAGTCCCAATTTAATATTTAAACTATTAATTGAAAGCTGAAATAACATACAGTCCTGATAATGACCTTTCTCAAAATGTCTTTAATAAACAAAGAAGAGGAACTCTTGAAACAAGGCGATGTCCGTTGATGGAAGATTTAGTGAGATTCAGGGACACGTAGGTGCAGGACAGTTTCTACTTTGCCCAGAAGCTGCCTTTCTGTGTAAATAGTGACTGCACCGCAGCCCATCTAAGCTGGTCTCAGAATTTTAAGCCCTGGTGTCATCGACCACAGTGGCCCACAACACACGCTTCACAGAATGTCCAACAGCTGAATCAAAGTATCAGCTTCTGGACTCAGCAGTGACGGGGGCTCCTGGCCTGCCTGCCCGAGACCGGGATCAGCTGTGACCTGCAGGTGAGGGCCCTGTGGTTGCCCATGCCCCTCATACCCTTCACATGGCTGACCCTGGGCTCTTCTTGTGACCTGCCCAGGAATTTGTAGCAGCTATGCTGACAGGTGTCCTAGCACTTGTTGGGCTGAGGACTCGACTGTCACATGTCACCTTACATTAAGACATGATGAGCTGTCCCAGTCTTAAAGCTCCTCTATGATGAGTCCCACCTTCCTGGAGGGGGGCCCTTGGATGCCACCCCTGCCCCCAGGCCCTCTAGAGTCTCCCCTGGGGCTTGTGAGTGCCCTGACCACAGCACACCATCCATTCATTACGGAATTAAATTATTCATTATATTATCATTACATAAAGATTTTATTATCCACCCCTAGACAAGCATTTCTGTGTGCAGGCCCTGCAGTGCTTGCTGTAGGGATGGCATGGACCCTGCTGTCCAGGAGGAGAGAAACAATGGGAACAGGTGCCTCGAGCGTGCCAGAATGTGGACATGCTGAAGGAATTCAGGCGAGGAAAGACATACTGTCAGAGCCCTCACCATTCACCTTGGGAAGAGTCCCCTGATGAGTTTGTTCTATAAAGAACCCACCTGCAATGCAGGAGACGCAGGTTCAGTCCCTGGATCGGGAAGATCCCCTGGTGGAGGAAATGGCAACCCACTCCAGTATTTCTGCCTGGAAAATTCCGTGGACAGTGGAGTCTGATGGGCTATAGTCCAAGGGTCACAAAGAGTCAGACACAACTAAGTGAGCACACCACCCCCCATCAGTCTCAGCTGCCAAGAAGATGAAATACGGGTGCCCCAACATCTCTCCATGGCCCTTTAGAAAGCCCACATTCACAACCGGGCAAGTGGGCGCTCCCTCCCCCACCTTTGCAGCTGCATCACGTATCAGGCTGCCTGGGGTGGGGAAGCGGGTTGGTCCATCCTGGTTCTTAGCTATCCCTGGGATTCTATATGCCTGGAATTTCCTGCTGCTTCTCACCATCCCATAAAAACTTACCTTTCCTGGATGCCTTCTTATTAAGGTTTTACTGTTTCCTTTATTGGTGCTTTTATTGGTTAACAGAATAGTTGATACAATAAAATGTGTTACTATAAGATAAGAATCTTAGAGCTAAAAGTGCCGTTTAGTTCTAGAGTTATTAATCAAATTTCTGAGTGAATAGGCTTCTGGAGGCCCAGAAATTGCCCAAAACTTAACGCAATGCACCTTTTTTCAGGGGAAAAGGCCTAAAGCTTTCATCAGGTTCTTAAATAATAGTAATAATAAATCAATAAGTGTTAAGAAGCATTGATCTGTTGCACTACATTCATTGATCTATACTGCATTCAACCAGTGTAAATAGAATACATCAGATATCCACAACAGACAGTAACAAGGCAGACATAGCCGAACCCTCGAGTCACTAAGAATCTTAAACGTTGGAACAATTAAAGAGTATACACACACAACTAATTACAGATAGTAATGAGTGCTGTGAGGGAAACAGTGAAATGCTAGAGGATAATGGGACCTGCTCAGAAGGGTGGTTTGGTTAATTTGAGACCTAAAGGATATTTAGGAGCCAGATTTAAACAGATAGGAGGAAAGCATTCTAGTCAAAGAGAATGGCAAGTATGAAGATTTTGCAGAAGGGAAGACACATGGAGGTTCGAGGAGAGGGGGAATAGTGATGCTGGATGGAGTTGGAGAAGGGGCAATTATGCAATGGGTGCCATGTAAGCACTGGTAGCCAGACTGAGTTTTTACAAGGTGCAATGAAAGCCACTTTAGGGGGTTGGGCACGTGAGTGACATGATAGCACTCAGGTTTGAGGAATGCCCCATGGCTGCCTAGAAGAATAGGGCATAAGAGAGGCAAGGGCTGGTAGACGATTTTGCAGATGAGAGATGATGGTTGCTTGGCCTGGAGAGGTGGAGGAGGGTAGAATTAGGATGTTTTATAGGCAAGCTGATGAGATTTGATAATGGGTTGTAGTGGGGGAGGGGAGGAGTCAGGAGGATGGCCACTTATCTGGGTTGAGCCACTTGCTGGATAGCCATGTTTCCCAAGATGGGGAAGCCTGGATCAGGTTTGGGTTGAGGGGTCAATCAAGTCCAATTTTCAACATGCTAAGTCTGGGAAGAGGTTGAAGAGAACAATGGTTGAAAGAGAAAAAAGGTTGAAAGAAATGTAGTCAGATTGCTACAAGTGTTGGGTACCTACTTGAGGTTTAAAATCATGAACTAAGTATCAGGTTGTGTCTAGCCATGGTCATCTGTTTAGGTGTTGTTCTTGTTTTTCAGTCACTAGGTCATGTCTGACTCTTTGCAACCCCATGGACTGCAGCACATCACACCTCCTTGTACTTCACCATCTCCTGGAGTTTGCTCAAGTTCATGTCCACTGAATCAGTGATGCCATCCAAGCATGTTTTCCTCTGTTGCCCTCTTCTGCCTTCAATCTTTCCCAGCATCAGGGTCTTTTCCAAAGAGTCAGCTCTTCAATCAGGTAGCCAAAGTATTGGAGCTTCAGCTTCAGCATCAGTCCTTCCAATGACTATTCAGCACTGATTTCCTTTAGGATTAACTGATTTGATCTCCTTGCAAGGGAATCTCAAGAGTTTTCTCCAGCACCACAGTTCAAAAGCATCAATTCTTCGGCACTCTGCCTTCTTTATGGTCCAAATCTCACATCTGTACAGGACTACTGGAAAAACTATAGCTTTGACTAGACAGATCTTTGCCGGCAAAATGATGTCTCTGCTTTTTAATATGCTGTCTAGGTTTGTCACAGAGAAGGCAATGGCACCCCACTCCAGTACTCTTGCCTGGAAAATCCCATGGATGGAGGAGCCTGTAGGCTGCAGTCCATGGGGTCGCTAAGAGTCAGACATGACTGAACGACTTCACTTTCACTTTTCACTTTCATGCCTTGGAGAAGGAAATGGCAACCCACTCCAGTGTTCTTGCCTGGAGAATCCCAGGAACGGGGGAGCCTGGTGGGCTGCCGTCTATGGGGTCACACAGAGTTGGACACGACTGAAGTGACTTAGCAGCAGCAGCTAGGTTTCTCATAGCTTTCCTGCCAAGAAACAGTCATCTTCTAATTTCATGGCTGCAGTCACCATCTGCAGTGATTTTAAAGCCCAAGAAGAGGAAATCTGTCACTATTTCCACCTTTTCCCCATCTGTTGGGTGCAGTGAGCAAAAAGTCAGGTGATGGGAATTCCCTGATAGTCCAGTGGTTAGGGCTCTCCACTTTCACTGCTGAGAGTGCATGTTCAGTCCCTGGTCAAGGAACTAGGATCCTGCAAGCCTAGTGGCATGGCCCAAAGCAAATAAATAAATAAAGCAATTATAAACATTCATGTACAGTTTGTGGGAATGTAAGTTTTTTTTTTTTTTTTTTTTTTTTTAAGGCAGGTGATGATTTAATCGTAAGTTAGGGTGTTGCCAGCTAATTGTGAAAAATGCAGAGAAGGGCTAGAGAGTTGAAGTTATTTGCCAGAAGCAGCTGTAGTGATGCAGTAGAGACTACAGTGGTTCAAGATCCATTTTCTGCTTCTTCTTGGGAACATGGTTGGGCTACATTTCCCAGATTCCCCTGAAGTTAGATGTGACTATATGACTAATTCCTGCCAATGCAATGAGAAGAGAAGATCTGAAGGCCACTTCTTAGCCTGCCCATCAAAACCTTCCTTATGTGTTTTTCCATGCTCTTGTCCCCATTCAGCTGACTGTTTCAGTGACCTCTAGAGGGACCTTGGAATCTACTGTTGCAGATGGCAGAATCATAGCGCTTGTGCCTGAGACCTGTAGAAAGCAGGACATCTACCCACCACACACATGCACAGCTTACCCTGCCCACCTGGATTGTTACCTGTTCCTCATATGTTGAGCCATTACACATTGGGGTATATTTGTAACTAAAAGTGTGCCAGCTCTAACTAGTGCAATAATAGGTCATGTCAAAGGAGGAAGATGGGATGGGAACTAATGGATAAGAGGGCCCCATTTCCAACTGAAACCTCAATGAACTGAAGAAATTTCCTGGAGGAGCTAGGCAGTGGTTCTCAACCAAAGCTGCACATTCAAATCACCTAAAGACTACTAGAATCTTCAACGTCTGGGCTGCTCCCCAGACCAATTAAAATCCGATCTGGGAGGAAAGGTGACTGGGACTTCCCTGGTGGCTCAGATGGTAAAGAATCTGCCTGCAATGCAGAAGATCTGGGTTCGATTGCTGGGTCAGGAAGATCCCCTGGAGAAGGGAATGGCAACCCCCTCCAGTATTCTTGCCTGGGAAATCCCATGGACAAGAGGAGCCTGGTGGGCTACAGTCCAGGTAGGTGGTTGCAAAGAGTCGGACACAACTGAGTGACTAACACTTTGTGTGTAGAGAGAAGGGAAAAGGAAGAAAGGAGGAGCCCAGTCATTTTTTAAAACTTCTCAGTTGATTCCAGTGTGCAGCCAGTATGGAGAACCATAAAACAAGGATGAAATCTCGATGATCTGATTCATGGATCTTGGTCCTATAAGGGTTTTACATGCATTTTATGACCAATAGGTCACCTGGAGGAGCCTCACGCCTGGGAGAGGGGCATCCCCATCTCAGAAGACACCAACCAGAGTGGACTTCAGGTCCTTGAGGGATGCCAGCTGGTTACAGAGAATGGCCGAGATGAGTATCTCCTTCTCCACTCCAGTATATGGTCAATGTCAGAAAGAGAGGGAGAGACGGGGACTCCTGAAATGGATGCGATTCAATGTAAGAAATAACCTGTTTTGCTCCTATTTGGTTAAAATTTACATTATCTGCTATCAGAAGGATTTAAACAAATGATTATATTTAGACATTGGATTTCATAGTTTGGGAAATGTGTGCCTGCTTGAATGCATTTTAATCATGAGCGTTTAATTTCGTATCAGCCTCTGTTGTCAATTCCGTTGTCAAGGACTCAGTGTAATGATGGTGATCTCAGGTCCCAGTCCATCTGAGGGAGACCTTGTCATTGGTGTTCAAACCTGATTGGCCCAGTCGGTGGGACTGATTCTTACTTGGGAGCTGAATGAGTCCCTAACCCTGGCTAGCTCCTGGGCAGACATGGTGCAGTATAAATTTATCACTTTCACTGGCAGGTGACGCATGGGGTATATGTCTGTGTCCACATCTGAACCATCTTTACCTCCTTCGTAGACTACAAAGCTTCTTGCTTAGACTCAGTTCAGTTCAGTCGCTCAGTCGTGTCCGAGTCTCTGCAACCCCATGGATTGCAGCAAGCCAGGCCTCCCTGTCCATCACCAACTCCCGGAGTTCACCCAGACCCACATCCATCGAGTCAGTGATGCCATCCAGCCATCTCATCCTCTGTCGTCCCCTTCTCTTCCTGTCCCCAATCCCTCCCAGCATCAGAGTCTTTTCCAATGAGTCAACTCTTCGCATGAGGTGGCCAAAGTATTGGAGTTTCAGCTTTAGCATCAGTCCTTCCAAAGAACACCCAGGGCTGATCTCCTTCAGAATGGACTGGTTGGATCTCCTTGCAGTCCAAGGGACTCTCAAGAGTCTTCTCCAACACCACAGTTCAAAACCATCAATTCTTTGGCGCTCAGCTTTCTTCACAGTCCAACTCTCACATCCATACATGACCACTGGAAAAACCATAGCCTTGACTAGACGGACCTTATCTTATTATCTCTGCTTTTCAATATGCTATCTAGGTTGGTCATAACTTTCCTTCCAAGGAGTAAGCGTCTTTTAATTTCATGGCTGCAGTCACCAACTGCAGTGATTTTGGAGCCCCCAAAAATAAAATCTGACACTGTTTCCACTGTTTCTCCATCTATTTCCCATGAAGTGATGGGACCAGATGCCATGATCTTCGTTTTCTGAATGTTGAGCTTTAAGCCAACTTTTTCCCTCTCCTCTTTCACTTTCATCAAGAGGCTTTTTAGTTCCTCTTCACTTTCTGCCATAAGGGTGGTGTCATCTGCATATCTGAGGTGATTGATATTTCTCCCAGTGATCTTGATTCCAGCTTGTGCTTCTTCCAGCCCAGTGTTTCTCATGATGTACTCTGCATAGAAGTTAAAGAAGCAGGGTGACAATATACAGCCTTGATGTACTCTTTTTCCTATTTGGAACCAGTCTGTTGTTCCATGTCCAGTTCTAACTGTTGCTTCCTGACCTGCATACAGGTTTCTCAAGAGGCAGGTCAGGTGGTCTGGTATTCCCATCTCTTTCACAATTTTCCACAGTTTATTGTGATCCACACAGTCAAAGGCTTTGGCATAGTCAATAAAGCAGAAATAGATGTTTTTCTGGAACTCTCTTACTTTTGCGATGATCCAGCGGATGTTGGCAATTTGATCTCTGGGTTCCTCTGCCTTTTGTAAAATCAGCTTGAACAACTGGAAGTTCATGGTTCACGTATTGCTGAAGCCTGGCTTGGGGAATTTTAAGCATTACTTTACTAGCGTGTGAGATGAGTGCAATTGTGCAGTAGTTTGAGCATTCTTTGGCATTGCCTTTCTTTGGGATTGGAATGAAAACTGACCTTTTCCAGTCCTGTGGCCACTGCTGAGTTTTCCAAATTTGCTGGCATATTGAGTGCAGCACTTTCACAGCATTATCTTTCAGGATTTGAAATAGCTCAACTGGAATTCCATCACCTCCACTAGCTTTGTTTGTAGTGATGCTTTCTAAGGCCCACTTGACTTCGCATTCCAGGATGTCTGGCTCTAGGTGAGTGATCACACCATCGTGATTATCTGGGTTGTGAAGATCTTTTTTGTACAGTGCTTCTGTGTATTCTTGCCACCTCTTCTTAATATCTTCTGCTTGTGTTAGGTCCATACCATTTCCGTCTTTTATTGAGCCCATCTTTGCATGAAATGTTCCCTTGGTATCTCTAATTTTCTTCAAGAGATCTGTAGTCTTTCCCATTCTGTTGTTTTCCTCTATTTCTTTGCATTGATCGCTGAGGAAGACTTTCTTATCTCTTCTTGCTATTCTTTGGAACTCTGCATTCAGATGCTTATATCTTTCCTTTCTCCTTTGCTTTTCGCTTCTCTTCTTTTCACAGCTATTTGTAAGGCCTATCCAGACACCCATTTTGCTTGTTTGCATTTCTTTTCCATGGGATGGTCTTGATCCCTGTCTCCCATACAATGTCAGGAACCTCAGTCCATAGTTCATCAGACACTCTATCTATCAGATCTAGGCCCTTAAATCTATTTCTCACTTCCACTGTATAATCATAAGGGATTTGATTTAGGTCATACCTGAATGGTCTAGTGGTTTTCCCTACTTTCTTCAGTTTCAGTCTGAATTTGGCAATAAGGAGTTCATGATCTGAGCCACAGTCAGCTCCCAGTCTTGTTTTTGCTGACTGTATAGAGCTTCTCCATCTTTGGCTGCAAAGAATATAATCAATCTGATTTTAGTGTTGACCATCTGGTGATGTCCATGTGTAGAGTCTTCTCTTGTGTTGTTGGAAGAGGGTGTTTGCTATGACCAGTGCGTTCTCTTGGCAAAACTCTGTTAGCCTCTGCCCTGCTTCATTCCGTATTCCAAGGCAGTTTTGCCTGTTACTCCAGGTGTTTCTTGACTTCCTACTTTTGCATTCCAGTCCCCTATAATGAAAAGGACATCTTTTTTTGGTGTTAGTTCTAAAAGGTCTTGTAGGTCTTCATAGAACCATTCAACTTCAGCTTCTTCAGCGTTACTGGTTGGGGCAAAGACTTGGATTACTGTGATATTGAATGGTTTGCCTTGGAAACAAACAGAGATCATTCTGTCGTTTTTGAGATTGCATCCAAGTACTGCATTTCGGACTCTTTTGTTGACCATGATGGCTACTCCATTTCTTCTAAGGGATTCCTGCCCGCAGTAGTAGACACTCAAAAATACTAATAGACCAAGGGGTAATAGTAACCATAACAACGAAAACAACAAAATGTTTTATTCAAATTTGTTCAGTGGTATCGCTCATATCTCATTTTACTGTACATTGCTTGGCTGTATGTAATTTTAAAGAACAGTTTAAATTATCTATTTAATTTGATCATCCCTTCCCTCTTTTAAATTTTGATATTTTCTAAATTTTCTTTTATAATATTTGTATGTTGTGTGTATTTTTATAAGCAAATAGGAATATTAAAAGATTTTAAATGGTCCGTGTTCTTGCCATCTTGATAACCTCTGTTGAAAAAAATTATTTAAATGTTGTATGCACATGTGCATGGTTAGAACATTTAAACAGCATCTGAGAGTACGAAATGCCAAGAGCCCGTGACTCTCTCTACTCCCCTGCCGTCTGTCCTTTTCACCAAAGAAGTCACTGTTAAGAGTGTCATATTTTCTTTCCAGAAAGCAAAATATGCATATGCCAATACGGAATTTTAAACATATTCTTTTTTTATAATTTATACAGAATGAAGCCTATTATGTACACTATTCTCTAACTTGCTTTTTTTCAATGATGTATCTTCAAGATCGTACCATATCAATATGTGTGGCTCTACTTTAGTTTTTAACAGCAGAATATTCTATAGAATGACTTTGATACAGTTTATATAACAATTTTCTCCCAGACACTTTTCTTATTTTCAGATTCAGACTTAATAAACAATGCGTTAGTGAACATCCTACTTTGGCAAACTTTTATGAGTAAACTTTTATATGCCAAACTCAAAATGATGGTTAAAACATTTTAAGAGATAATTTACGATTTGAAATATAAAAATGGCACCTTAAGGCCATTAGAGAAGCAGATCCCTGAGTTGATTTCTTTTACTGATACATATGGGGAAGGCAAATAGCATTTGCCTTTCTACACCATCAAGTTCTCAAGTCCACATGAGCAGAGGCAAGCAAAAAGGAAAGTTACACTTTACTTTCAGAGTCAACACTTCAGCGATATTGCTATCCCTGGGTGACCAGAAATGGCCCAGGAACTTGTGAATACAAAGCACTTTTTCTCAGCCTCGAGCTCACTCAGGGTGTCTGTCATTTGCTCAGAGCAAAGACGAGATCTGAAGCAAAAGAGGCAGAGAAAAGGCTCCCATCAGGGCCAGTTGCTTTCTGATGCCCTGCCCGAGAGAGCATGAGAATGAACATTTTCAAATTGCTTCATACTGAGTACATTAGATGTAGTACATATACACCTATAAAATTTCCAGTGGGACAAAAGTTTACATCCAGTCTTCTAGTTTCTCTTCTCAGAGGTAGCCACTATTATTACCTAAGGAAACTTCAGATTGTCTAGGAGAAGGGTTTCTCATCTTCAGCACTACTGACATTTTGTGCTAGATAATTATAGTCATCGGAGAGGAGGAGTTGTTCTGTGAACTGCAAGATGTTTAGCAGCCTCTCTGGTCTCTACCCACTAGTTGCCCTGTCCAATTGTCTCCAGATATTATCAGTGTTATTCCTGTTGAAAACCGCTGGCCTTGGGACACACACACATACAGAAGCACACCCAGACACAAGTACACACACAGGTTACCTGTATGTATGTATACGTGTATATACATATATATATAATATATATGATTCTCAGGTGGTGTTAGTGGTAAAGAACCCACGTGCCAATGCAGAGATGCAAGTTTGATCACTGGGTCTGGAAGATCCCCTGGAGAAGGAAATGGCAGCCCACTCTAAGATTCTTGCCTGGAGAATCTCATGGACAAGGCTATAGTCCAAAAGGGTCATGAAGAGTTGGACATGACTGAAGTGACTTAGCATGCATGCATACTGAACTGAACTGAATATATGATGGCTGAATAATATTTTCTTGTATGGTTGTACCATAAATTGTTTACCCATCTCCCCATGAGAAACCTGTATGCAGGTCAAGAAGCAACAGTTAGAACCAGACATGGAACAACGGACAGTTTCAAAATTGGGAAAGGAGTATGTCCAGGCTGTATATTGTTACCCTGTTTGTTTAATTTATAAGCAGAGTACATCATGTGAAATGCTGGGCTGGATGAAGCACAAACTGGAATCAAGATTGCTGGAAGAAATATCAATAGCCTAAGATATGCAGATTACATCACCCTTATGGCAGAAAGGAAAGAGAAATGAAAGAGCCTCTTGATGAAAGTGAAAGAGGAGAGTGAGAAAGCTGGCTTAAAACTCAACATTCAGAAAACGAAGATCATGGCATCTGGTCCCATCACTTCATCCAAATAGATAGGGAAACAATGGAAACAGTGACAGACTTGGGCTCCAAAATCACTATGGGCAGTGATTGCAGCCATGAAATTAAAAGACGCTTACTCCTTGGAAGAAACCTAGACAAACCTAGACAGAACATTAAAAAGCAGAGACAATACTTTGCCAACAAAGGTCCATATAGTCAAAGCTATCGTTTTTCCAGTAATCATGTATGGATATCAGAGTTGGACCATAAACAAGGCTGAGCACCAAAGAATTGATGTTTTTGAACTGTAGTGTTGGAGAAGACTTTTGAGACTCCCTTGGACTGTAAGGAGATCAAACCAGTCGACCCTAAAGGAAACTAACCCTGAATATTCATTGGAGGGACTGATGCTGAAGCTGAAGCTCCAATACTTTGGTCACCTGATGCAAACAACTGACTCATTTGAAAAGACCCTGATGCTGGGAAAGACTGAAGGCAGGAGGAGACGGGGATGACAGAGGATGAGATGATTGGGTGGCATATCTGACTCAATGGACGTGAGTTTGAGCAAACTCCAGGAGATGCTGATAGACAGGGAAACCTGGCATGCTGCAGTCCATGGGATCAGAAAGAGTCAGACACAGCTGAGTGACTGAACAACAACAACACTTTGATAGATATATTTAAAAAAAAATTATTTTGCTGCAGTAAACAATTCTGCAAAAAAAAATATATATATATAAAGTATATCTGTGTGTGTGTGTGTGTATATATATATATAAAGTATGTCTGTGGGGTAAATTCTTAGATGTGAAATTGCTGAGCCAAAGGTATGTGTATGTAAAATTGTGATAAATACTAACCAAATTGCCTTCCAAAGAGACTGTACCAATTTTCACTCCCACTACAAAGATACAAGGGTGCCAGTTTCTATACACCCTTGCCAACTCAGTGTGTTAACAAATCTTTTCATCTTTTTTAATCCAAAAGGTGAAAAAGTCTTTCTTTAACCTCAGCTCTGCCACTGTGTTCAGTTCTAGAACAGGTATTCTGAAGAGAAATTGCTCAAAAATGCACCCTTTTATAGATCCAAAGACCAGGACAGAGAATTCTGGTGAAGAATTTTGATGAAGTTCTTCAGGTTTTTTTTTTTTTTTTTTGCAGGCTGAATCTAATTTATCCAAGCCCTTGGAAATTGCAAGTGATTCTCAAGGAGAGGACCCAACCCCTTGAAACCGTGTGCTTAGCTCACACAACATGCTGAAGCATGATTTCTGGAAAGGTGTTTTGCATTCCTGTAGATACATATATGATAAATATTTTGTTATCATCTTTCTGTGGTGCTGAGAGGTGCTGTCTGTCTGCTTTAATCTATGTGCTGAATTACAGATATACATGATCAAATAAAGTCAAGACAAGAATCAGGCCTCATAAAAATCTTGCCTACAGCATGTACCAAAAAACGTCAGTCGTGCCAAGGAAAGCCAAGGGTTGTGCAATTACCCAGCAGAGGTTCAAATTTTTGACAAAAACAGAGACTTCATTGAAAATAGTATAAAAATGAAGCTTCATTTTAAAAAAAAGGCATTTGATACTTTGCTAATGTGAACATTGAAAACCATGGCTTCTGACCTCCAGTATTTCCTTCCTCTGTAAAGCCCAGGATAAAATAGATTTTCCATTCTCAGATTTTCTGGGTTGGTCACTTTGGCTCTAACTTAAACCAAGTTTTCAAGCGGTTGCATCAGACCAGAATGTTCCACACTTTGCCATTGCCTGATTGAAGACAAAGATCCATTCTTTTACCCAGGGACCAGTTATCGGAAGCCTACTATGTGTCAGGTCCTCAGCTAGACTCTGGCAAAGGCTCTGATGAGTAAGATACCACGCCTACTGGCCAGACCTCGTATGAAAGAAGATCATGTGGGAACCAGGCGAGAGAACCGGCGGTATGAAGAAGTCTGCCTGTGTGTGTGTGGAGGTCCCCAGGATCCACCAGCAGAAGCTTTCAGGGGTCGTCGGAGTCCAGAGAGCTCAAATTTACTGACAAGTGCAAATGGCTCTGACTACTCTTAGAAAAGCTATTGAAGTCTGTGACCTGATCACCTCCTATTCACCCGCTCGGAGTACGAGTGATCGCCTAAAAAACACAAGATGGCCAAACATGTGACACCCAGCCGTGGACAGATGAGACTGGCAGTAGTTTATGATTCATATGAGCTCACAGCCTGAGGGAGGAAGAGACTGGACTCCACGCAGCGCCACTCTGGGCTTGCTCTCAGGAGCAGGGGGAACCAGCAAGAGCAGTGGGAGAAGTGCTCCGTAGTAACAGGAGGGTGAGATGCCCACTGGTTCCTGCAGGACAATGTGGTTTCCTTGTTTGAATAATTGTGTGGGCTGAATGAATGAAATGAAACCTATGAGGTTTAGAACTGGGTGGGGTCTGGCTGACCTGGCTGACAGGGGCCGGGTAGGGGCCATGGATGTCTGGTGAGAACAAGGAACTCATGGGTAGGACTCTGCAGCCCTGTGAGGGTCAGATGTCAAGGCAGAATGTGGAAGTTCAGGCTCTACAATACAATCTAATTAGGTTTCTTACTGATAATTTTCCTTCTGTGTCTCTTTTCCATTAGGAGCCCAGGGTTAGCTTTGAGGGTAGGAACCAACTTTCTCCACTCATTGTCTAAATACAAGCAATCAACCCTTGCTACTCAGTTGGTTGTGATATCTGTAACTGAGCAGGACACTATGGGGCCTTCCCAGAACAGACCCCCTCCCAGGTCCTACACCTGCCTTTTTTGTCTGTAGAAAGACTTGAGTCAAAGAATAAATTTAATCGGAGAAGTGAAAAAAATGTATGAATATCGAGCAAAACAAAATTACGATAGCTTAGCCATTAGATCAGAGTCGGGGACATTTATTTCCTCCTCAATGACTATAGACACTATTCTGAGCCATATCTTTTGGGCTCGTTTGCAGATACTGGTAGGCTGCAGTCCATGGGGTCGCTAAGAGTCAGATATAACTGAGCGACTTCACTTTCACTTTTCACTTTCATGCATTGAAGAAGGAAATGGCAACCCACTCCAGTGTTCTTGCCTGGTGAATCCCAGGGACGGGGAGCTTGGTGGGCTGCCATCTATGGGGTCGCACAGAGTCGGACACGACTGAAGTGACTTAGCAGCAGCAGCAGCAGCAGATACTGAAACCTCCACCAGGTAGAAGAAGTTAACTGCATGCTGCCCATAAGCAGAGAGACCCGAGACCAGTTGAAACCATAAGGTTGATGATGCTGACTCCCGACTGCCTCACCACCAGTCAGTCAGGTGAATGTCTGTGAGCTGATCCCACTCCCACAACCCCCGTCCTTCACCCTGTCTTTAGAAACCTTTCCCTGAAAGCCTTTGGGGAGTTCAAGCCCATGAGCACTAGCTGCCTGGACAGTTTGCTTAGCATCTGCAATACATGCTGTGCTTTCCTTCACCACATCCCAGTGTCAATACGTGTCACAGTGTTATAAACCCAGCATCTATACAGCATCTGAGCAAGTGGACCCAAGGTTAGTTTGGTAAAAAAGTCTATTTTCTTTTTGTCTGTCTGGCACATAGGCCCTTTCTTTTGATGAAAGCACCTCAACTTGGGGAGAACTACTGTCCCTGCTCTCATGAGCTCCTGAGGTTTTGATGCATTCAATTCCCCTTCCAGGATATTCCAGTGGCAGATAGTGACTCAGATGTGACCCGTCAGAGCATTCTATCACCTGGTCACAGTGACTGGTTCACAAAGAGACCTGTTAGCCAGGCCAGTCTTAACTCTGGGACTTTGATAGAAATTTAAAGAACGCTCTTTCTCAAAGTCTTCATTTGATTGGGCTGCTATAACAGAATGCCATAGACTGGATGCCTTATAAACAACAGAAATTTATTTCTCACAGTTCTAGAGACTGGGAAGTCCAGGATCAAGGTGCTGGCAGGTTAGGTGTGCTGTGAGAGCCTGCTTCCTGGTTCACAGATGGCCTTCTTGCTTTGTCCTCTCGTGGCAAGAGAAAAAGAGCTCTCTGGGTCTCTGTCATGAGGGTGCTAACCCCATCCTGAGGCCTCTGTCCTCATGACCTAATCATCTCCCAAAGGCCCCACCTCCTCATACTGAACACTGGGGGTTATGTTTCAACATAAGAATTGGTGGGCACAGAACAAAATATATGGGGGAGCCGAGACAAAAGGAGAGGGAAAGAGAGTGTGTGAGTGAGTGTTTTAGCTTCCAATCCAGCAACGCTGGAATTAGAAATGGCCCTGAATTTTCAGTCAAACAAGTCAGTCAATTCTCCCTTTAATTTTGGTTTAAGTTTGTTTGACTTGAGTTCCTGTCATTTGCAGCTAAAAAAGTGCTAACCGACAGACAGATGCCTCACTTGCCCCTTCTGAATGGAAAGTGAGGAATGTTTACTAACATGCTGGTAATTTAATCTATTGCTTTTTCATTGTTTTCCCACTTAGATAACAATGCCACAACAACCCTCCAATAGCCTACAACCATCCTGGGTTCCCCAACCTTGCTTCAGCCATACTTGCCTTCTTTCTGTTCTTTGAACAAAAAAAGCTCAGTCCCACCTCAGGACATTGTCCTTCCCTTTGCCCGAGACACTACTTTGTCACCCAGTTTAAATGTCACTGCCTCAGAGAAGCCTGCTCGGAAGCCCCAGCTAACGTCTCCTCTCGATGGCTCTCTTACGATCTTGTGTTTTTCTTTCATTATAACCCATATCGCTATCTGACATCTTCTTGTTTACATATATTTTTTATTGTCTGTGTATATCCATGACTACAAACTTCCTAAGAACATTGATTTTCTCTGTATTCCCCATGCTTAGAACAGTGTCTGACACACAGTAAGGGCTCAGTATAAGTTTGTGAAATCGGTCAATGAACAGCCAAACCTGTAGCTCCTATTTATGCACATAGATTACTTTGTCCTCAAAACAATCTTGAGGAAGGATTCCTATCATCTTATAGGTAGGAAGATAGAGGTTTGGAGAAGCTGAGCAGCTCTCCCAAATTTATATACCTGGGAAATGGAGAGGTGTGATTTGTACAAAGGCCATTGGACTAAAAAATTTGTAGTCTTACTTGTTTTGGTGACTCCTAGATTTGTTTCAGCTTTTAACATCATACAATCCTAACAGATAAAAATCTTTGCTAGATCATAAGTAGCAATTTGGGAATGATTTATGTAACACAGCCATCACAGAGAACACTGACCCTCTCTCTCTTTATGAGATCTTAGAGACACACAGGCCCAGAATAGGTCTAAATGGAGATCCTAATTAGACAAATAGAGCCTGGTAATGCCTGCAATGCATCTGGAAAGAAATTGTTGAGGGGGAACTAGGACAGTTCCAGCTTTTAGAAGACATATTTGTGACAATAAAAGGAGAGAGATCATAATCGCATATGCAAGGGGTAGATGTGAATGGGATATTGGGAGAATATGTGAAATGCAGCCCCTCTTTGAATGGAATACAAAAAAATGAAAAGAAAATAAACTCAAGGTTGGGAGTTACTATAATTGACATGTGAAAGTATTGTTGGTTGTGGAGAGGATCACAAAGTCAGAATAAACTCTGTGCAGAGGGAAAAAAATAAAATATAACAAAAATGACAACATATCATAGAAATTGAAAGACTTATTTGAAGTTCAATTGTATAAAACATCCAGCTGTCAAAGATTCGATTTCTCATATTTTTGAAGTTTACTTAATCTTCATGTAGACTTTGACATGTAAGATTATAAACTGAGTAAAGGAAACGTCTTTTATCCTCTTCTTTGAGAACCTGAATTCATCCTTTTCATCATAAGGTATTCAAGAATAAAAGCCCATGATATATTCAAATAAGAAAAGTGAAAACATTTTTAATGCTTGAAAAAGATGTAACAGGTAACATTAGAAGTTATACGTGTGTGTCACTATCTGGTGCTTAGAAATAGCCATAGACATGGCAGTCATGGACCCTAGTGTTGTGTATCATATTCTGTTTTTTCTTCCCCATTCAGAATGTTGGCCACCTCAAAACATTCATACTTAAAAATATTTCCCAATAGTTCTAATATTGCTCAATTTGAAGTTTAACTTACCATTGTAACAATGCTTTAAGTTAAACTCCACATGAGGCTTATTATTGCGGAGTTGAATTAAACTATAGAATACTAAAATATTTTGTCACTTAAAAGTTTTTTTATCTTGAAATACTTTCAGACTTACCACAAGTGACATAGTGCAAAGAATTCACCCAGCTTCCTTGAATGTAATCTTACATAAAGATACTATAATTATCAAAACCAGGAAATTAACCCTGACATAACACTATTAGCTAAACTACAGATTTTACTTGAATTTCACCAATTTTCTCACTGACGTCCCTTTTCTGAACCAGGGTCCAATCCAGGATCCCATTTTGCATTGAGTTGTCAAGCCTCCTTGATCTGAAATCTGTGACAGTTCCTCTGGACACTTTCGATGAACGTTGGTCAGCCGTCTGGTAGAATGTGCCTGCTAAGTCACTTCAGTTGTGTTCAACTCTGTGCGACCCCATAGATGGCAACCCACCAGGCTCCCCCGTCCTTGGGATTCTCCAGGCAAGAATACTGGAGTGGGTTGCCATTTCCTTCTCCAATGCGTGAAAGTGAAAAGTGAAAGTGAAGTCGCTCAGTCGTGTCCGATTCTTCGAGACCCCATGGATGGCAGCCTACCAGGCTCCTCCACCCAAGGGATTTTCCAGGCAAGAGTACTGGAGTGGGGTGTCATTGCCTTCTCCGAGAACGTGCCTAGATATGTATTTATCCGAGGTTCTCTATTAGATTCAGATCAGACATTTTGGGCAGGAATATGAGAGAAGGGACATGCCCTTCTCATCGCCTCACACAGACAGGGTGCATAATGTGAATGGACTTTGTTGCTGGTGATGAGGATTTTGTTCACTGGGCTCTGGTGGTGTCTGCTGGGTTTCCCTATCATAAAGTTACTATTTTTCTCTCCATAATTAGCAAATATCTTGCAGGGAATTACTTTGAGAATATATAAATGTCATGTTCTCATAATTCTTTCCCCCACTATTTTTTGCACCCACTGAACATTCTTCCCTACAGACAGTTATTAATTGTGGTGTTTGCCTAATGGTGGTTTTCATTCTCATTCTTTCTACATTTTTTTTAATGGGAATTCTTCTATAAGTAAAATCTATACTTACTCTATTTACTCAGTCAGTTATATATTCATATCAGTATGGTCTCATTTTATTCTATAGGTTACAGTGTAACACTCTAATACCAGCATTAAATTACATTGCTGCTCCACCTGGTCCAGCTTTGGCCATTGGCAGCTCTTTCAGATTGGCTCCTATGTCCCTTTAACCTGCCCTATGGTTTTTTTTTTTTTTTTTTTTTTTTTTAAAGAACTTTCTTGCTTTCTGGCACCATAGGTTTAATCTAGTTTTTTTTTTTTTTTTTTTTTTCTTCTCCTGAAATCAGCCACTTTCCCTAAGGATCCCTGGCTCCTTTTATTGGAAAATGGCATTTAGATCTGGTTGTTTAGCATGGAACTTGGAATAGAAGAGGAATGCACAAAAGGTCTCTTTCACACATACGTTCAAAATTTTAACGCTAAAGAACTTGAGGTGTACACTTCAGTACAAACTGGATTATGTCTTTAGCTTTAGGCTTAATTTAAAATGTGGCATTTTGATTTTTTGAAATATTTACAAGTCATTAGAGCTTATGTCAGATTTATAAGTAAAATTTACTAGTAGAACTTTACAAGCAAGATGTTTCTCTTAAATGTGATATATCTTAGCAAGACACAAATCCTTACACAAAGTTAAATCTGCTAATTTGAAACACATTTAAAACCTTCAAGACATCATGAAAAATATTTATTAAGACACTTTTCCTGGTTCACACAATAATTAATAAATACCAACTTTGTGTAAGAGTGCGGGACACAAGATTGACTATGGTATGGCCCCTATCTTCAAGTAGCTCACAAGTTGAAATCCTTTGGGGGCTCTTTGTATTTTCCCTGTTTCAAATAAATTTGCTTTTTCCTCCCTATAAATCTTTTTTGTTTTGTTTTTACTATCCATTCCTCTCATTGTTATTCTTCTAATCCACAGTTGTCTCTTTCTTCCTCCAGCCCATATACCTCAGTTTCAAAACTCTGATTAAATTTCTCCTCCTCCAGGAAGCCCTCCCTATATTGTCCAAATCTCATCTAGCTGAATCTTTTTCCAGCCCCACAAGGCTAAGGATAATTTGTCCCACAGGCATGTCAATTCAACATAAGGAGACTGGAGCTCATCATACTTCCCTCATCCAGCCCCCTCAGTCCCACCTTCCTTGATTGTCTTCCACTTAAACGATGCTGCAGTTACCCACTCAGGAGACTAAGCCAGAAACCTGGAGGCAGCTGAGTCTCCCCTGCTTTCCCTGATCCCAGATTCAATGGTCAACAAGCAGTCAATTCTTCTAGCTCCAAGTTTTGCTTCTGCCCTCTCCTTACCATCAGGCAACTGTCTTCAGAACAGGTCCTCTTTCTTTCTTATCTCATTTGCGATTTGTCTTCAATGGGTCTTCTGAAAAGCAGATCCCAAACCAAGAATTTTGGTGCATGTGGTTTATTTGGGAGGTGATGTGGAGAAGGCAATGGCACCCCACTCCAGTACCCTTGCCTGGAAAATCCCGTGGATGAAGGAGCCTGGTGGGCTGCAGTCCATGGGGTCGCTAAGAGTCAGACACGACTGAGCGACTTCACTTTGACTTTTCACTTTCATGCATTGGAGAAGGAAATGGCAACCCACTCCAGTGTTCTTGCCTGGAGAATCCCAAGGACGGGGGAGCCTGGTGGGCTGCCGTCTATGGGGTTGCACAGAGTCGGACATGACTGAAGCGACTTAGCAGCAGCAGCAGCAGCAGCTGGGAAGGGCTGTGGGAGAGCTGGAAAATGAGATGTGGGAAGTGAGGGGAGACATCAAAAAGTGTGCTAATGAGTGGATTACTATTGAGGACAACTGGGGCCCAATCCACTGGGACCCCGAGAGAAACTTTGAGGTACATGCCTCAGAATTGTCTTCACAAGGTACGAGGAAGCTGGTGTGTATATCTACTGACCCAAGCAAGCCCTCTCCTGGGGCTAGAGCCTCAACAGAGAAACAGGAAGCCATTAGCATGTGTGGGGACAGTCTGAAGAGATATCTGGGGTTGGAAGGACAGAGGTTCTGACAGCATTGGCTAAACTGCCAGGGCCTCCTAACTGGTTGCCCTGCCTCCAGTCTTGCTCCCTCCCAGCCAACCCCACTACTGCCCTCAGCAAACCTTCTAAAACGCCAAATAGATCTTGCTATTCACCTGCTTGAAATCTGTCAGGGTTTTCCTTTGCTTTCAGAAAGAAATCCAAATGGCCTGACTTGATGGGCTAAGGCTCTGCCCTGTCTCACTCCTGACTGCTCTTCCAGGTTTGTCTCCCACCACTCCTCAAAGCTTGATCAGACCCCAGGCTCCAGGCACACTGCTCTAGCTGTGATTTCTCTCTTGAGCCAAACTCATGGGGTCCTTGCACACAGCAGTTCCCTTGCCTATAGGCTGCTCATAAATATTTAACAAACATTTGACTGTCTACTACATGTCAGGCACTGTGCTAGATACAGCAGGTCAATTAAAGAATAAATCACATGTCTTATCTTCAAGGGGCTTTCTCACCAGAAGGAAGGAAACAGACATACATACAGAAATATTTACACTTCAACTAGGCACTGTATTAGAGACGGGCTGTTAGAGAAAATGATGCCTAATAGAGACCTGATGGATGAAAAGGGGTTTATCCTGGACACAGGAAATAGCCTGGTGTGTGATTCGTATGTCTGAACGGGGATGGTGAGGTATGAGGCAGGAAAGGCTGAGGGTAAGACTGACCAGTGGTCTGAGATCTCTGCCTCCTGGGGAGCTTGGGCTTTATTCTTCAGATCATGACATAATGAGAGGACCCCTTTTCATCCTTCTTGGAGGCTTTTTGATTCACTGTGGGGTTGCCTCCTCTAAGAAGACCTCCCTAATTCTCTTCCCCTCTTAGATATTCATCTTCCGTGCTCTTCTAGTCTCCTTGGAAACCCCTCTCGGTGGTTATCAAGCTGGCTTGTGTTTTAAGGTGTACCTCCCCCATAGCCTGCCAGCCTCTTTAAAGGAAGGGCTGCTCCTTCTCACCTATCACACTGCCTAGTACAATGTGGAGCCCCTTCAGCTGAGACACAATTGGACACCTAAGTGCTTTAAGGAGGACAGAAAAAGTTGGAGGACTAAGAGATGCTGCTCTTCCGAAGTTCCTTTGAAGCCACAGGCACATGGCGTCTATGCCCAGCTGAGTGCAGCAAATTGTTGGAGACACTGGACTTCAGACATGCTTCTGAGACCATAAAGGCTGTGATAATTTCCTAAGATTGGTTACTTTAGTTACAAATAAGTGATTATGGTTTGCTAATGGATTTTACAATAGCTGTGCTCTAGAATTCTTAAACTTTTCCCCCTCCTTCCTTCAATTTTTAGACCAGGGCTTTGATTTGCAAGTTGGGGGGGGGGGCGGTTGGGGAAAGAGGTGCTCTTATGCAACACAAACACTCTTCATTTCTGCTTTGGCTAGACTCAAAGCCAAGTTCTCTATCTGACTTTCTGGAATGACCAATAGCACTAAATGGGTAGGAGGTAGGCAGTCTGAACTGAGTCTTCTGTACCTCCAAGACGGTCAGCTTCTGCCAAGGGTGGTAGATGGGAAGGAACAATGAGAGTATGAAAAACTCTTTCAGAAAAATTTGTTCTCATTGTCCCTCTTCTCCTTCCAGGATGAAGAGTAGGTGAATGAGGGAAGCCATTGCTCGTGGGCCCTCCACCGCACCTTTTTCTGAAGGAAAACTGTTCAACTCTTCTGTTTTCTTGGAGCAGAGAAGCCAAATCCAGCTGGCTCTGCAGCTTCTGGCAGGTTAAAAAGTGTGCATTTCCACATGGTTTGCAGGGTCACACCAAATTCTACCTTTTTTTTTTAAACCTTCCTGCTGCTGATTCCTCTGAACACATCGGGGGGCTCTGAGCAGAACTCCAAGTTTATCTGCCAGTGTCTGGTGTTTGTGTGTCCCTTTTGTGTTGGGTTCTCCCCAGTAGGTTGCCTTGTCCTTGAGGGAGGAAGACTGCTAGTCTCCAGCTTCCTTTGAAACTTCCAGTTCCTCTACCCATAGCCTCTGCGAATCTGCTCACTCACCCCAACCACTTTGTTTTTCAAGTGCCTTGGGAATGAATTTTTCATCTTCAAACGAATATAATTATTTGGCTCTGTGTCCACTGCATAGGTGCAGCTAGGCAGCGTGGCTGTAGAAACTTTAGGCGAGCAGCCTTCACGATGCAGACCACAACGGCTCACTTCCTAATGACCTCCCTCGACAAAAACTAACAGCTCCCCAAACACATCTCCTTCGCACCTCTCTCAGAAAAGGCAATACGCAGGGTGGTCAGGAGTTCAAGTGCCCAGTGCCCTCCTCTTCAGCTGTAACCTCAGAAGGTCACTTCAGCACTCGAGCTTCCTTTTCCTCCTATGTAAAATGGGAACAGAAACTGAATCTACTTCATAGGGATGTTGTAAGGATGACGAGCTATCAAATGCAAACTATTGACACAGTTCAACGCTCAAGGTATACCAGCTGCGACTACTAGCAACTATTACTAGTAGTAACGACTAGTAGGTTGAGTCTCTCTTGGGACGCAGGGAGCCTGGCTGACCACCCTGAAAGGCGTCGCCCACCTTCCACGCCGCTTCAAGTCCCGCCGTCTGGGGGGGCCGGGGTCCGACCTGCCTCGGCGTGCAAGGGGCCTGGGTCCCACCGCGCTCGCTCAGGGCGGGTGGCCTGGTGGCAGCCCCGGCAAGGACACAGGTGCGGTCCCGGCCGCACCGAGGCCGTGAACGTGGCGAACGGAGGTCGGGGGTCGCCGAGTGCGCCAGGCGGGCGGGGGTCCGGTGGCGGCTCCAGAAGCCCGGCGGGCGAGGTCCGGTCCCTCCCGAGCGACGCCGCCTGGACCCCGACTCGCGGCCACGCCGGGCGCGCGCCCCGACGCCGGCCCCGCCCCCGGGAGCCCCGCCCCCTGGCGCCCCGGGCTGTCCGGAGCAAGCGGCCGCGCGAGGCGACCCGCCACGCGCCTCGTCACTGGAGCCGCTCCCGGCCGGGCCTCGGCGGCTGCTCTGGGAGGCCGCCGCGGGGGAGGCGGGGGCTGCGGGGCGCGACGCCGCCGGGCCGCCCCGCCCTGGGAGGCGCCCGAGCCCTCATCAAGTGACCAATATCCCTTCCAGGAGAACACGGTCCTTCTGAGGGAAGCGGGCTCCGGCGCGCAGCCCCGGCGCCAAACCGCCGTCATCTCCTTCCTGTGCCGGGTGATTCGTCTCCTCACCCACCCGAAAAAACATAGTCCGCCCCGCGCGCCTTTGTGGGGCAGTGCTCTTCCTCACACGGTGTGGCTCTCCCGGCCCGTAACCTTTGTCTTTCCCACTCCAAGTGCTCTGGGCCAAGAAGATAACTCAGCCCTGAGAGGGAACCTGAAGGGAGACGCTAGAGAGGGAGCAAGGGGAAAGCAGGGAGAGGCGAGCCTGGCGGAGGAACACAGAGGGCCGTGGGAGCAGTGCGCACGCGCGCCGACGGAACGAGTTCCGGTCTGGCCGGGGCCTGTCTCCTAAAAATAGCCCCGGTGTGGGGATCCGTGCGCGGATGTCCCGGCGAGTCCGGGGCTGAAGGAGGCGGCTCCGGGCGGCGCGGAGCGCGGGTGGCGGGCCCTGGCTGCGGCGTGTGCGCGCCCGCCCGCATTCGCCGGAGACCGGGTAAGGGCCGCGGGCGACAGGGCTCGGTCGGTGGGGTCGGTGGGGCCCGAGGGGCTGCGTCTCGGCGAGAGGACCGGGTGAGGGCTGGGGGGCGCCGGGGCGGGGGGCGGCGCCGCTCGGGAGGGGCGCCCGCGGGGCCCCCGGGACGGCGGCGCGGCGCCGCGTCCCGCTGGCAGAGGCCGGGGCGGAGGCGCGCTGCGGCGGGCCGGGTGGGGTGCGGGGAGGCGGCAGCAGTGGTCGCGTCGGGGTCGGCGCCTCCTGTGGAGGTGGGGGCGGGGTGCCCCGAGGGCGGGCCCGCGGGCTGAGGGGCGTCGCGGGCCGGCTGAGGGAGGCGCGGCGGCGCGGGCTGGGCGCTCGGAGTCTCCCGGGGCGCACGTCGCGTCTGGGGCTGGGGGGCGGTGGCGGACGTCGCCTCCTTGAAAGTTGAGGGAGTTCCCTGGGGGTCCGGAGGCTCTCTGTGGGGAAACGCCCGAGGGCCCTTTTCTTAATCTTGCCGTGGAGGCAGGGGTCTTCCCGAAGCGACTGACCCCTGCTGCAGGGGGCGTTTTGCGCTCTTGTTGGAAGAAGTTCCCTCACTTCTGTTTTGGAAGAAGGTTGGTCTAACGGAGCGGAACTCTCTGTGTGTGTTGGGGTGTGTGTGTGTGTGTCACTGGCCGGTTCGGTACTTGGGGCCAGAAGGTGGCCTGGGCTGGGGGCACCTTCGGGTGCGGACTCCCGACGGTGCAGGGAGACGTCGCGGGGAACAAGGGTCAGCATAGGGAACCGCTCGCTGCCCCCCGGACGTCCATCCAAAGTAGATCCCGGCTCGCAGGGAAGGTTTTCTGTGATGGAAACTTTGTCCTTCAATTCGATTCTGTCTGTCTTTGATCCATAAGGATCCCTTAGTAGGTGAGATAGTGTAAACAAGTTTGGAAATGTGAGCGTTTCTGAATCAGAAAAAACAAGTTGTTGTGTTCTCTCTCCCCCGCCCCCCTTAAAGTGTCACTGTAAAAATGTCCTCAGACCTGATGACTGATTGCTGAGATAAGAAGCGCGCATCCTGTCAGGATCCGATAGGGATCCATGTGTGGATTGAAGAGTCATAGCACAGTGTTAACCTGCATTTTAGTTTACAGTGAGATTGTGATTCTAATAAGTGTGCTTTTAAAACGGCCTGCTGTGGTGTGTTAAGAGTTACGTGTATTTTTAAGAAAAATATTGTCTGAAAATTGTCAAGTTTTAGTGCAGTATGTTTTCCATGTGTATTTTTTTTTTTAGTAAATGGAGAGAAGGTTCTCTAAAGCTGTAATTAGGTGTACATTACACAAGAGCACTTTTCCTTTAAGAATCCAGCTGTGTTGTTTTGGCAACTGCCAAGTACTCCAGTTGTCAGTTTTAAAATCTGTGTTACCTTGGCAGTACTTGTACAGTCTGTGGCAAAGGTAAACAAAATAGCTTAAAGATTTTTTTCTGCAAACACAGAAATGGCATTTATTTTAGTATGAATTTAAGAAATGAGGATAAAATAACTCTTGTTTATTATGACTTTTGTATGTGCATCTTTTGGTTTGGTTTATTTTTGAAGTTATAAGTCTTTACTCGTGTCTTTTCTTGTGAAGGGCAGCTTTTGTTTTAGGAAAAAAGTCAAAAGTGTCTTCACTAAAGTGGATGACAAATTTAGTTAGACTTTATATCAAACAATGAACACGTGTTATGTGTCTAGTTCTGTATGATGATGCACTAACCGATTCTGAAATCATTTTTAATTTTCAGTGAGCAGTGTAGTAAAGTGTAAAAAGTTGTGGTAATGGTGTTGCAATGAAAATACTGAAGAATTAAAACTGTGATTTAAGTATTTTGTAGACACAGTCTTTAATAAATCTGTTGAAAGAGTGCTTCCAATGAAAGTTTATTTACTAAAGCCATTGTGAGGTAGTAGTGATCTAAACACAATTATTTCATTTAATTCATCCTATTGTTATATATATAACTATGGTTTTATTCATCTTGGAGAAAAGATGATAAAATTATGTTTAACTCCTTAAATTACTTCCCATTGTTTTTTTTTTTCTCCCCACTAAATTGTTTAGAGTAATGAGTGATTGAGTGGTGGAGGGTGTTCAGTAGAAGGAACGTAGCTTTTTGGGGTTTAGAGGTAATAATTGTAATATCACTGTTAAATTAAAGCTTGAGAATGATCTATATTGTTAAGAGTTTTTAATGCTTCCTTAATGAGAGTACTTGTGACAAAGACCTTTGCTTTGGTAAATGGAACTGGAAATAATCTTTTCAAGATGAGCTATTTTGAATGGTGAGGCTTTATTTTTCAGGGCAGTTGCATTATTGCTTTGCATTTTATTTCTAGGATGCAGTGCAGTTTAATTTTATTAATATTCAAGCAGCAGTGTCATCGCTCATTGGTTATCAAGAGAGAAATATTGAAGTGTATTCTGAGAGTAGTTAAGTAATTATGAAAATATTTATTAGAATATGATTTTGAAGTTGAAATATTTCAATAAAGAGTTTTTTTAGTAGATGTGTTTTCTAATCTAGGAGAGAGAAACCATAAATTTGTTACTGGGAAATAGCATGCTTATCAGTCAGGTTTTGGAAAGCCATCTTTTTTCCTCTCCTTTTGCTGCTTTTATAAAGTCTAGCAAGAGGGATTTGTTGTAACACACAATGATGTTGGTCCTCGATTTTCTGTGGGCATTTTAAATTTTATATATTCTGTCTTGTAATCAGACCTTGCATGTATCTTTTTGCTTTGAAAGTTATACACTTGGAAGATATTAATATTACAAAGTCTAGCTGAAATTTTTCTTTTATTAGTGATGGAGCAATGAAAAATAATGTTTTGTGGATTGAATATGTTTAGCATTGCCTTTTTTTCTAGATTAGAAAGAAAATTTCTGAATATTCTTACTAAAGTGAGGAGTGGTCTTTCAGTGTGTAGTAATAAGACAACTATAAATATGGAAAATAAAGTCTATATTCTAGTTAGATAACTTCCTGCAAAAAACACTTTAACACATTGTGCTGATTTGCAAGTAAAGGAAGGCTGCTTGACTTTGTTGTCAGATCTTGGTTCTGATGCCAGCTCTACCACTGACAAAGATATGCGACATCTTCTGTAAAATGGGAAGGAATTATACCATCTGCCCCATAGAATTGTTAAAATTAAATGAATAGGTCCTAGGGGTTGCTTGAGGCTTAATGTACAAAATGTGTACAAAATGTATATTGCCTCATCTCCCTTCATCCCTTCCTTCCTATGAAGATTGTATAGGTGATCTGCCTCTTACATGTACCTTTGTGTTTGTTACCAAAAAGGAGTTCATATAATGCATAAATACAGGAGAATGCTCATATATTTGTTTGGGATAAAATATCCCAACATCTTAAATTCATTGTCATACATTAAATGTTTAGTTGGCTTATCTGCAATCATTGTTGGATTCTAACTTCCATGATCTCTGTGTATTAAAAAATCAAAGTAAAATGTGAGTATATTTCCTGACTTTCAATGAAACATATCTCTTAGTGATATCTGTGAGAGTCATCTTTAAAATATGGTATTTAAAATTTGAAATTATAAAAAATATTTTTACAACATACCTGGTTTAGTCACTAAGTCACATCTGACTCTTGCATCCTATGGGCTATATGTAGCCCGCCAGGCTCCTCTGTCCGTGGGATTTTCCAGGCAAGAATACTGGAGTGGGTTGCCATTTGCTTCTCCAGGGGATCTTTCCCACCCAGGGATCGAACCTGGGTCTCCTGCCTTGCAGGAAGATTCATTACTGACTGAGCCACTAGGGAAGCCTGGTGTATATATATGTAAAAAATAGCTTTTCTCTCGTGGGGTAATTATAATTTTTTATTCTTCATTTTATTTGTTCGGTGGAACTAAATTATTTTTGTATGCTTTATCTGTGTACTCTATGATAAATGGATGACTCCAGTTTATTATAATTGAGAGTGTAAGCCCATTTGTTAATAAGTCTCATGCATGGCATAGGATATGTGTTAACACATAATAAATACTACATTATATAGATGTTTGTCATTTGTTGATTTTAATAATTACTATTGGAATTGATACTTACTGAACTTAGTATTTTATTTAACATTGAATCATCTTGTTAATCACTTGAAATCATAAAATTAGCCGGTTTATGAGGTGGACTCTCAGATATTTGAACAATGGTGTAGGACAGCAGATAATTTACTACTTCATCAGTTTAATGATTGATGATGCTGAAAGCTAGAGGAATTGTTAACAAGGGTGCAAAAACATACTAGCTGATCTGATTTCTAATAACTATCAACCAAGGCACATCTTTTTATGGTTGTCTTGAGTCAGTACTAATTTTATTTTCCGCCTTATACAAATACAGAAACTTTAATTTATGAACTTAAATTCAGCAATCAATAAAGTTACATTGTTACATGTTTTGAGAAATGTTTTGGTAGTGGGTGGTAAATTTATACTGCATGAGCTGGACCTTTTTCAGCAGCTTATTTTTGTTGCCAGCAGCATCATTGTGGAGGTTGACTTGGATTACTTTGAGGTATGATTTGTCACCCTTGGAACAAAAGGATACTCTTCATGTAACCTAGTAAGAAAACTAATAACTGTTGGCTTATTAAAACAAGGTCTTTTGCATTGACTAATACTGTGTTTACTTGTCTTATTTTTTATCCCCACCCCTACCAATTTATCTTTTACATAAAGACTAGAATTATATTTCTTTTTTTTTTTTTTAGAATTATATTTCTAAAATTCAGATCTAAATGTTATACTTCTTTTAAGAAAAACTTCAAAGGCATATAAAATCAGTAAAGAGGTAGGTAGTAATGTAAGAGATAAGAGGTTGATCTCTAAAATCTGACTGCCTAAGTTTTAGAATACCCACTCTAGCACTTTTTGTTCTTTGGCAAGTTCTCAATCTTCTTGAAGCTCAGCGTATAAAACAGTGATTATAATATTATCTACTTTGCAGAGTTGTTGAGAGGATTGAATGAGATGTATATTATCAAGCTTTTAGCACAGTGCTTGGTACCTAAAAATGTAGTTTTTTTTTTCTTACTGTTACTATCATTACTACTACTGCTGTTGCCATTATTAATCATGGTTCACTTCATAATATATTCTATCCTATCTTTTCAGGCTTATTGTCAGCAACAAGCCTTCAGTTTCTATGACCCAGTTAAGGCCAGCTGTTTGCTCTTCCCTGAAAAGGCTATTATTTTCATGCTGATGTCTCCCACTTTTATTTTTCTGGTCCAGAATTTTCCTGATTTTGATACCCACTTGGAAATCTAGTTGGGATTTCAAACATAATGTTAGCTACATGACTAAAATATAGCTATTTATTCCTTTCTCCCAGCCTTCTTCCTCCCTCTTATGTTCATACCCTGATGTCTCTGCTGGCCTTCCCCGTCTGAGTAGGTGGCAGTACTCAAGCCAGAAACCTAAGATAACATTCTGGATTCCTTTCTTTTCTTTCAGATCCAGTCTATCCACACTTTCTGTTGTACCTTTGGAGTTTATCTTGCACTAATCCACTGCTCTTAGCCTTCATTGTGAAGTGAAAGTCACTCAGTTGTGTCCGACTCTTTGCAACCCCAATGGACTATGCAGTCTATGGAATTCTCCAGGCCAGAATACTGGAGTACATAGGTGTTCCCTTCTCCAGGGGATCTTCCCAACCCAGGAGTCGAACCCAGGTCTCCCACATTGCAGGTGAATTCTTTACCAGCTGAGCCACCAGGGAAGCCCTTCATTGCCGCCTCTTTATTTCACGGCATCATGATCTCTTACATGAATTACTGCAGTAGCCTCCTAACTGGGCATCTTGTTTCTTTTCCTGTTCCTCATAAGTTCTTTATTCACACCGCAACCCTAGGGACCATTTTAAGAGCCTCAATCTTGTCATTTTTCCTTAAACTTCCCATTCTGATCTTTCTTATTCTCATTGTCTTTTCCTTCATTGGAGGCCAGCCACTTGCACCTCTCAGAGTTTTTTAAACTCTTTACTTCCATTTTAGGGTCTTGTGCACTTTTTGTACCACCTGCTTGAGATGCTTTTCATAAGGCTGACCTGGCCGGACTCTTTGGAACTTGGCCCAAATCTCACTTCTTCACTCAGACCATCCTGTTTAATGTTGCAGTCCAGTAGTTACTCTCTCCCACATTTTGTTTATTTCCATTAAGAATATTTAGTATATTTGTAGGTATCTTGTTTGGTTATTGTGTAAGTATGATGTTTATTTCTGTTATCTGAATGTAGTATTTCTGTAGCTTGTTCATGTTTTTGCCAGGGATTGGAATGCTCCATTGTTCATATACCTACTGAAATACTTATCCTTTAAGTTATACCCCAGATATTATCTTGATACTGATTTTAATCTTTTTAGACAAATTTTACCTCCCTTGCTCTCAATGCAAACAATATTTGTAGAGTAAAATGCATTATTGAACATTTCAGTTCAGTTCAGTTGCTCAGTCATGTCCAACTCTGCGCCCCATGGACTGCAGCATGCCAGGCCTCCCTGTCCATCGCCACTCCTGGAGTTTACTCAAACTCATATTCGTTGAGTCGGTGATACCATCCAACCATCTCATCCTCTGTTGTCCCCTTCTCTTGCTGCCTTCAGTCTTTCCCAGCATCAGGGTCTTTTCCAGTGAGTCAGTTCTTTGCCTCAGGTGGCCAAAGTATTGGAGTTTCAGCATCAGCATCAGTCCTTCCAATGAATATTCAGGACTGATTTCCTTTAGGATGGACTGGTTGGATCTCCTTGCAGTCCAAAGGACTCTCAAGAGTCTTCTCCAACATCACAGTTCAAAAGCATCAATTCTTCTGTGCTCAGCTTTCTTTATAGTCCAACTCTCACATCCATATGTGACTACTGGAAAAACCATAGCCTTGACTAGACAGACTTTTGTTGGCAAAGTAATGTCTCTGGTTTTTAATATGCTGTGTAGGTTGGTCATAACTTTTCTTCCAAGGAGTAAGTGTCTTTTAATTTAATTTCATAGCTGTGGTCACCATCTGCAGTGATTTTGGAGCTCAGAAAAATAAAGTCTGTCACTGTTTCCCCATCTATTTGCATTGAAATGATGGGACCAGATACCATGATCTTAGTTTTCTGAATGTTGAGTTTTAAGCCAACTTTTTCACTCTCCTCTTGCACTTTCATTGAACATTTAAAATATTGTAGTTGACGTCACTCTCTTCTGCTAGGCTAAGTTCCTATGTCAGAGATACTGCTTTGGTCTTTTAGTATGTTCAATACACACCTGTCTGTCTTGCCACATAGTGAATGCTCAGTAAATGTTGAATTGAGTGAAAGTTGTCTGAACAACTAAGATGACCAACCCAAACCAAGTTTTCCAAATGAGACTTTAAAAATGATAAAAGTGCTTTCCAGATTATAAAATACTGGTTTGTGCATTTTTTTGTACATATTGACATGCATTCTGGGTTAAGATTAGAATCCCAGACTGTTGAGCATTTTCTGAGATTCCATCTTGCGAGAGTTTTTGTTCCCAGCATTAGGAACCTAACCACTGTTTGTAATGGTGAAGATCATTCTACATTCTAAACATGTGACTTACAAATGAGATTTTGAAATGTAACTTATTTGCATGTTGGGGACTACTTTGTCAAAATGTTTATTTTGGTGATGAAAACTTTTAATAGTGTTAAAGTGACGTGGATCATGAAGAAAAGGGAGAAAAGAATCTGGGAGTCAAAAGATTTTATTTTTCAGAAATGACTCAGTTTACCCAAAGTAATGTTTTGGTGTTGGCAGAAGGTTGTCGTTGTTTTAATGTTTTGTTTTGGGAAAACTTTAAATGTAAGTTATAAGACTAATACAGTGAGCTCATATACTTGTCACCTAGATTCATCAATTGTTAATATTTAGTATATTTGCCTTATGGTTCGCTGTATTTGCAGAGTGATTTCAAAGTCTGGAAACTGATATTATTTTATCTATAATTTGAAGCTCCTTCATTACATCTTATAGAGGATACCAAAGATTCAAGTGTATTCAGTTAAAATTAGAGGCGTATCTTTTGAGGCAGAACATCACAGATGCATACAAGGGATAGAAATGCTGCATTAATGTACATTGCTGACAAGGAAACCTCATATTAAACATCCAGCATACCATGTATTACGATGTAATAGCAGAAATCTACTCTCTAGATCTTCTTTTTCCTACTCTACCCTCCTCCTTTTCGTGTCATAATTATTGTTATTGTTGAGCCATTTGAGAGTAGGTCTCATACATCGTGATCCTTTACCCCTAAATGCTTCAGCAATGTTGCCTAAGAACAAAGAGATATTCTTACATAACCACAGTATGATGGATTCAAGAAATTTAATATTGATACAGTAGTTTATTATACAGTTCATGTTGGAGTCTCTTCAGTAGTGCCAGTAAGATTCTTTAATAGTTTTTTTTTTAACTCCTTTTTTATTTTATTTTAGTTGTCATATATCCTTTAACCTGAGACAGTCCTTGAACCTTTTCCCCCATGAAATCGTTAGTTTTGAGGAGTACAGTCTTTTGTTTTGTAGGATGTCCATTACTTTGGGTTTGTTGTGTTGCTTCTTCGTTGGTAGATTCAGGTTCTGCGTTTTTGGCAGGAATACCACATAAGCTTTGATGCGCTTTCCTTCAGTGCATCACTATCAGGAGGCAGTATCATGTCTGTCTGATCCCTTGTTGTTGATGTTTACTTGTATCACTAGTTTAAGGTTTGCCTACCAATTTTTTCTCCATATAAAAATTTTCATTTTCCTCCTTGTTATTATTGAATAATCTTTGGGGAGCTGCTTTGAGGCTGTGTTTTTGTTTTCCCTAAAATGTTCACATAATGGTTTTAACATTCATTAATGATTTTTGCCTGAATCAGTTATTGTACAGTGGTTCCAAAGTGGCGTTTTTTTACTGTTTCTTCTACATTTGTTACTTGGCCTTCTAGTAAGTTGTAAATTAGAGCTTTTCCTTCTCATTTGTTTATTTAATATCAATATAAATTCAGAGATTCTTTTTTTTTAAGTAGATTATTCTCTCATTACTTGTCAGTATTCACTTTGATGTTCCAAATTAACTCAGATTTGGTCAGTGGGAGCTCCTTCAAGTTAACTCATTGTTTTGACACATTCCTATCATTTTTGGAGCACTTCATTCCTTTTGAGACAAAAGATATTCCAGGTTCATTGTCTGCTTTTTCTGCTACTGTCCTAGAATCAGCCATTTCTTCAAGGAGTCCTGGTTTCTTTTCATTGGGTCAGAGTATTTAGAAATCAAGAACTGGACAGCAGGTAAGCTTGTTGACACTGGAATATCATTGTTTTGAGCCCTTTCAGCTGACCAAGTTAAGAAATTTTGAGTTTATGCAGATTGCTCAGGCAGTAGATTGTAATTTTTCTTTACATTCCTGAAACACTTTGCAACAGAATCACTTCTTTTGAAACTGTTAACCATTTAAGTGACTAATTTGTCCTGTAATTTTTCTGTTTAATTTTGTAACGGTTGGGTCTCATTTTCCAAAACTTATTTTAAACTTTGTGGAAATAGGAATTCTGTTTTGTATCTTTGTTTGTTCAGTGAATATGTTTCACAGTGCCTTGAGCATGATTGGTACCCATGTGTTGTTTATATTATAAATATAATAATGACTCAGTATTATTTTTATTAGTGTTATACCATAGTCAAATAATCTTGTGTTTTGTTAAAAGTTTTATGGAAACTTTTAAGTGAATTGATGATTCATTTGTTTTGTTTTTAATAATTCTGCTAACCTTGAAGTAGAAAGTTTTTCAGCTTTAAAACTTTAAAAACCTTATTCCTGAGACTAAAGTATGTAATTAAAGAACATCAAAATGACTAATCCTGGCATTGCTGTTTTGTAGTGTTCTTTAGCCTTTTCTGGGCTTCACTTTAATTATAAAATGAGATGATATCTAGATCCTTTTTAACTCTAGATTTTATGCTTTATATTTAATTAACATTGACTTGTTTATGAAAGTAAAATTAAGTGCTGCAAAGTATAGTGGAAAGAATATTGTGTTCCTGAGCCAGAGGTCATTGGGTTCTAATTCTTTGTAAGCATTGTGTTACTTTGGTAATTTATTTCATAGTTTGGTTTTCATTATCTTATTCAGTCCACAGGGCTACGTGATGAGGAATAAGAATGAACACTTTGCTGTGTGCTTGATGTGTGGAGTGCTGCAGGAGCACATAGAAGGCACAGTTTACCCAGTTTCAGGGAGATCCAACCAGTCCATCCTAAAGGAAGTCAGCCCTGAATATTCACTGGAAGGACTGATGCTGAAGCTGAAGCTCCAATACTTTGGCCACCTGATGCAAAGAGCGGACTCATTTGAAAAGACCCTGATGCTGGGAAAGATTGAGGGCAGGAGGAGAAGGGGACGACAGAGGATAAGATGGCTGGATGGCATCACAGACTGGATGGATATGAGTTTGAGCAAGCTCCAGGAGTTAGTGATGGCCAGGGAGGCCTGGCATGCTGCAGTCCATGGGGTCACAAAGCATTAGACATGACTGAGCAACTAAACTGAGGAAAATTTATCCCAGTGACTTCTTCAACTTAGGTTGAAGTCTAAAGGGTGAATAGGACTTAGCTTTGTGAAGAGAATGGGTAGAGTTTACCAGACCTGTAATAAAGACAAGAAATATGCTTAGGGAGCTTAGATTACTTGGAGAAACTCAAAGAGTACCTATGAATGAATCAAGCAGTGCCAGAGAGATGACACTGGAGAGATAAGTAGGGACCAGATTTGAAGAGCCCTTTAAGCTATGTTAAGGAATTTGTGGGGCTTTCCTGGTAGCTCAGATGGTAAAGAGTCTGCCTACAATGCGGGAGACCTATGTTCGATCACTGGGTCGGAAAGATCCCCTGGAGAGGGAAATGGCAACCCACACCAGTATTCTGGCCTGGAAAATCCCATGGAACGAGGAGCCTGGTAGTCTACAGTCCATGGGGTCGCAAAGAGTCGGACACGACTAAGCGAATTTGTATTGTATTTTAGGGAAAATCTTAGCATCTTAAGCCTGGCAGGAAATTAAAAGGTAATACTGATTGCTCTGTGTCAGCTTCTTTGGAGAGAGTTAAAGTTGGTAGGTAGGGAGAGTAATTGAGGAGGATATTCCAAAAAACTAGTTCAAAGGGCTAAGGTGGCCTGGACTATGGTAGTGGAATGAGGATTGAATAAATAGTTGGATTTGAGAAGATACATAGTAGGGGCTTTTGGAAGGTTAAAGAGTAAGAGTTTAGGGTGATTATGGCTTGGGCAGTTGACAGAATGAATGAGTTTACTGAAATAGGAAGCACAAGGGAGGATTAGGCTCTGGAGGAAGATGATGAATTTACTTGTGGTAGAGTGCTTAGGTGGATTAAGAGGGTATAGTCAGAGAGTGGGATGAATAATTTACTCTTAGAAGTGGAACAGTTCCTGTTAATGACAGTGTCTAAGGAGTTGGCCATGGAATGGGTATTTGAAGAGAAGTGGAAGTGAAGATATGTAATGGGCAGGGAAAGAGGAGCAATTGTCTATTTAAAAAAGCCTAAGTATGTGCTTGCCCTAAGGCAGAGTAACTCTGTTTTGATTATCTCAAGATTCTCAGTGTTTGCCCTTGGAAAATAAAAGTGAAATCCTTCAGATATTATGTTTTCAGTTGATGATGTTTGTCAGTTGTTGTGTCCAAATGTTTTTGACCCCATGGATTGCAGCACGCCAGGCTTTCCTGTCCTTCACCATCTCCCTGAGTTTGCTCAAACTCATGTCCATTGCGGAGACGGAAATGGCACCCCACTCCAGTCTCTTGCCTGGAAAATCCCATGGACAGAGGTGCCTGGTAGGCTGCAGTCCATGGGGTCGCGAAGAGTCGGACACGACTGAGTGACTTCACTTCCAATGCATTGGAGAAGGAAATGACAACCTACTCCAGTGTTCTTGACTGGAGAATCCAAGGGATGGCGTATCCTGGTTGGCTGCCATCAATGGGGTTGCAGAGTTGGACATAACAGAAGCAATTTAGCAGCAGTAGCAGCAGCATGTCCATTGAGTCAGTGATGCCATCCAGCCATTTCATCTTCTGTCTCCCCCTTCTTCTTCTGCCCTCAGTCTTTCCTAGCATCAAGGTCTTTCCCAGTGAGTCGACTTTTTGCATCAGGTGGCCAAAGTATTGGAGCTTTCAGCTTCCTCATCAGTCCTTCCAATGAATATTCAGGGTTGATTTCTTTTAGAATTGACTGGTTTGATCTCCTTGGTGTCCAAGGGACTCTCAAGAGCCTTCTCCAGCATCAGTTCTTTGGCACACAGCCTTCTTTATGGTTCAGCTCTCACATCCGTACATGGCTACTGCAAAGACCATAGCTTTGACTATATGAACTTCTGTTGGCAAAGTGATGTCTCTGCTTTTTAGTACACTGTCTAGGTTTGTCATAGCTTTTCTTCCAAGGAGCAAGCGTCTTTTAATTTTGTGGTTGCAGTTAAGATTTTCTTAAGTTAAACAAGCAAAAAAAGAAAAAAGCCCACAACATATAAACATATCTTTCTTAACAAAGCAGGCTGTTTAATTGCTCCAGGCTCATCTTGTATTTTACCTTTCCCAGTCCTGGAATCACCTTCTTTTCTGAAGAGCCTTGGCTCCTTTTATTGGAGGATGGCATTTAGAAACCAAGATCTGGGTAGCTAGGTGTGCTAATTGCCCCTGAGGTATCATTATTTCTATGCCTTCTCAGCAGAGCTAAGAAATATATGTATACTAACCCATACATTCACATCTACAGTTGTTTCCACTAAAATGTAGCATATGTGTCCCTAAAAATCACTGTGCTGTGCAGAGTTGTGTAGTAAACATCATGGGGTTTTTGGCATCAATGGATCTAGGAGAATGTACTCAAAAAGGCTTCCCTTGTGGCTCAGTGGTAAAGAATCTGCCTGCAGTGCAGGAGGGGTGGGTTCAATCCCTGGTTTGTGAAGATCCCTTGAAGGAGGAAATGGCAACCCGCTCTAGTATTCTTGCCTGGAAAATCCCGTGGACAGAGGAGCCTGGCAGGCTACAGTCCTTGGGATTGCAAAGAGTCAGACATACTAAAGCAACTGAAGACACACACACAGGAACCTAATAAACCTATTTAATAGCAGCCATGGTTTTAACTGTGGTTAAATACAGTTTTAATTGTATTAAATGGTTTAAGTAATCATAAAGAGTAAATATGCCTTTTTAGTATGGGAAAGACATGAAGTTTGCTAATGTAGATGAATTTTGGAAGGGTTGTGGCTTGTGAATTATTATGAAGTCATAGATAGTTACCTGAAATCAGATGAAACAACATTAGATGTGGATGGATGTGGCTCGTAACAGATGCTGTTATATTATGGACTGTGGTAGATCATTTTCATTTGAGTCAATTCTCCCTTGGGTGCCTTGCAAATTTATTCTTCATTTCTGTAATTTGTTTTCTAATTTTTTTAATTCAGTTACTTTTAACTTTCTTGTTTTTGTTTTTAGTTTTTCAATTGCTGTCTGAGTCAAAGTGGTTTTCATATCCTCAAATGCTTGTTTGAAGATATTAATCCAATTATTAATATAATAGTTCTTAATTACTAGGGATACTACATTAATAGAAAATATTTAATTCTGTTTGGAATACTGACTTAAAGATTTTTTTTTCTGCTTTGAGGTTGTTTTTGGTAGGGTTTTTCCCTCACATGATATGTCAAATTCTGTTCCCTGATTTTCTGGATTGCACTTTTCTTCTGTTCATTTTTATGGTAGTGGGTTTTTTTACGGTATTCCTAGTTTAATGGTGCCCTCTTCTGTCAGTATTGAATAGTCAGTAGTTTTTATTTGTCTGTTTTAATGGTTGAAGAGAAGGATTATGAGACTTACAATTCTATGATTCTTTTTGGTCTAGCAAGGCCTTAAAATTTCCCCTTTTTCTTTTTCAAAGGAACCATCCAGTTGCCAAAGGACACACCTCCTTTTTTTCTGTCTTCTCCTAGGGCATTGTGCTTCAAGGTTGTACCACTTTACATGGTGGAGCGCACTTTGAATGATACCTATTCGTTTAAATCACCAGAAGTGTGAACTTCCTTGCCTATATTCTGTGGTCTGATCTGCCCATTTCTCCAGTATTTTCCCAGATTTAGAGTGGGTTTAATATTTTTGTTGATTTTTGCAAGTGACCCTAAGGCCTGTTTGCTGGCACCAAGCCTTGTGGTTTTGTGGGGGTGGAGTGACAGTCTTAGAGGTCAAGCGTTGAAATTTGGTAGTTTTTATGTTTCTAATCATGGTTGTTTTGTTGTTGTTTTGGTCTTCAGGCTGGGCTGAAAGCTTGGCTTTGAGTAGAATTTCCTTTTCCTCATTTTTTTCATATGGTTTGTGTTGTGCTTAGTCGCTCAGTTGTGTCCAACTCTTTGCCACCCTGTGGTCTGCAGCCCACTAGGCTCCTCTGTCCGTGGATATTCTCCAGGCAAGAATACTGGAGTGGGTTGCCATGCCTTCCTCCGGGGGATCTTCCCAACCCAGGGATTGAACCCAGTCTCCCACATTGCAGGTGAATTCTTTACCGTCTGAGCCACCAGAGAATAGGGGGAATATTTTTAGTTACTTAGCTAATGCTTCCACCAGCATCCTCACTAAAGTGTCTGCTTTTGGGGGAGGCAGAGCAGGAATCTATTACTTACGCTATTGGTGCTACAGAGCTCTTAGTTATGAAAAGAAATGAGTAAGTCAATTTCCATTGCTGAGCTGGAGTCTTTAGGAAGTACCTTGTAGGAAAGATAAGCTAGTTTAAATATTCTTACTTCATTCTGCTGGCATACAAATGCAGGTTCTAGGTTATTACAGGAGTCTTTAGTACTTTTTTCTGTCAAGTTATTAATTCAAAGATTTATTTCTATAATGTATATTAGAAACACCTTGGTTTTATTATAATATGAATGAGTTATAGGCCTATATTCAACCTAAGACTTGGTACTTCTTTATTCTAATGACAGTATAATATAATACCTTTTTGAAAAAGATAATTTCTAAACTTGGAAATTGATCTGATAGATGTTGATTTCTTTGAAAGTTAAATTACTTGTATCTCTTCTCATTGTTTTTCTGCTCCTTTTCAGCCTTCTCAGTTTTATGATTTGAACTGTTGTTCTTTGATTACAATAAACTGTAGGTATTGTGTTATTTCTTAGTTGTACACTTTTATTGTGTTTAATAGGTTAGCACTGTGTTTATTGTAGCTAAAGTTAATTGGTTCTCTATCTTTTATACTTTATATCTCTGTCTTTTTAACATGAGAAGTTTAACCTAAAGTTGGAAGTTATTTATGTTTGGTTTCTAGAATTTAGTTGCTTAAAATATTTATTATATTTAAACATTTCTTTCCGTAGAATTAACAAGTTTTTGATCAGTGTTTTATGCTGTTGGAGGAGAAATTGACATGTTCTACTAGTCATCATGCATTTATTTTTAAAAATCTAGGCCAGAATTAAAAGGCGTGTTGACTTTAAACATCAGAAATCTTTCATAATATAAATCAAAACCTTTTACTATTAATGATGTGTTTTTGGAATTTCCCTCTGGCCTTTTTCATGGTATTTAAAGACAGTCAGTACTTACGCCCAGCTGTCTGTCTTTTGTACCTCATATATGAGCTTTCATTTCTTTTTTCATAGCTTCCATAAGTCATAAATAATGACTTTACAGGCATTTTATACAGTTTATTTTCCTTGCCCTAAGCCTTTTCTTCCTGGTAAATATGGTAGCCCGGAAGCAGTGTCCGTGGCTCTGTTCCCTTGTGGCTTCCTTTTGTATTTTTTTCATTTTCCATTGTCACTACTTTAACTATTGTTTCTGTATCGTTGATGCAGAAACATAAGCACATATAAGATATAGCTCTTTGCTTATAGTTGGTGATTGTGTAGAAAGGGTAAAACCCGGGTAAAACCCCATTTATTACTGTGCTACATTAATTAACATGTGATGTGTAAATCGTAGACACAGTGTGTAGATTAGGGAGTTCAGGGAAGGAAGAGTTTAGAAGTGACCAGGGGATGCTTCATGGGAGAATTGGTGTTTGAACTGGATGTCAAGCTTTATTGTCAGAAATGTAGAAAATATATTCCACAAAAGTTATTCCATATGTATTGAACCCAGTTTGGCTCAGAAGTTCAGTTCAGTTGCTCATTCCTGTCCAACTCTTTGTGAGCCCATGGACTGCAGCACACCAGGCTTCCCTGTCCATCACCAACTCCTGGAGCTTGCTCACTACTCCTGTTTATCATGTCAGTGATGCCATCCAACCATCTCATCCTCTGTCATCTCCTTCTCCTCCTGCCCTCAATCTTTCCCAGCATCAGGGTCTTATCCAGTGAGTCAGTTCTTCATATCAGGTGGCCAAAGTAGTGGAGTTTCAGCTTCAGCATCAGCCCTTCCAGTTAATATTCAGCACTGATTTCCTTTAGGATTGACTGGTTGGATCTCCTTGCAGTCTAAGGGACTCTCAAGAGTCTTCTCCAACACCACAGTTCAAAAGCATCAATTCTTTGGTGCTCAGCCTTCTTTATAGTCCAGCTCTCACATCTATACCTGACTACTGGAAAAACCATAGCTTTGACTAGGTGGACCTTTGTTGGCAAAATGGTGTCTCTGCTTTTTAATATGCTGTCTAGGTTGGCCATAACTTTTCTTCCAAGGAGCAAGGGTCTTTAATTTCATGGCTGCACTCACCATCTGCAGTAATTTTGGAGCCCAAAAAAATAAAGTCTGTTGCTGTTTCTAGTGTTTCCGCATTTTTTGCCATGAAGTGATGGGACCGGATGCCAAGAACTTTGTTTTTTGAATGTTGTTTTAAGCCAAACTTTTCATTCTCTTCTTTCACTTTCATCAAGAGGCTCTTTAGTTCCTCTTTGCTTTCTGCCATAAGGGTGCTGTCATCATATCTGAGGTTATTGATATTTCTCCCGGCAATCTTGATTCCAGTTTGTCCTTCCATCCAGCCCAGCTTTTCTCATGATGTACTTTGCATATAAGTCAAATAAGCAAGGTGACAATATACAGCCTTGACGTACTCCTTTCCAAATTTAGGACCAGTCTGTTGTTCCATGTTCAGTTCTAACTGTTGCTTCTTGACCTGCATACAGATTTCTCAGGAGGCAGGTCAGGTGGTCTTGGTATTTCCATCTCTTGAAGAATTTTCCACAGTTTGTTGTCATCCACAAGTCAAAGGCTTTGATATAGTCAATAAAATAGAAGTAGGTGTTTTTTTGGAACTCTCTTTTTCAATGATCCAATGGATGTTGGCAATTTGATCTCTTCCTCTGCCTTTTCTAAATCCAACTTGAACATCTAGAAGTTCACAGTTCGTGTACTATAGAAGCCTGGCTTGGAGAATTTTGAGCATTACTTTCCTAGCATGTGAGATGAGTGCAGTTGTGTGGTAGTTTGAACATTCTTTGGCATTGCCTTTCTTTGGGATTGGAATGAAAACTGACCTTTTCCAGTCCTGTGGCCACTGCTGAGTTTTCCAAATTTGCTGAAAAATTGAGTGCAGCACTTTCCCAGCATCATCTTTTAGGATTTAAAATAGCTCAACTGGAATTTCATCACCTCCACTAGTTTTGTTCGTAATGATGCTTCCTAAGGTCTACTTCACTTCACATTCCAGGATGCCTGGCTCTAGGTGAGTGATCACACCATTGTGGTTATCCAGGTCATGAAGATCTTTTTTGTATAGTTCTTCTGTGTACTATTCCCTTGTGGCTCAGCTGATAAAGAATCTGCCCGCAATGTGGGAGACCTGGGTTCAGTCCCTGGGTTTGGAAGATCCCCTGGAGAAGGGAAAAGCTACCCACTCCAGTATTCTGGCCTGGAGAATTGTATAGTCTATGGGGTTGCAAAGAGTTGGACACGACTGAGCGACTTTCGCTTTTGCATTCTGTGTACTCTTGCCACCTCTTCTTAATATCTTCTGCTTCTGTTAGGTACATACCATTTCTGTCCGTTATTGTGCCCATCTTTGTATGAAATGTTCCCTTGGGATCTCTAATTTTCTTAAAAAGATCTCTAGTCTTTCCCATTCTATTGTTTTCCTCTATTTCTTAGCACTCATCATTGAGGAAGGCTTTCTTATCTTTCCTTGCTATTCTTTGGGATTCTGCATTCAGATGGATATATCTTTCCTTTTCTCCTTTGCCTTTCGCTTCTCTTCTTTTCTCAGCTATTTATAAGGCCTCCTCAGACAACCATTTTGCCTTTTTGCATTTCTTTTTTTTGGGGATGGTCTTGATCACTGCCTCCTCTACAGTGTCACGAACCTCCATCCGTAGGTCTTCAGGCACTCTGTCAGATCTAATCCCTTGAATATATATTTCACTTTCACTTTCATTGTATTTCATTATACACTTTCACTGTACAGTCATAAGGGATTTGATTTAGGTCATACCTGAATGGTCTAGTGGTTTTCCCTATTTTCTTCAATTTAAGTCTGAATTTGGCAATAATGAGTTCGTGATCTGAGCCACAGTCATCTCCCTGTCTTGTTTTTGCTGACTTAATAGAGCTTCTCCATCTTTGGCTGCAAAGAATATAATCAGTCTGATTTCAGTATTGACTGTCTGGTGATGTCCATGTGTAGGGTCGTCTCTTGTGTTGTTGGAAGAGGGTGTATGATATGACCAGTGCGTTCTTTTGGCAAAACTCAGTTAGCCTTTGCTCTGCTTCATTCTGTACTCCAACCCCAATTTTGCCTGCTACTCCAGATATCTCTTGACTTCCTACTTTTGCCTTCCAGTCCCCTATGATGAAAAGGACATCTTTTTTTGGTGTTACTTCTAGAAGGTCTACAGATCTTCATAGAACTGTTCAACTGCAGCTTCTTCAGCATTACTGGTTGGGGCATAGACTTGGATTACTGTAATATTGAATGGTTTGCCTTGGAAACAAAGAGAGATCATTTTGTCTTTTGGCTCAGAAGTAGAAGACAGTAAACAAGGAAGAGAGCATGAGACCAGATTGCAGAGCACCTTGGATGTTGAGCAGGTTCAGCTTGGTTCTTCAGCTAAGTAAGAGCTGTTGAAAAGTCTTTTAAACTTGGAATGGACCAGGGCCTTCTTTAATATTAATATACCCATATAACAAGATAGGGAAGATGATATGTCTAATAAAGCTTGGTTCCTTAAAGAATAATGCTTAACAACACTTTGTTTAAAAAGGACAGTTCTAGCCTCATTCTTTGATTATTTGAAATAAATTCATGGGAATATATGCTTTTCAAGTAGAAGACATGTATAAAGATAGATATTCTTTTCTCCCTCTTCTCTGTATCTCACTTCTTGATTGTCTTTCCATGTCAGGCCAAATGCTGTGTTCTCCATAAAGAACTGATTCCTTCCAATTAGGAGGCTTTTCTTTTGAAATCCTCCATTAAAGTTTGGATCTGTCATTTTGTACCTACCATGTTTGATGTTATAATAAAGGCAGTAAATGTATACACACTGCATTGAAGGTTTTATGCTTGTGTCTTATTCTTGCATTTTCATGTTGATTTTAGTGAATATATAGTGATCTATTAAATTTCTGTCTTTAAAATGACCCTAGATTTTACCCTAGGATTTGGGCTGAACTGAGGTTTTGGACTGAACTTCTGCTGCTGGTCTGGATCAGTAATTCTGAACATTTTTTTCTGCTAGGAGATACAGTAGATGAAATTTTGACACATGCAATTCCATGGATCTGCTTAGCAGGGAAGTAAACTGTTACAGTGGTTTATAATTGCCACAGCTCTCCTAGGATATGTTGTCAGTGTTAGAAGTAGTAGATGCTGTACAGTTCTTAGGGCAGTAGCTGTAAGTCTTCCTAATTCTGTGCCACTTAGAAAAGTCACACCAGAATGCAAGCAGAGGAAATACTATCGGGATAATCTAAAGGCCCCCACCTCTCTATTTTAAGGCTCAAAGCGGCCCTTTAGCAATATCAAATTATTTGCAATGAAAATCCCAAGTTATAGTATTCATCTTTGAGAATAACTTTAGGGTGGTTTGTGTTCTTTCTTTTCCATTAGTGCAGGTATTTTTGTTGTTACTATTAGTTTTAAATAGATCGAACCCTCTTTTGATGTGGATTAGACTGGTAGTCTGGATTTTATGCCTGGATTCCATTTCATTTCTTAAGTTTTAGAGCTTGTCTTCCTAAAAAGACCTCTGAGGCATATTCCAATTCAAACTGTAGGAAATAAAGTGTTCAAATTTTTTCTAGATTCTGGCGAACATCCTTATTAATATGGACATCTGTTTGATACACTTCGGCAGCTTACCAGACTGTTTAACCAAAGTGATGTATATTTGGCCATTCATCATGTTAAGTGCCTAGTGTGAAATTTAAAAGTGTGTTTATTTTTAAGCTTGTTTTGTGGACAAAATATACTTTTTGTTATTGGGGTTCGAGTGGTTGAGGACTGTAAAAAATGATAAATTCCAGTAACTATATGCCTGACAAGCAATACTAGGAATGTTAGCCCTTAAGGTTGGGTTGAAGCATAGAACAGATGGAGCTTCAGCATTTGAGATGTAACATCCTCCACTTGGTGAAATATAGCAGTATCATAACATGTAATAAATGTTAATATTAAATATTAATATGAATGCTGTCAGTATGGTTGCTGATTATAGATTTGAGGGTGATAAATTATTTGGAGAATAAAATGGGAACTAGTAATTTATGTAAAATGCTTAGTCATTTGTGGCTTAACTTCAGATATATATATCATTATGGGGAAGATGTTAGATACCATAATGAAGCAAGATTATAGAAAATAAAATGCAAAGATACTGTGTAACAGTGGAAATGAACACATATATCCACACAAAAACTCATATACCATTGCTCATAGCAGCATTATTTATAATAGGTAAAAAGTGGAAACAACTCAGATGTCCGTCAGCTGATGAATGAATAAATAAAAGGTGGTGGGTTTGAGTACTGATGCATGCTATAACGAATGGATCTTGAAAACACTGTTAAGTGAAATAAGCTAGTCATGGAAGACCATAATATGGTTCAGTTTATATGAAATGTTCAGAATAGGCAATTCTAGAGAGACAAAAAGTTGATGCCTCACTGCAGGGCTTGGGATGTGGGGTGGGAATAGGGAGTGGAGAGTGACTGCTGAGAGATACAAGTTTCTTTTAAGGGTGATGAAAATGTTCTAGAATTACTGGTGATGGTTGCACATTCTTGTGAATATAAAAAACATTCAGGTGTATATACTTGAAATGTATGAATTCTATGGCATGTGAATTATATCTCGAAGCTATTTCCTTTTTTGTTTTTATTTTTAAACAGAGGCTGTGTGAAGAGACGTTTTGGAGTAAATGGGTACTTTGGGGGAAGCAGATGGAAGTGGAAGGGCATGGAGGAAGATGGGCATTTCTTGGCATCAGTATACTATCACATTTTAACGCAAATGATGCCTTCTCCATTTGCTGGCTAAGAATGTAACAGATTGTGTTTTAGTGGGCATTGTATAAGAACCCAGCTTTTTAACATTATACTGATGCTGGAATTGTGCATTATTCTACTTGGCAGGATTAGTCTTGCTTTTGTCTTATTTTTGTATTTTTTGTAGTATTAGGTTGAAATGCTTTCCTGTTTTCAAGGTGGTGCGTAATTGTGTTCTGCCCATCCATCCATTCTACACCCTGCTTTGCTGTTTTTGTTCACACTTGCTCTCATTTGTGTCATCTTTCTTACCTCCTGTATTTGGAAAGTCCCTAGTTTCCTGTGTGCTTGAAATCACTTTCTTCCTTCAATGCTTGCTTCTGTGAAATTAACAAAAAGGTACTGTTTCTTGTGGCTTAGTATCTTTTTATGTGTTTATAAATCTATCCTTTTAAGGCCTTAGTAGTATTTTTTTTTTCAATTCTAGCATTATATTAAATGATTCCAAATATATTCCAAGACGTCTCATTTGGCTTTTGCTGTGTACGGTGTTTGGGTTTCCCAGGTGGTGCTAGTGGTAAAGAACCCACCTGCTAATGCAGGAGACATAAGAGAGAAGGTTTCGATCCCTGGGCCAGGAAGATCACCTGGAGGAGGGTATGGTAACCCACTCCAGTATTTTTTTTTTTACCCCAGGTTTTTTTTTTTTTTTAATTAATTTATTTTAATTGGAGCATAATTACTTTACAATACTGTGGTGGTTTTGGCCATACATCGACATGAATCACCCACAGGTATACATGTGTCCCCCCATCCTTAACCCCCCTCCCACCTCCCTCCCCACCCCATCCTTCTGGGTTGTCCCAGAGCACCAGCTTTGAGTGCCCCGCTTCATGCATTGAACTTGCACTGGTCATCTGTTTTACATATGGTAATACACATGTTTCAATGCTGTTCTCTCAAATCATCCCACCCTCCCCTTCTCCCACATAGTCCAAACATCTGTTCTTTACATCTGTGTCTCTTTTGCTGCCTTGTGTATAGGATCATCACTACCGTCTTTCTAAATTCCATATATATGCATTAATATACTGTACTGGTATTTCTCTTTCTAACTTACTTCACTCTAATAGGCTCTAGTTTTCTCCACCTCATTAGAACTGACTCAAATGTGTTCTTTTTTATAGCTGATATGTATCACAACTTCCTTATCCATTCATCTGCCAATGGACATCTATCTAGGTTGCTTCCATGTCCTAGCTATTGTAAACAGTGCTGCAGTGAACACTGGGGTACATGTGTCTCTTTCAATTCTGCTTTCCTTGGAGTGTATGCCCAGCAGTGGGATTGCTGGGTCCTATGGCAGTTCTATTTCCAGTTTTTTAAGGAATCTCTACACTTAAAAAGTTTGCATTCCCACCAGCAGTGTAAGAGGGTTCCATTTTCTCCATACCTTCTCCAGAATTTGTTGTTTGTAGACTTTTTGATGATGGCCATTCTGACTGGTGTGAGCTGGCACCTCACTGTGGTTTTGATTTGCATTTCTCTGATACTGAGTGATGTTGAGCATCTTTTCATTGTGTTTGTTAGCCATCTGTATGTCTTCTTTGGAGAAATGTCTATTTAATTCTTTGGCCTACTTTTTGATTGTGTTGTTAGTTTTTCTGGTATTGAGCTGCATGAGCTGCTTGTATATTTTGGAGATTAATTCTTTGTCAGTTGCTTCATTTGCTATTATTTTCTCCCACTCTGAAGGCTGCCTTTTCACCTTGCTTATAGTTTCTTTGTTGTGCAAAAGCTTAATTAGGTCCTATTTGTTTATTTTTGCTTATATTTCCATTACTCTGGGGAATGGGTCATAGAGGATCTTGCTGTAATTTATGTCTTTTATGTTTTTGTGATTTATGTTTTTGTGGTTTCCTCCGTGTGTATGCTTATGTTTTTGTGATTTATGTGATTTATATTTTCCTCTACAAGTTTTGTAGTTTCTGGTCTTACACTTATCTTTAATCCATTTTGAGTTTAGTTTTGTGTATGGTGTTAGAAAATGTTCTAGTTTCATTCTTTTACAGGTGGTTGACAAGTTTTTGCAGCACCACTTGTTAAAGAGATTGTCTTTTTGATCCTTTGTCACAGATAAGGTGTCCATAGGTGCACCTTATCTCTGGGCTTTCTGTTTTGTTCCATTGATCTGTATTTCTGTCTTTCATCCCAGTATTCTTGCCTGGAAAATTCCATTGACAAAGAAGCCTGACAGACTACAGTTCCACAGGGTCAAAAAGAGTCGGACACTCAGCACACACACACTCATGTATACATTTTTTGACTTCTAATTTCTTCAACAAAGTGATCATTTTTTAATAGGAATATTGCTGACCAGTTGACTTCCAGTGGCATTCTCCATCTGTTCCATTTGCCTCCTTTTCTGGGTTATTTCTTTACAAAGCTAGCACTTATTGAGCTTGTACTGTGTGCCAGGCAATATGCAAAGTATATATGCTTATTTAATTCTCATAACTAAATTTATGAAGTATATGAACTATTACTGTAGTGTTTTATAGATGAGATAACTAAGACTCAAAAGATAATGCTGATTGTTCTTGGTCTTAACTACATACGGTGTATAGCTTTTCGGTGTTGTATATATGTTTTCATAATGCTTGACCTTCGTATACATTTGATGGTTGCTCAAAATTTTGCAAGTGTATTCCTGAATCGAATCATACAATACGTATTCTGTGTCGATTTTTTCCCTCACCAAAATGTTTTTGCAGTTAATCCATGTTTATGTCTATCAGTATTTTGTTCCAGTTTACTGTTGCCTAGTGTTCCTTTATATGTTTATATCACAATTTTTTTCATTCGCCTTTGATGGACATTTTGGTTTCCAATATGGAAATAAAATTTCTCCCCTTCATTTTTGTGCTATTTTCATCATCTGTTTTATGCTGCATGTTATTATTTTTATATATTATTGCTACTTTTGCTTTACAAACTTGTATCTTTTTAAAAATTAAAAGAAAATAAACTCATACATCATTTCTGTTGGTCTTCCTTTGTGTAGAAATAAGTTTTTATCTGCTGTTTGTTAGAGCAGATTTATAGAAAAATTGAACAGGAAATACAGAGTTCTCATATATTAATACATGTCTCTCTCTCATTCTTTATCTGTCTCCTTTTCCTATTATTAACATGTTGCATTGTTGTGATACCTTTGTTACAGTTGATATTGATGCATTATTATTAACTAAGTCCATAAGTTTACGTTCACTTAATTGTACAGTTCTACTGTTCTTCCTGAAGAACTTATTTCAGTGTTCCTTGTAGAGCAGGCCTACTTGTGACAGGTTCTGAGCTTTTGTATATCTGAAAGTGTCTTTATTTGTCCTTCATCTGTGAAGGGTATTTTTGCTTTATGTTGATTTTAATTAACAGGTTTTTTCCCCTAGCACTTTAAAGGTGTTATTCCTTTGTCTAAACTTGTTAAAACAAGTTTTCCCTTATTTTCGTTGCTTTTAAGATTTTTTTTTTTTATATTACTGGATTTTAGCAGTTCGATTATTAATTATGTGCTTTGGTATGGTTTCTTTGTGCTTGTTTTTTGTTCAGTGAGTTTCTTGAATATATAGGTTTTGTTTTTCTCAAATTTGGAAATTCTTCTGCCTTTATTTGTTCAGATATTTTTTTCTGACTCCCTATCCTTCTGGGACTACAGTTACACCACTTTTAGACTGCCCTTGATATTCTTTCAGGTACTTGATGCTCTGTTCTTCATTTCTTTTTTTGCTTTCTATTTTCACATCCTCAATTTCGGGATCTTTTTTCCCTGCACTGTTGAATCTGTTGCCAAGTATATCCAGTTTTTTTTTTTTATTTGAGATACTGTATTTTTCATCTTCAGAGATTCATTTGAGTCTTTTCAAAGTAATTATCTTTTTTCTATTTTTCATTAAATCCTTTAATATATTTGCAACATTTTAACGTTTATATCTTTGAGAATATCATCTTTTTCTTGTTTCTGGGTCTGTTTTCTTTTCTCAAATTTTTTCCCCTTAATATGTTAACACATTTTTCCATTTTCTTATGTTTAGTAAGTTTCGATTGACTCTTGGACATTCATCATGGTGTTGTGTGGATTTTGTTGGTTTCGTCTCAACAGGTTTTAATTTGTTTTGGTGGTGTATTCAATTTCTTATGGAAAAGCAGGTTAGCACTACTACTTAAGAGGGTCATTCTGCTTTGGTTTCTACTGATTGCCCCAGGTTTCAGTGAGATCCTTCTCCCTTCTGGTTGAAACTTGAACATTTCCAAATCGTATGTAACCTCTGGTAACTTTTGAAATGTATTTGAAATTCATATCTCAGCCAATAAACACCTTGTCTTGTGTTTATAGACAGTTACTTTATGTTTTGGGGTGTTTTTTGCCTGTTTTATTTTTGTCTTAGTCTGGATTGACTTTTCAAACTGTTTTTACATAGACAACTCTTTTCTTTGACAGTGTGTTATGCTCAAATTTTATGCTCAAAATATGCAGAAATTTTGATAATTTCCAAACATAAAGATAGTAATTTCCTTCATAATTTTATCAATTTTAATCAAGATTTGAGGAGATACTTCTTAGGCCCTCAAGATTTGAAACTAGGAATGCCAGTGTCGTGTTAGCAGCACTTTGGTTTCACTTTGCTTTCTAGTTTGTTTACATTCACTGAATAGACACATAAATAACAAGCTAATATGGCAAGAGATACGAGGTAGGGAACAGATCACTTAATTTAGGTCATTCGGGTCTTCAGTAACAACAGTTGTACTGGATTTTGTCTGTTTGCTTGATAAAGCAAATTTGGGACTTTTGAAGAAAGGTTTTGAATCTTGGTCATTTCGTTTAACCCTTTTTGTTGATACAGAAAACTGGAAGATGACAATAACTTGTGCTACAGTATAAAATATGAGTTTCAACATTTAATTATCACTGAAATGATAATACATTTAAAGGACTTACTTATTTTAGGGTACCCCTTTTAAAAGTTTTTTTTTTTTTTAATGATCTCCATGTGATTTTTGTGATACTGTTTGTGTAATTTTTAGTTATGGTAATTGTAATATAGAACCTTAAAATGTGTTTTTAAGGTTGTAGAGAAATGATCAGTGCTTATCATTTTTTGTTTGTATCAAGCACTGACCTGTTATTTGTCAGGATGTCTTCATGGGTATTGATATATGCATTGTATTTCTGAAGCTGCTCAAATGTATTAGCCCTCTGAGACTAATATACTTTGCTGTCTTTTGAGTCTATTGCTGTATTATACATTCATTTATTTCATTTACTGAATTTATTCAGCACAAGTATTAACTGAACTGTGGTTATACATAGCTGTTAAAAGCATTCCTGGGTTCTAACCCTGGCTTTACTGCTTTATTGATTTAGCTGTATGACTTTGGCTAGTTGCTTCTTAGTATTTGTTTCCTCCTGAGGCTAATAATGAGGTTATGGTTAGCTTTACATCACTTTATATGTGTAAAGCAGTTAGGATACTGATTAGTATATGGTAAATACTCAAATGTTATTGTGCCGTTTAGTTATTATTAGTATCATTGTTATGTTAGGCCTTTCCTGGATACCTTTTCTCAAATTTTAATCCCCTCCCTATGATAGTACTTCTTTTCTGCTTTTTTTTTTTTTTTCTCATTAAGGACTTTATACTAACCTGCTGTGTACATTATATATCCTGTATTCACTATGTGTTGCACGTCACTTCCACTAGAATGTAAGTTGCCTTAAATCAGGAGTAAATACAGAAATTTATTCCTAGCACCTAGAAAAGTGTCGGGAACATATTGTATGCTTAGTGAATGTTTTCTGAATACATGCTGAATTGTGTGCCAGATATTGACTAGATATTCAGTTCAGTTCAGTTGCTCAGTCGTGTCCAACTCTTTGTGACCCCACGAATCACAGCACGCCAGGCCTCCCTGTCCATCACCAACTCCCGGAGTTCACTCAAACTCATGTCCATCAAGTCGGTGATGCCATCCAGCCATCTCATCCTCTGTCGTCCCCTTCTCCTCCTGCCCCCAATCCCTCCCAGCATCAGGGTCTTTTCCAGTGAGTCAGCTCTTCTCATGAGGTGGCCAAAGTATTGAAGTTTCAGCTTTAGCATCATTCCTTCCAAAGAACACCCAGGGCTGATCTCCTTTAGAATGGACTGGTTGGATCTCCTTGCAGTCCAAGGGACTCTCAAGAGTCTTCTCCAACACCACAGTTCAGAAGCATCAATTCTTCGGCACTCAGCTTTCTTCACAGTACAACTCTCACATCCATACATGACCACAGGAAAAACCATAGCCTTGACTAGACAGACCTTTGCTGGCAAAGTAATGTCTTTGCTTTTCAATATGTATCTAGGTTGGTCATAACTTTCCTTCCAAAGAGTAAGCGTCCTTTAATTTCATGGCTGAAGTCACCATCTGCAGTGATTTTGACTAGATATTGGGGATACAGAAATGAATACAGTACAAAAAAGTTCCTTCTGTTAAATAAGCATATAGTATAATAGACTCATACCTATAAAACTGTACTTAGTTTGCCCCCCTCTAAGTGATGGTAATGGTAAAGGAAACCTGAAGATGCCTTCACAGAAGGTGTCCTTGAACTGGACATTTGGTCTACCTAAGAGACAAGGGGGAAAGCTGTTTCCAGTCAGAGGTCAAAACTTGAATGAAACTTAACAAGCTATTGTTGTCCTGGACTAGGATAGCTTGTAGTCAAGGTTAACAACAGTGTTAACTGTTGATGGAGAAGGGAATAGAAGTAGAGGGTGCTAGGAAATTGGTGGGGACCAGGTTTGGGAGAGCTGGCTGTTAGAGGTACCAGCTGTCTAGCTGTTGCCTGACAGAGTAATGGGATTTTGGATATTCAGTATGTGAAACTTAATGATAACTGACTGAACCACTAACATTTTAGTTTTGGTTTTATTTTTTGAGGGTGAGGGTATATTTCATTATAGATTGTTATAAACTATAAGAACTTGCTTTTTAGAATATTGCCTTTTAGCAACTATTTTAGAACTGTATATAAAACAAACTTGCCAATAATAGTTAACTTATAGAATTGAGGAATTAATATTTTTGATATAAGAATATGTACCATGTGTGTAATCATCAAATTTGTATTTAATGAGTTATTTACCAAGGGTCAGATTGCTAAACTTTTAATTCCTTCTGTGACACTGACACAAATCTAGTGTCAAAGTACAGTTAAAATAATTAGTTTTGTTTATGCTGAGAAACATGAAAAATAGTTTCGTTTTGAATTATTAGATTTTAGAAGTTAGTACTGTAACTGTATTTGAGGACCTTTTTCTGAGTTCTACATTTCAGTACAATTAGATTGAAAGCAGAAATCAGGTTTCTAGCTCCTTTTAACCTCACAAAAAACAAAAGGCTTAGTTGTATGTGTGTGTTTTAAAGTTCAGAACAATTTTTTAATACTTAATTTGTTTATATAAAATGAATATTTGGCATATTGTGGCTTTCCCCCTGCCTCTAAAAGGGGTATACATTTCAGTTAGAAACAAAACTGTAGTACCACAATAATTAATACTACTGAGTAAGATTCAAGATACTGGTGTTTGTGTGGAGAAATTACCATTTTCATTTGATGAAGCAGATTTACTTGGGGATTGCCATAATTACTGAGTCATGTGATTCTAAATTGCTATTAGGTTGGTACAAAAGTAATTGGCGGTTTTGGACCTTGAATTTTAAATCATTATAACCAGGCTCAAACGCATTTTTATTAATCGAGATAGGAATATTATAATCAACACATTTTTGCCAGTGAGAAATAAGTTGTTTATTCCTGCAGCATAAAAATCCATGCATCGGACCAACTTTTGGAAACTGTTGGAACTCTTTTCTCCGTCCTGCTGGTTGTTGAAGTATTTTCCCTCCAAAAAGTTGTTGAGATGCTTGAAAAAGTGGTAGTTGGTCACAAGCGGTCAAGTGAACGTGGCGGATGAGGCAAAACTTTGTAACAAGATTCGTTTAACTTTTGAAGCGTGGATTGTGTGACGAGCAGTTGGCTGTTGTCATGGAGAAGAATTGAGCCCATTCTTTTGACCAGTGCTGGCTGCAGGCATTGCAATTTTCTGTGCATCTCATTGATTTGTTGAGCATACTTCTCACATGTAATGGTTTCACCAGGATTCGGAAAGCTGTAGTAGATCAGATGGGCAGCAAACCACCAAACAGTGACATGTTTTTTGGGTGCACGTCTGGCTTTAGAAAGTGCTTTGGAGCTGCTTCTTGGTCCATCCATTGAGCTAGTTGTCGCTGATTGTTGTCTTTTGTTGCGTGTCACCATCCACTCTAGAAATGGCTCATGGTTGTTGTGTAGAATAAGAGAAGATGACACTTCAAAGTGATGTTCTTTTTTGATTTTTGGTTGGCTCAGGAGGCACCCACTGATCGAGCTTCTTCACCTTCCCAGTTTGCTTCAAATGCTGAATGACCATAGAATGGTCAACGTTGAATTCTTTGGCAACTTCTCTTTTAGTTGTAGGAGGATCAGCTTTGATGATCCTCTAAGTTGGTCACTGTCAACTTCTGATGGCCGGCCAGTGTGCTCCTCATCTTCAAGGCCCTTGTCTTCTTAGCAAAACTTCTTGAACCACCACTGCACTGTACATTCATTAGCAGTTCCTGGGCCAAATGCATTGTTAACATTGTGAGTTGTCTCTGCTGCTTTACGAGCCATTTTGAACTCAAATAAATCAGTTGAATTTGCTTTTGATCTAACATCATTTCCCTAGTCTAAAATAAATATAAAATACACAGCAAGTCATATCTTTTGCCCTTTCATACTGTTCATGGGGTTCTCAAGGCAAGAATGCTGAAGTGGTTTGCCATTCCCTTCTCCAGTGGATGTTTTATCAGAACTTTCCACCATGACCCGACTGTATTGAGTGGCCATACACAGTACGGCTCATAGGTTCATTGAGTTAGACAAGGCTGCGATCCACGTGATCAGTTTGGTTAGTTTTCAGTGATTGTAGTTTCCATTCTGTCTGCTCTCTGATGGATGAGGATAAGAGGCTTGTGGAAGCTTCCTGATGGGAGGGTCTGGCTGTGGGTAAAATTGAGTCTTGCTCTGGTGGGCAGGGCCATGCTTAGTGAATTTTCTAGTTCTGCTTCATTGACTTACCATCTATTTTGACATAAATAAACATTGACATAAACATCGACTTCATTGACATAAACATCTACTTCTGCTACATTGACTACGCTAAAGCCTGTGACACTGTGGATCACAACAAACTGTGGGAAATTCTTCAAGAGATGGGACTGTCAGACCACCTTACCTGCCTCCTGTGAAAACCTATATGCAGGTCAAGACACAACACAGAACAATGGACTGGTTCCACATTGGGAAAGGAGTACGTCAGGGCTGCATATTGTCCCCTGCTTATTTAACTTATATGCAGAGTACATCATGCAAAACGCTGGATTGGATGATGCGCAAGCTGGAATCAAGATTGCCAGGAGAAATACCAATAACCTCAGATATACAGATGACACCACCCTTATGGCAGAAAGCGAAGAGGAACTAAAGAGCCTCTTGATGAGTGTGAAACAGGGGAGTGAAAAAAACTGGCTTAAAATTCAGCATTCAGAAAACTAAGATCATGGCATCCGGTCCCGATACTTCATGGCAAATAGATAGAGAAACAGTGGAAACAGTGATAGACTTTTTATTTTCTAGGGCTCCATAATCACTGTGGACCATGACTGCAGCCATGAAATTAGATGATTGCTTCTTGAAAGGAAAGTCCCTTGGACTGCGAGGAGATTAAACAAGTCAATCCTAAAGGAAATCAATCCTGAATGTTCATTAGAAGGAGTGATGGTGAAGCTGAAACTCCAATACTTTGGTCACCTGATGTGAAGAGCCAACTCATTGGAAAAGACCCTGATGCTGGGAAAGATTGAAGGCAGGAGGAGAAGGGGATAAGGGAGTACCAGATGGTTGCATGGCATCACCGGCTCAATGGACATGAGTTTGGGCAGGCTCAGAGGGTGAAGCACAGGGAGGCCTAGTGTGTTGTGGTCCATGGGGTTGGAAAGAGTCGGACGTGACTGAGTGACTGAACAACAACACAACAAGGAATAAGTCATTAGCAAAAAAAAAAGAGAAATGCATATTAAAATGATGTATAACTTTACCCACATTTATTTAAAAGTGTATTATAATATCAAACAGCAAATTTCAACAATGCAAAATTGCAGTTACTTTTTGCACTAATTGAATAGATTAACATTATAATTGATCCTGGCCAACCAGGGTGAGGAGAGGCTTGCATCTTTCTCTTTGTACCTAAGTACCTTGCTATTGGAGCTTCCCTCATAGCTCAGTCAGTAAAGAAGCCACCTGCAATGCCGGAGGCCCCGGTCTTGCTTCTGTTTCCAAGCAAAAGTGTAACAAGACTGGATCATTCTTTATGCACTACACCATTGGTTAGCATTCACTGCTGCTGCTACTGCTGCTAAGTCGCTTCAGTCGTGTCCGACTCTGTGCAACCCCATAGACGGCAGCCCACCAGGCTCCCCCGTCTCTGGGATTCTCCAGGCAAGAACACTGGAGTGGGTTGCCATTTCCTTCTTCAATTCATGAAAGTGAAAAGTGAAAGTGAAGTTGCTCAGTCATGTCCGACCCTCAGCGACCGCATGGACTGCAACCTACCAGGCTTCTCCATCCATGGGATTTTCCAGGCAAGAGTACTGGAGTGGGGTGCCATTGCCTTCTCTGTAGCATAAGAGTTTTCATTCTTTTAAAGGGAACAACGAAAATGAACATAAAATGCCAAAAACAAGTATGAAACTGAAAATGTTCCTTTATTGTGAATAATACACGTTATTCAGTTTCATACTTGTTTTTGGCATTTTATGTTCATTTTTGTTGTTCCCTTTAAAAGAATGAAAACTCTTAAGTATATGCAATTGCAGTGACTACATACACATTTTATGGCAGTATAAGTCACTGACCCTTTGACAGTTTTTTTTCCTAAATGAGAACGTAATACAGTGAACATTTTCAACTATTTTATGGGAACGTAAGTTCAGTAGGCTCTGTGTACCATGTAAGTATAAAGTATATCTTGGGATACAGAGGATAGGAAAATGGGACCTGGGACACCAATTTGTGGATCTTGGCATGGGTAGTATGCTGCTGCTGCTGCTGCTAAGTCGCTTCAGTCGTGTCCGACTCTGTGTGACCCCATAGACGGCAGCCCACCAGGTTCCTCCGTCCCTGGGATTCTCCAGGCGAGAATACTGGAGTGGGTTGCCATTTCCTTCTCCAGTGCGTGAAAGTGAAGTCGCTCAGTCGTGTCTAACTCCTAGGGACCCCATGGACTACAGCCCACCAGGCTCCTCTGTCCATGGGATTTTCCAGGCAAGAGTACTGGAGTGGGGTGCCATTTATTACTAAACATTTAAGAAAACGTGAAAAATTGGATTAGTGACATTAGAAATGCCCAGTTGGCTAACATTATGTTTCTATTAGCCAGATAAAACAACTGAGTTGTAAAGATGTATTTTCCATGGTGCTGATGAACCTGTTTGCTGGGCAGGAATAGACACACATATGAGAACAGACTTGTGGACACAGTAGTGGAGAGAGAGGGGGAGGGATTGAGAAAGTAGCGTTGAAACATACGCACTGCTGCATGTGAAACAGATGGCTGCGCGAAGTCACCGCATAACGCAGCTCAGCCTGGTGCTCTGTGATGATCTCGAAGTTGGGATGGCGGGGAGGGAGGCTCCAGAGGAGGGGACATGTGTATACTTACCGCTGATTCACATTGTTGTATGGCAGAAAACAAAACACTGTAAAGCAGTTGTCCTCCAGTTAAAAATTAAAATTTTTAAAATTATTTTTCTATTCAGTAAGTATTTGTAGAACTATCTGCCAGGGGTAGTGTTCAGTGTTGAAATTTGTAGTAATGAAATTATATTTAATTTTGTTTTAGAGTTAAGAATAATAACCAACTTAATATTTTTTTCTTTATTAAGGAATTGGATTTTGTGAAAAAGGAATAAAGAAGAGGTTTCTGCAAGGATCACATCTAAGTGCACTTTTTGCTGATACATCACTTCTAGTAAGACATTCTTTTCATTTTTCTATGTTATGAAGTAAATAAACACAATGGGAATGCTTTTGAAAAAAATTGACTGTCTCTTGAGCTTGAATAACAGTCATTTTGGAGTTTATGTTGGGGATTAATGTAGATTAATTAAGGAAATTTGTAAAATCCAGTCTGACATTCACATACACAATATTTGTAATATTGTATGGTGACAGTTTCTTGAATAGTGACACTGCTGAGATAATTCCAAACTTGTACATCTTTTCCACTTTCATCTTCCATGACAATTACACATATTGAAAATAAAGAAAATCTGTAGTCCATATTAACTGAGACAATAAGTTGGCAGAATAGAGGGATTTTCAAATGAAAGACAAAGTGGACAGGTCTAGCCATATTTCTTGAAAGGTAGAAGGATTGAAGGAAATATTTAAGCAAATTTAAGAACTCTTTTTAACATGTGAACTTTTTTTGTGACTTGTTTTTTGCCTTAACTCATATGTCCATATTTGCAGAGTTCTGGAGTAGGCTATTTTGATTTAAAAACTTACATTGGCCTAAGATATGTAGTTCTCAAAAAGCTTTCATAAGTGAAACATCACCTGAATTCTGTTTTCTGTTCAAAATGGAAGAGAAGTGAGTTATAGTGATATTAGAATATTGTAAAATATGTAATTTCACAAAACATTCAGTTCAGTTCAGTCGCTCAGTCATGTCCGACTCTTTGTGACCCCATGAATCGCAGCATGCCAGGCCTCCCTGTTCATCACCAACTCCCGGAGTTCACTCAGACACAAATCCATCAAGTCAGCGATGACATCCAGCCATCTCATCCTCTGTCATCCCCTTATCCTCCTGCTCCCAATCCCTCCTAGCATCAGGGTCTTTTCCATTGAGTCAACTCTTCGCATGAGGTGGCCAAAGTATTGGAGTTTCAGATTTAGCATCATTCCTTCCAAAGAAATCCCAGGGCTGATCTCCTTTAGAATGGACTGGTTGGATCTCCTTGCAGTCCAAGGGACTCTCAAGAGTCTTCTCCAACACCACAGTTCAGAAGCATCAATTCTTTGGCACTCAGCTTTCGTCACAGTCCAACTCTCACATCCATACATGACCACAGGAAAAACCATAGCCTTGACTAGACGGACTTTTGTTGACAAAGTAATGTCTCTGCTTTTTAATATGCTTTCTAGGTTGGTCATAACTTTTCTTCCAAGGAGCAAGGGTCTTTTAATTTCATGGCTGCAGTCACCAATTGCAGTGATTTTGGAGCCCCAAAAAACAAAGTCTGACACTGTTTCCACTGTTTCCCCATCTATTTCACATGAAGTGATGGGACGGGATGCCATGATCTTCGTTTTCTGAGTGTTGAGCTTTAAGCCCACTTTTTCACTCTCCTCTTTCACTTTCATCAAGAGGCTTTTTAGTTCTTCTTCACTTTCTGCCATAAGGGGGGTGTCATCTGCATATCTGAGGTTATTGATATTTCTCCCAGCAATCTTGATTCCAGCTTGTGCTTCTTCCAGCCCAACATATCTCATGATGTACTCTGCATATAAGTTAAAGAAGCAGGGTGACAGTATGCAGCCTTGACATACTCCTTTTCCTATTTGGAACCAGTCTGTTGTTCCATGTCCAGTTCTAACTGTTGCTTCCTGATCTGCATACAGGTTTCTCAAGAGGCAGGTCAGGTGGTCTGGTATTCCCATCTCTTTCACAATTTTCCACAGTTTATTGTGATCCACACAGTCAAAGGCTTTGGCATAGTCAATAAAGCAAAAATAGATGTTTTTCTGGAACTCTCTTGCTTTTGCAATGATCCAGCGGATGTTGGTAACTTGATCTCTGGTTCCTCTGCCTTTTCAAAAACCAGCTTGAACAACTGGAAGTTCACGGTTCACGTATTACTGAAGCCTGGCTTGGGGAATTTTAAGCATTACTTTACCAGAGTGTGAGATGAGTGCAATTGTGCAGTAGTTTGAGCATTCTTTGGCATTGCCTTTCTTTGGGATTGGAATGACAACTGACCTTTTCCAGTCCTGTGGCCACTGGTTAGTTTTCCAAATTTGCTGGCATATTGAGTGCAGCACTTTCACAGCATCATCTTTCAGGATTTGGAATAGCTCAACTGGAATTCCATCACCTCCACTAGCTTTGTTCGTAGTGATGCTTTCTAAGGCCCACTTGACTTCACATTCCAGGTTGTCTGGCTCTAGGTGAGTGATCACACCATTGTGATTATCTTGGTTGTGAAGATTGTTTTTGTACTGTTCTTCTGTGTATTCCTGCCGCCTCTTCTTAATATCTTCTGCTTCTGTCCTTTATGGAGCCCATCTTTGCATGAAATGTTCCCTTGGTATCTCTAATTTTCTTGAAGAGATCTCTAGTCTTTTCCATTCTGTTGTTCTCCTCTGTTTCTTTGCATTGATCTCTGAGGAAGGCTTTCTTATCTCTTCTTGCTATTCTTTGGAACTCTGCATTCAGATGCTTATATCTTTCCTTGTCTCCTTTGCTTTTTGCTTCTCTTCTTTCACAGCTATTGTAAGCCCTCCCCAGATAGCCATTTTGCTTTTTTGCATTTCTTTTCCATGGGGATGGTCTTGATCCCTGTCTCCTGTACAATGTCACGAACATGAACATCCGTCCATAGTTCATCAGGCACTCTATCAGATCTAGGCCCTTAAATCTATTTCTCACTTCCACTGTATAATCATAAGGGATTTGATTTAGGTCATACCTGAATGGTGGTTTTCCCTACTTTCTTCAATTTCAGTCTGAATTTGGCAATAAGGAGTTCATGATCTGAGCCACAGTCAGCTCCCGGTATTGTTTTTGCTGACTGTATAGAGCTTCTCCATCTTTGGCTGCAAAGAATATAATCAATCTGATTTCGGTGTTGACCATCTGGTGATGTCCATGTGTAGAGCCTTCTCTTGTGTTGTTGGAAGAGGGTGTTTGTTATGACCAGTGCATTCTCTTGGCAAAACTCTATTAGTTTTTGCCCTGCTTCATTCTGTATTCCAAGGCCAAATTTGCCTGTTACTCCATGTGTTTCTTGACTTCCTACTTTTGCATTCCAGTCCCCTATAATGAAAAGGACATCTTTTTTGGGTGTTAGTTCTAAAATGTCTTGTAGGTCTTCATAGAACCATTCAACTTCAGCTTCTTCAGCGTTACTGGTTGGGGCATAGACTTGGATTACTGTGATATTGAATGGTTTGCGTTGGAAACGAACAGAGATCAGTCTGTCGTTTTTGAGATTGCATCCAAGTACTGCATTTCAGACTCTTGTTGACCATGATGGCTACTCCATTTCTTCTGAGGGATTCCTGCCAACAGTAGTAGTTACAATGGTCATCTCAGTTAAATTCACCCATTCCAGTCCATTTAAGTTCGCTGATTCCTAGAATGTTGACATTCACTCTTGCCATCTCCTGTTTGACATTAGGGGATGGTTTTTGGTGTGTCATAATATGTTCACATTGACATTCTATTAGATATAATTGATCAAGCCTGATGATTATGTCGGTAAATCTTGTGAAAGGTGCTTAAAATATTTTCTGTTGTTATTCTTTTCATTTTAAGAATAGTTTTGCTACTTAATGTAAGGTTTAAATTTTTCCTTCAGTGGTAGGAAGAACTTTTATGAACTTACAAAATGAGTTTTTTTCTTATAATACTTTATTCCAATATCAAGTTTCCTATGGCCATACATTTTTCTTGTTAAATCTTGAATGCAGAACAACCCATTTTATGATATTTTTCAGGTTAGGGAGCTAGGGGAAAAGGTATTATTTTTTAATTGAAAAGTATCCTTTAGTTGAAAACTTGTATATACACAGGAAGAATGGGGAAAATGAAGTTTAATTCACATTTTGAAATATAAATCTTGTTTAGTTTTCTATAAATCTTTCAATGTTTGATTTTTTTCTTTTCTCAACTTGTATGTATATATTTTGTTCACTAATAGCTCAACACTGAGTGAATTGAATTAAAGCACTGCAGGAATTTAGCCATTTCCATTCTAGAGAATTTCCTCTATAACTTCCCTATATTTCTGTATCTTCCCTGCACCTCTGTGGTGGCTATGAGCATAGCTTTAGCTGTTGTATTTGCTTCAGGGAATCGTCTATGATAACTTCTTTTACTCAGTTCTAAAGGTTATTCTTTATAGCAGGCTTTGAGTGGTTCTGAGAGTTGTGATTGAATTAAGAACTGCTTGGCTTGGAGTTACTGAGTACTTAGAGGGAAATGCTCTTTCCTTTTGAGTAGTTTCAAATGTTGACTTCAGAACCTCAGATTTGTTTTCCCTAATGATTCTGCCCTAATTTGAAGTAGAAATTGGAGGAATTAGCACAGATATTGGGCAATATTTTCCCTACCTTTTTTCTTTTTCTTCAAGTCTTGAAACTGCTTTAGGCTCTTACATTTTAAGTCTTTTATCTCATTGAGTTAATTTTAATGTATGGTATTACATAAGAGATAAGATTTATTTCTTTGCCTATGAAAGTCAAATTGTTCAAGAAACATTATTGAAAAGGTTGTATTTTTCCCTACTGAACTACCTTGGCAACTTTGTTGAAAATCAGTCGACATTATATGTGGGCTTATTTCAGAACCCTATTATATCTATCGATCTATGTATCTATCTTTATGACATTACTGTCCTGATTATCATAGCTTTATGTAAGTCTTATCTTAAAATCAGGTAGTGTAAACCCTCCACCTTTGCTCTTTTGTTTCAAGGTTGTTTTCTAGCCTAAGTCCTTTCCATTTCTATGTATTTTAGAATTACCTTGTCATTTTCTGCAGAGAAGCCTTAACAAGATTTTGATTATTAATGCTTTTATCATGGAGGGTAATTGGGAGCGAATTAACCTCTTAAGGATGTTGAGTCTTCTGATGCATGAACTTGGTATCTCTCCCCATTTAAGTTGTCTTTTAGTTTCTCAGCAGTATTTGTAGTTTTCACTGTAAAGATATTACATATATTTTGTTGGTCTCTGTTTACCATTTTTATGTTATTGTAAATGGTTATGTAATATTAGTTCCAACTGTTTGTTTTTAGTATATAGCAATATAATAGATTTTGGCATAAAACCTTGTAATTTATGATTCTGCTAAACTCAGTAGTTGTGGTGGCAGTTTTGTGGATTCTTTCAGATGTTCTGGGCAGACCCTCATCTTGTCTGTAAACAGACTATTTTACTTCTACCTTTGAAAATTTTTATACCTTTTATTTCTTTTGTTGCTTTATTGCACTGCCTAGTAGTCTCAGTGCAATGTTAAATAGAAGTGATGAGCTGACATTGTTGCCTTACTCCTGATCTTAGATCTTTTTCCGTTAAGTACATTGTACAACAATGTATATATGTTGTATATACATTGTTGTAAAAGTTCAGATTTGTGTTAATGAGAGATGCTTTCATATATGTTCATGGCATACATAGGTTTGTAGTTTTCTAAAAAATTTTTAATTGTAGGGTATTTGCTTTATAATGTGTTGGTTTCTGTTGTATAGCAGCATGAATCAGCTGTAAATATGACTGTGTAGATCACAATAAACTGTAGAAAATTCTGAAAGAGATGGGAATACCAGACCACCTGATCTACCTCTTGAGAAATCTGTATGCAGGTCAGGAAGCAACAGTTAGAACTGGCCATGGAACAACAGACTGGTTCCAAATAGGAAAAGGAGTATGTCAAGGCTGTATATTGTCACCCTGCTTATTTAGCTTATATGCAGAGTACATCATGAGAAATGCTGGGCTGGAAGAAGCACAAGCTGGAATCAAGATTGCCCGGAGAAATATCAATAACCTCAGATATGCAGATAACAGCACCCTTATGGCAGAAAGTGAAGGGGAACTAAAGAGCCTCTGGTGAAAGTGAAAGAAGAGAATGAAAAGGTTGGCTTAAAACAGCATTTAAAAAATGAAGTTCATGGCATCCAGTCCCATCACTTCATGGCAAATAGATGGGGAAACACTGCAAACAGCATCAGACTTTATTTTTTGGGGGCTCCAAAATCACTGCAGATGATGACTGCAGCCGTGAAATTAAAAGACCCTTGCTCCTTGGAAGAAAAGTTATGACCAACCTAGACAGCATATTAAAAAGCAGAGACATTACTTTGCCAACAAAGGTCCATCTAGTCAAGGCTATGATTTTGCCAGTAGTCATGTATGGATGTAAGAGTTGGACTATGAAGAAAGGTGAGGACTGAAGAACTGATGCTTTTGAACTGTAGTGTTCAGAGTTCAAAGGACGAGAAGACTCTTGTGCAGTCCTTGACTGCAAGGCGATCCAGGCATCCTAAAGGAGATCAGTCCTGAGTATTCATTGGAAGGACTGACGTTGAAGCTGAAACTCCAGTACTTTGGCCACCTGATATGAAAATCCGACTCCTTGGGAAATACCCTGATGCTGGGAAAGATTGAAAGCTGGAGGAGAAGGGGATGACAGAGGATGAAATGGTTGGATGGCATCACCGACTCAATGGACATGAGTTTGAGTGAACTCTGGGAGTTGGTGATGGACAGGGAGGCCTGGCATGCTGCACTCCATGGGATCTCAAAGAGTCGGACAGAAATGAGCAACTGAACTGAATACATGTATCCCCTCTCTTGAGCCCCTCTCTCACTCCTCACTTCCCACCCATCTAGGTTGTCACAGAGCATCAAGCTGAGCTCCCTGTATTACACAGCAGCTTCCCACTAGCTTAACTGTTTTACACATGGTAGTGTGTATATGTCAGTGCTACTCTCTTAATTCGTCCCACCTTCTCCTTCCCCTCCTATGTCCATAAGTGTATTTATATCTGCATCTCTATTGCTGCCCTGCAAATAGGTTCATCAGTACTATTTTTCTAGATTCCATGTATATGCAATAATTCATTCTGTATGACAGACTCGAGGTTTATGCACCTTTTACAGCTGACTCAGTTTTGTTCCTTTTTATGGGTGAGCAATATTGTATTTTCTGTATATGTATCACAACTTCTTTATCCATTCATCTGTTGATGGACATCTAGGTTGCTTCCATGTCCTGGTTATTGTAAATAGTGCTGCAGAGAACACTGGGGTACTTACGTCTTTTTGAATTACGGTTTTCTTAAGGTGTATGCCTAATAGTAGGGTCTGGGTCATATGGTAGATTTATTCCTGGCTTTTAAAAGAATCTCCATATTGTTCTCCACAGTGGCTGTATCAATTTACATTCCCACCAGCAGTGCCAGAGGGTTCCCTCTTCTCCACATCCTCTCCAGCATTTATTGTTTGTACTTTTTATGACGATGGTCATTCTGACCACTGTGAGGCGATACTTGATTGTAGTTTTAATTTGTGTTTCTCTAATGATGAGTGATGTTGAGCATCTTTTCATGTGTTTGTTGGCCATCTCTATGTCTTTTTTGGGGAAATGTCTGCTTAGGTTTTTGGCCCATTTTTTGATTGAGTTGTTTATTTTTTCTGAAGTTGAGCTGCGTGAACTGCTTGTGTATTTTGGAGATTAATCCTTTATCCATTGCCTCGTTTGTGATTATTTTCTCCCAGTCTGAGGGTTGTCTTTTCATCTTGTTTATAGTTTCGTTTGCTGTGCAAAAGCTTTTAAGTTTAATTAGGTCTTATTTGTTTATTTATTTATTTATTTTTCCTTTACTCTAGGAGCTGGATCAAAGACGATCTTGCTGTAATTTATGTAAAAGAGTGTTCTGCCTATGGTTTCCTTTAAGAGTGTCACAGTGTCTGACTTACATTTAGGTCTTTAATCCATTTAGAGTTTATTTTTGTGTATGACATTAGGAAGTGTTCTAATTTCATTCTTATTATGTGTAGCTGTGCAGTTTTCCCAGCGTCAGTAATTGAAGAGGCTGTCTTCTCCATTGTATATTCTTGCCTCCTCTTTCAAAGATAAGGTGCCCCTAGGTGTGTGGGTTTATTTCTAGACTTTCTATCTTGTTCTTTTGGTCTTTATTTCTGTTTTTGAGCCAGTACCATACTGTCTTGATGACTATAGGTTTGTAGTATAGTCTAAAGTCAGAAAGATTGATCCTTCTAGCTCTGTTTTTCTTTCTCAAGATTGGTATGTAGTTTTTTAAAATAATGTCTTTGTCTGGTTTTTATATCAGGATAATAGAATACGTTAAAAGATTTTTTTCTCAAAAAGTTTTTATATAGTTGTTGTTCTTTAAGTGTTTGATGGTAGCATTCAGTCACCACTCATATCCAACTCTTTGCGACCCCATGGACTGCAGTGTGCCAGGCCTCCCTGTCCCTCACCATCTCCTGAAGTTTGCCCAAGTTCATGTCCATTGCTTTGGTGATGCCATCCAGCTATCCCATCCTCTGATGCCCTTTTCTCCTTCTGCCCTCAGTCTTTCCTAGCATCAGGGACTTTTCCAGTGAGTCAGCTCTTGGCATCAGATGACCACAATACTGGACTTCTAGCTTCAGCATTAGTCCCTTCAACAAGTACTCAGAGCTGATCTCCCTCAAGATTGACTGGTTTGATCTCCTTGCTGTCCAAGGGACTCTCAAAGTCTTCGCCAGCACCACGGTCGAAGGCATCAGTTCTTTGTTACTCTGCCTTCTTTACAGTCCAGCTCTCACAACCATATGTGACCACTGGGAAGACCATAGTCTTGACTATACGCACCCTTGTCTGCAGAGTTATGTCTCTGCTTTTCAACATACTGTCTAGGTTTGTCATAGCTTTCCTGCTAAGAAGCAGATGTCTTCTGATCTCATGGCTTCAGTCACCATCTGCAGTGATTTTAGAGCCCAGGAAGAGGAAATCTGTCACTACTCCTTTTCCCCTTCTGTTTGCCATGAAGTAATGGGGATAGATGTCGTGATTTTAGTTTTTTTAATATTTAGTTTTAAGCCGGCTCTTTCACTCTCCTCCTTCACCCTCATTAAGAAGGTCTTTAGTTCCTCTTTGATTTCAGCCATTAGAGTGGTATCATCTGCATATCTGAGTTTGCTGGTGTTTCTCCTGCCTATCTTGATTCCAGGTTGTAACTCATTCAGCCTGACATTTCTCATGCTGTGCTCAGCATATAGATGAAACAAATAAGGTGACAGCAGACAACCCTGTCGTACTGCTTTCTCAATCTTGACCCAGGCAGTTTTTCCATTGTTACTTCCTGACCCACATACAGGTTTCTCAGGAGACAGGTAAGATGGTTTAGTATTCCCATCTCCTTTAAGACTTGAATTACCGTCATGTTGACTGGCTTGCCTTGGAAACAACTGAGATCATTCTCTCATTTTTGAGGCTGCATTTTGGGCTCTCTTGTTGATTATGAGGGCTATTCCATTTCTTCTGTGGGATTCTTGCCCACAGTAGTATATGATAATGGTCATCTGAATTAAATTCACCCTTTCCCGTCCATTTTAGTTCACTGATCCCTAACATATTGATGTTTAATCTTACCATCTCCTGCTTGACCACCTCCAGTTTGCTTTGATTCATGGACCTAACATTCCAGGTTCCTATCAATAATGTTCTTTGCAGCATTGGCTTTTACTTTGATCACCAGACATCCACTACTGAGCATTGTTTCCGCTTTTCCCAGCTGCATCATTCTTTCTGGGGCTATTAGTAGCTCTCCACTCTTCCCCAGTAGCATATTGGACACCTTCAAATCCGGGGGACTCATCTTTCAGTGTCATATCTTTTTGTCCATTTATACAGTTCATGAGGTTCTCATAGCAATTATACTGGGGTGATTTGCTACCCCAGTGTTTGGTAGAATTCACCAAAGTTGATCTCTGGCCTTGCAGTTTCTTTGTGGTAAGATTTTAAACTGTGAATTCGATTTATTTGATTGAATAAATTGATATTGGCCTATTCAGATATATATTAATTCTTTTTTGAAAAGCTTTAGTTTATGTGTATTTTAAGGAATTTGTTTTTACATAGGTTGTCTAATTTATTGGCGTGAAGTTTCATATTTCTTAATTCTTTTAATGTTTGAAGGATCTATAGTGATATCCTCTCTTTCTAGTATTTGAGACCACTGTTTTCTAAAGGAGCGCTTAATATTTAAAATTTTTTCTCTGTCTGCATCATACAGAGTATCTTTACATGTGTTTGTTCACATGGAGTTCAAAGAATTCTTAAGATCCTTTGTGATTTTTTTTCTTGGACCTATATAATTTCGAAATAGTCCTTAATTTTCTAGATGTTTTTCTCTAATAGGTTTTTAATTTAATTCTGTTGTGGTTCAATAACATACTTCCTGTGTTTATTATAGAGTGCAGAATGTTGTCTGTAAACAAATGTTTTGTGTATGCTTAATAAGAATGTGTATTCTGTTGTGTTGAGTGAAGCTTTCTAAAAATATTAGTCAGATTGATTGGTAGTGTTCTTCAAGATTTGTCCCTTCTGATTTTCCATTTGTTGCAGTAATTGCTCAGAGAAGGGTTTGGAAATCTTCAACTTTAATTGTGAATTTGTCTTTTTCTCCCTTCACTTACTGATTCATGTATTTTGAAGCTCTATTAATAGGTACATGCATTTTTAAATATATTTTTGATGAATTGAGCCTTCTGACTTGAAATAGCCCTCTTTATCTCTGGTAATATGTTGTGAAGTCATTTCTGAAATAAGTTGTATAGTTACTGACAGAAAGTCTGCTGTTACTTTTTGTTGCCTCATATGTAAACTTTCTATTTTGTTTGATTGCTCTTCAGCCTTACAACTTTTTCAGTGATTGTGATTATGATGTCATTTGATTATAATTTTTTATCAATTATATGCCTTTATATGGTTTTCTTTGAGAAAATGATGTTTTAGTGTTTTTTGGTAACCAAATTTAGAAACATTGGCCACTATTTCTTCCCAGTATCCACTAATCCTATGCAATATTTTGGAGGGAGGGAATTTCAGTTTAACAGTTGAGATTGTGTCTTTTGGCCCTTGACTCCCCGCCCCCTTTCATTATTTGAATAGTTAATGTCATGTTTCCAGGTTCACTGATTTTTTTTTCAATGTATACTCTGTTCTTAATGTATCCAGTATGTTTTTTTATTTCTCATGATTATATTTTAATTAAGAGTTTTAGATGATTTTTCCTCTCTGCTCAACCTATTTATGTTTTGCCATATTAATGATTTAACCTGAAACATTAAAAATAAATTCATAATGAGAAGTGGTATTTTGGTGTTATGATTTTAGAAAGGACACAGTATTTAGTATCTCAGTTGTCTTTACTTTTCTAAAAGGTAGTTGTTTGGATGTGGTATAGCCAGGCCACAGCTAGCCCTTGCAGAGTTAGAAAAAATCTTCTTTTCCCAGTTTTAAATGGATGATGCTTTCTGCCAGGGTTCAGGGTTTAGAGAGTGGAGAACAAACTGGATTCAGTCCCCACTTTCCTTCTCTCGGCCATATGTCCATGTGCAGGGTACAGCCTCCACCTTTATTCATGTTGCCTTGAGACCTTATGATTTCTTGCCTTTCTTATGATACGGTTATAGCATTATAAATGTTTTCTTAGGCCAGAATATCTATCACGATATCCACAAGTTTGTTAGGCAATCCCTTTTGTAGTTAGTATGGGATTATTTTCTCACTGCTTTCTGTACTTTGTACCATTATTGATCTTATTTCTTGAATCATATGTTAATGTTTTTGAATTTTACCTAAAATTTAAAACAGTATAAGTCAGAGCTTCATAAAATTAAGTGTAATTGTTTGTAGGGCATGTTTTGCCTTTACATAAGTTATATAGCAAAACTGCATTTTCAGATAATAGCTATAAGTGTATAACCTTTATATTCAAAGTAAAATTTGTTTTCCTTGTTGAATCATGTCATTAAATACTGACTAGTAGCCATCGCTATGTTCACAACATATCTTTGTATTTTTAAAATGTGTAATTAGGATTCAGTATGTGCAATTTTGGATGAAATGGAATGCTTTGCTCATTTTCCATAAGAATAGTTAAGTGATAGTCTTAATTTAGAATTTGAATTTCTGCCTGGATTTAATTGTTTGTAAACAATAATTAAAACATTCTATTTTAGAGTAAAGAGAAATGTTCTTATATTAAAATTAACTGAAAGATAATTCTGTAGGAGCAGGGAATCTCTAATTGCATTGAAACTTACAGCAAAATAGTCTCCCTCAAGTTCCTGTGACTATGAGAATGAGTGGTTATTTTGTTTATATAGTTTATAAGGAAATGCAAGACATCATTTGTGCCTGTGTGTGAATGTGCGCATGTACATAAGGGGGTTGCATTGCCCACTGAAAATTGGGATGAAAACTGGCACTGCTTGATTTTTTTGAATATTTTTTATTAAAGTGGATGACTACTAGAGTTTCTTGCTTGTTTAGATCAGTTTTTTTCCCCTTGTGTGCTGTGATCCTGTATTAAGTTGCTTCAGTTGTATCTGACTCTTTGTGACCCTAAGCACTGTAGCCTACCAGGCTCCTCTGTTCATGGGATTCTCCAATCAAGAATACTGGAGTGGGTTGCCATGCCCTTCTCCAGGGGATATCAACCCAGGGATTGGAAAGCCCTTTTCTTCTTGTAGTAGATATAAATTAAAGGACCTATGACATTCATGTTTAAATATGATAAAAAAGTAACATGCTACTGAAAAACCAGTGGGTCAGCAATGAGATCAAAGAAATCAGTTAATACCTCGAGACAAATGACAATGAAAATAGAGTCTTACAAAATCCATGGGATGCCCAGAAGTAGTTTGATGAGACATAGTGATATAGTTCATAGTGATATAGACTTTCCTCAAGAAACAAGAAAAATCTCAATGAATAATCCAACCTACCACCTAAAAGAATTAGAAAAAGAAGAAACAAAACCCAAAGTCAGAAGAAGGAAGGAAATTAATATGAGTGGAAACAAATAAAATAGAGATCAACAAGTAATAGAAAAGATCAGTAAAATCAAGAGCTGGTTTTGTGAAAGGATATACAAATTCGACAGGCCTCTGGCTAGGCTCACCAAAAAGATAAGAGAGAAAACCCAAAGAAATAAGATATGAAAGAAGAAAAATAACAACTGATATTATAGAAATACAAGAAACTATAAGATAATATTATGAACAATTGTATACCAGCAAATTGTACAGTCTAGAAAAAATGAACAAGTTCTAGAAGCATATAGCCTACTAAAACTTAATCAAAAAGAAGTAGATAATTTGAATAGACCAAACACTAGATCTGAAATAGAATCTGTAATTTAAAAAAAACTCCTTGCAAACAAAAGTTCAGGACCAGATGGCTTCACTGGGAAATTCTACTAAACATACAAAGACTTATACTAATCTTTCTTAAAGTCTTCCAAAAGATTAAATAGGAGGGAACACTCCCAAAGTCATCCTATGATGCCACCATCACCCTGATACCAAAACCGGACAAAAACACAACCAAAAAAGAAAATTACAGGCCAGTATCTTTGATGAATATAGATACAAAAATTCTGAACAAAATATTAGCAACCCAAATCCAGCAACACATAAAAATACACTACAAACAGATTGGATTTATCCCAGGGTATGTGAACAAGGATGGTTCACATACACAAATCAATCAGTGTGACACTCTACATTAAGAAAAGAAAAGACAAAATCCACATGATCATCTCAATAAGTGCAGAAAAAACTCAACATCCATTCGTGATAAAAACTCATACCAAAGTGGGTATAGTGGGAACATATCTGAACATAATAAAAGCCATTTATGACAAGTTCATAGCCAACATATTACTCTGGTGAAAAGCTGAAAGCCTTCCTGCTAGTTTATGAGCAAGCCAAGGGTTCCCACTCTTATACTTCTTTTCAACATAGTATTGGAAGTCCTAGCCACAGTAGTCAGACAAGAAAAAGAAAAGGTACGCACATTGGAAGGGAAGGGGTAAAATTGTCATTATTTGTAGATAACATAAGACTCTGTAAATAATACTATATTATTACTTATACATTATAATATGTTGTAATATAATGTTATATAATATTATGTTATAATACTACATTATAACATAATACTCTGTAAAAAATACTACATTATTTGTAGATAACATAATACTCTGTAAATAATACTCTGTATTATTGTTGATCAGTGGCTCAGTTGTGTCTGACACTTTGTGACCTAGTAGACTGCAGTATGCCAGGCTTCTCTGTCCTTAACCATCTCCCAGAGCTTGCTAAAACTCATGTCCATCAAGTTGGTGATGCCATCCAACATCCTCTGTCATCCTCCTGCCTTCAGTCTTTCTCAGCTTCAGGGTCTTTTCTAATGAGTCAGCTCTTCACATCAGGTTGCCAAAGTAGAGCTTCAGCTTCAGCATCAATCCTTCCAACGAATATTCAGGATTGATTTCCTTTAGGATTGACTGGTTGGATCTCCTTGCAGGCCAAGGAACTCTCAAGAGTCTTCTCCAACACCACAGTTCAGAAGCATCAATCTTTTGGTGTTCAGCCTTTCTTTATGGTCCAACTCTCATATCCATACATGACTGCTGGAAAAATCATAGCTTTGACTAGATGGATCTTTGTTGGCAAAGTAATGTCTCTTCTTTCTAATATGCTGTCTAGGTTTGTCATAGCTTTTCTTCCAAGCATCAAGCATTTTTTAATTTCATGACTGCAGTCACCATCTGCCAAAAACCCTAAAGATGCTACACAAAAATTAATATGTGAAATCATCAAGGTAGCAGGATATAAGATTAATGTATAGAAATCTGTTGCATTTCTTTAGAGTAACAATGAAATATCAGAAAAAGAAAGCTAAAAAAAAAATCCCATTTAGAATCACATCAAAGTAATACCTAGGAGTAAATCTAACTGAAGAGGTGAAAGACCTGTATGCTAAAACTATAAGAGATTGATAAAGGAAATTGAAGGTGATTCAGAGAAATAGAAATATATCCTGTACTCTTGGATTGGAAGGGTGAATACTATTAAAATGGCCATACCTCAAAGTAATCTAGTGACTTATTGCAATCCCTATAAAAATACCCATGACGTTTTTTTTTCCACAGAAATACATCAAATACTAAAATTCGTATGAAACCATAGAAGACCCTGAACTACCAAAACAGTCTTGAGACAAAAGAAGAAAGCTGGAGACAAAACCCTCCCAGACTTTAGAGACTACCACAAAGCTACAGTAATCAAAATAGTATGGTATTGGCACAAAAAAATAGACATAATAGATCAATGGAACAGAATAGAGGGCCCAGGAATAAGCCCATGCACCTTCAGTCAGTCTTAGAGGAGGCAAGAATGTATAGTGGAGAAAAAAATGGTCCCTTTGATCAGTGGTGTTGGGAAAGCTGGGCAGCTGCATGTGAAGTTAGAACACACCCTCACACTGTGCACAAAAATAAACCCAAAATGCTTTAGAAATAAGACATATCACTACAGAACTCCTAGAATAGGACATAGGTAAAACGGTCTCTGACATAAGTCATAGCAATATTTTCCTATATCAGTCTTCCAAGGTAAAAGAAATAATAGCAAAAATAAGCAAATGGGAGCTAATCAAACTTAAAAGTTTTTGCACAGCAAAGGAAACCATCAACAAAACAAAAAAACAACCTATGGAATGGGGGAAGATATTTGCAAATGACCGGCAGGGACTTAATTTCCAAAATATGCAAGCAGTTCATAAAATTCAGTATAAGAGAATAGTCTAATCAGAAAATGGGTGGAAGAACTAAGTAGTTGTTTCACTAAAGGAGATACACAGATGGTCAGTAGGTACATGCAAAGATGCTCAATTTTGCTAATTATTAGAGAAGTGCAAATCAAAACTACAGTAACGTATCACCTCATGCTGGTCAGAATGGCCATCATCAAAAAGTCTACAGATAATAAATGCTGGAGAGACTGTGGAGAATAGGGAACCTTCTACACTGTTGGTGGCAATGTAAATTGGTGTTGCCACTATGAAAAACAGTATGGAGGTTCCCTGGAGGTTCTTAAAAACCAAAAATGGAATTATTAATGCCGTATGATTCAGCAGTCTTAGCCTGAGTTTGTATCTGGAAAAGACGAAAACTCTTAATTCAGAAAGACAGACACATGCACCCCAGTGTTTATAGCAGCACCATTCACAATAGCCAAGACATGGAAACAACTTAAGTGTCCATTGGATAAAGAATAGATGAGGAAGATGGGGGAGAGAGAGAGAGAGAGAGAGTGTGTATGTGTGTGTGTGTGTATAGTATGTATAGCTATCATGCAAAGTAGTAGAGAATATGCAAAGCGAGGTATGTCAGACAAAGACAAATATCATATGTTATCACTTACATGTGGAATCTAAAAAATAATACAAATGAATCATTTACAAAACAGAAACAGACTCACATACATAGAAAACAGTCTTATAGTTACAAGAGGGAAAAGGGATGAGGAGAGGTAAATTAGGAATCTGAGATTAACAGATACTGCTTGCTGCTGCTACTGCTGCTAAGTTGCTTCGGTCATGTCAGACTCTTTGCGACCCCATGGACTGCAGCATGCCAAGCTTCCCTGTCCATTGCCAACTCCTGGAGCCTACTCAAACTCATGCCATCTAGTCGGTGATGCCATCCAACCATCTCATCCTCTGTAGGTAGGCAATAAGGATTTACTTTATAGCACAGGAAACTACATTCAGTATCTTAATCTATAATGGAAAATAATATGAAAATTATGTTTATTATGTGTATGGGTGTATATAACCAAACCACTTTTCTGTACACCTGAAACTAACACAGTATTGTAAATCAACTACCTTCAATAAAAAATAAGTGCAGTAAGCTTCTAATTACTTTTTAAAATGTTATTCTGTATTTTTGAAGTCACAAATCATGTAGAATGATAGTGAAATCCATAAATGAAATTAAGGAAACAGTTTTATTTATAATAGTATCAAAAGAATAGAATACTTAGGAATAAATTTAACAAAGAAGTGCATTTCTTCTACTCTGAAAACTAGAGAACATTGTCGAAAAAATGTAAAGTCAACCTAAGTAAATGGAAAGGCATACCATGTTTATGAATTGGAAAACTTAGTAAGATTGCAGTACTCCCCAAACAGATTCAGTGCAATCCATGTCAGAATCTTAGCTGGCTATTTTTGAAGACGTTGACAAGCTGATCTTAAAATTCACATGGAAATTCAGGATACCTTGAATAACCAAAGAATGATCTTTAAAAATAATAAAAGTTGGAGGATTCCCATTACCTGGTCTTAGAACTTACTACAAAGCTATAGTAATCAAGACATTGTGCTTGCTACTCATGTAGGGATATACATATAGAATAGTGGAGTAGAATTGAGAGTCTAGTAGTAAAACCATTCATTTATGGTGAATTGATTTTTGACAAGGGTGCCAAGACTGTTCACTGGGGAAACGATAGCCTTTTTAAAAGATGTAATAGAAAGATAATTGCTTTACAGTATTGTGTTGGTTTCTGCCAAACATCAATATTAATCAGCCATAGATATACATGTGTCCCCTCCTTCTTGAACCTCCCTTCCACCTCCCTCCCCATCCACACTCCTGTAGGTTGGTACAGAGTCCCCGTTTGAGTTCCTCGAGTCATACAGCAAATTCCCATTGACTTTTTATTTTGCTTATGGTGATATATGTTCCCATGTTACTCTCCTCTTACCTTCCATCCTCTCTCCACCACCCCCGCCCCCCTGCCAGTGTTCATCAGTCTGTTTTCTGTCTGTGTCTCCATTACTGCCCTACAAATAATTTCATCAGTATCATCTTTCTAGATTCCATATATATGTGTTAATATACAATATTTGTTTTTCTCTTTCTGACTGACTTCACTCTGTATAATAGGCTCTAGGTTCATCCACCTCATTAGAACTGACCAAATGCATTCCTTTTTATGGCTGAGTGTGTATGTACCATTGTGTGTATGTACCACAGCTTCTTTATTCATTCACCTGTCGATGTACATTTAGGTTGCTTTCATATTCTAGCTATTGTAAATAATGCTACAGTGAACATTGGGGTACATATGTCTTTTTCAGTTTTGGTTTCCTCAGGGTATATGCATAGTGGTGGGATTGCTGGGTCATATGGACAGGGAAGCCTGGCATGCTGCAGTCCATGGGGTTGCAGAGTGAGACATGACTGAGCGCTGAACTGATGGTGGTTTTATTCCTAGTTTTTTAAGGAATCTCTGTACTGTCTTCTTTAGTGCTTGTATCAGTTTACATTCCCACCAACAGTGTAAGAGGATTCCCTTTTCTCCACACCCTCTCCAGCATTTGTTGTTTGTAGACTTTTTCATAAAACAATGCTAGGACACCTAGATATCCATGTGTAAATGAACAGAGTTGGCTCCTTGCTTTATATGCTGTTCTGTCTTCAGTCACTTAGTGGTATCTGACGTCTGACGACCCCATGGACTGTAGCCCACCCACCCGCTCCTCTGCTCATGGGATTGCCAAGGCAAGAATACTGGAGTGAGTTGCCATTTCCTACTCTTGGGGACTTTCCTGACCCAGGCGTTGCACCTGTTTCTTGAGTCTCCTACATTGGCACACAGAATCTTTACACTGTGCCACTTGGGAAGCCCCAGATAAGCGTCTAGTATCCAAAATATATGAAGAACTCTTACAAGTTAACAATAAGAAGGCAAATAACCCAATTTATGAAAGGATTTGAAATACATGTTTCTTCAAAGAAGATATACAAATGACCAATAGGTTCACGAAAAGACACACTCTATCAGTGATCCCCAACCCCTGGGCCTTGGGCAGATAGTGGTCCGTGGCCTGTTAAGATCTGGGCTGCACAGCAGGAAATGAATGATGGGCTAACGAGTGAAGCTTCATCTGCTGCTCCCCATCATATTACCGCCTGAACCATCTATCCCACCTACCCCCACTCCCACTGCAGTCTGTGGAAAAATAGCCTTCCACGAGACCTATTCCTGGTGCCAAAAAGATTGGGGACCACTGCTTTGTATCATTGGTCATTAGAGAAACACAAGTGAAAACTACATTGAGATACCACTTTACATCCATTAGGATAGTTGTCACAAAAATAAGACAATAGCAAGTGTTGATGAGGATGTGTAGAAATTGGAACCCTTGCCTTGTAAAGATTCTGTGTGCCAATGTAGGAGATGCAAGAAACGGGTGCGACGCCTGGGTCAGAAAAATCCCCAAGAGTAGGAAGGCAAAATGGTTCATACCCATTGGAGAACAGCCTGGCAGTTCCTCAGAAAGTTAAATATAAAGTTAGTATATGACCCAGCTATCTTCCTCCTAGACATACACCCAAGAAAATTGAAAACATTCACACACAAAAATCTGGGCACCACTGTTCATAGCAGTGGAAATAACCCAAATGTTCATCACTGTTGAATGAATAAAATGTGGTATGCATAGAATACAGTATTATTCAGCCAAAAAAGGAATGAGGTGCTGATAATACTTAACACAAATAAGCCTTGAAAACTGAAAGAAGCCAGACACAAAGGGCTGCCTATTGTCTGACTCTGTTTTATGACTTACCTCAAAGAGGTAAATCCATAGAGTCAGAAAGTAGATAAGTAATTTTCAGGAGTTGGGGAGAGGAAGGAATGGAGAATAATAGCTAATGGGCATTGGACTCCTTTTTAGGATGATAAAAATGTTCTGGAATTAGATAGTAAGGATGGTTGCACAACTTTGAATACTGTTTAAAAAAAAAAGAGCAAAATTGTATACTCTCAATTGTACACTTTTAAAAAGATGATCTTAATGGCATATATGAATTGCAGCTTGGTTAAAAGGCATATAGAAATGAAAACATTGGCCTACTTCTGATGTAATTTATCTTCAAACCAGGATATTTTTGAGAGTGAGGGGTCTCACTTAATAATTACTCCCATACAATAAAAATAAAGTTGCATGTCCCAGGTACACCAGAATGTATGTTCTCCCTGCTTCTTGGTATCTTTAAGCTGTTTCTCCTCATAGAAGACATATAAGGATTACAAAATTCTTCTTGTCTTTCTTTATCAAATATGGGAAAAAGACTAAGACAGCCCTGTAATTCAAGAAAATGGGAGAGAAGGTATTTCTTTGTGGAAATAAATATAAATATGTGTAGCTATGATACAATTAGATCTTTATTGATTTATATGATTTTGTCACTTAACTGTCACACATAGCCTACCAGTGTTTGAATGAAAAATCTAGTGCTGTAACATAATAAAGCAGTTGCTCTGAGCTAGGGATGTGCATCATAATAGGTGCATAACAGTATGTGGAACCTTTAAAAATTACTCTTGCTTAGACATTAGTCTCAATTATGATTTGATAGATTTTTGTGGGGCCAGGGTAAGTTCATGCATGCAAAATAGATGTTTTAGCTCCTCAGTTGAATTTAATATCCATTTAAGTTGAGAGTCACTGCATTAAATTGAGGAGTTCTATTGATTTAATTATTGAAATATATAGTTATTATTGTTTGGTGCATAAACAGTAAACAGCTGTAGTAACTGAGAGAACCTCAGCCTGAAGTATACCCTCCTCACCCCCAACCCCCCTGGCCACCCTCTTTCACCTGAACTAGCCATTGGTAATCCAGGAATTGTGATTCCTCTGATCCTCCAAGAACAGGGATTGGGAGGAATATTGATTTATTGATTTTTTTGATTTTTTTTTTTATTTTGGCTACATTGAGGCAGGATTTGTAATGGGAAGTAGGCAGAAGCTCAGGTTCATCTGCAAATGCTTGAAACTATATCCTTGGCAGATATAGGAAGGGCGTCATCACTGCAGAATAAGAGGGGTTGGGAGATGGAGACCTTGTAGGAGGTCAGAACTCACTCAGTTAACTGATAACTGCTCATGGCCTTTGTATTTTGGCAGCCCATTATCAGATCAGATCAGATCAGTCGCTCAGTTGTGTCCGACTCTTGGCGACCCCATGAATCGCAGCACGCCAGGCCTCTCTGTCCCTCACCAACTCCCAGAGTTCACTCAGACTCACGTCCATCGAGTCAGTGATGCCATCCAGCCATCTCATCCTCTGTCATCCCCTTCTCCTCCTGCCCCCAATCCCTCCGAGCATCAGAGTCTTTTCCAACGAGTCAACTCTTCGCATGAGGTGGCCAAAGTACTGGAGTTTCAGCTTTAGCATCATTCCTTCCAAAGAAATCCCAGGGCTGATTTCCTTCAGAATGGACTGGTTGGATCTCCTTGCAGTCCAAGGGACTCTCAAAAGTCCTCTCCAACACCACAGTTCAAAAGCATCAATTCTTCGGCGCTCAGCCTTCTTCACAGTCCAACTCTCACATCCATACATGACCACAGGAAAAACCATAGCCTTGACTAGACGAACCTTTGTTGGCAAAGTAAGGAATGTCTCTGCTTTTGAATATGCTATCTAGGTTGGTCATAACTTTCCTTCCAAGGAGTAAGCGTCTTTTAATTTCATGGCTGCAATCACCATCTGTAGTGATTTTGGAGCCCAGAAAAATAAAGTCTGACACTGTTTCCACAGTTTCCCCATCTGTTTCCCATGAAGTGGTGGGACCAGATGCCATGATCTTCGTTTTCTGAATGTTGAGCTTTAAGCCAACTTTTTAGTCTCCACTTTCACTTTCATCAAGAGGCTTTTGAGTTCCTCTTCATTTTCTGCCATAAGGGTGGTGTCATCTGCATATCTGAGATTATTGATATTTCTCCCGGCAATCTTGATTCCAGCTTGTGCTTCTTCCAGTCCAGCATTTCTCATGATGTACTCTGCATATAAGTTAAATAAACAGGGTGACAATATACAGCCTTGATGAACTCCTTTTCCTATTTGGAACCAGTCTGTTGTTCCATGTCCAGTTTGCCCTCTGATGCTGGAACTAAGGAGACAGTTCAGTGGACATAGAAAGGAAGCACATAGTGCAGTGTTGTGGTTTCTCTTGTACAACCACACACAATTTAGAAGAAATTATCTTAATGCTAGACTGATGAAATTGGAGTTGCATCACACCTTGAAGATTTTGCAGTTCCGTTTATGTTTCTTCCAGTCCAGCATTTCTCATGATGTACTCTGCATATAAGTTAAATAAACAGGGTGACAATATACAGCCTTGATGAACTCCTTTCCCTATTTGGAACCAGTCTGTTGTTCCTTGTCCAGTTCTAACTGTTGCTTCCTGACCTGCATACAAATTTCTCAAGAGGCAGGTCAGGTGGTCTGGTATTCCCATCTCTAAGAAGAATTTTATGCAAATTGCATTTATTCTTTAGAATGTCCATATGATACATATATATGTTATTATTATCCATAGTTTATAGTTTGGCATAGAGAAGTCAGGTGATATTTCCAAGGTCACACAAAGCCAGGTAGAAATATCAGTGGTTTCACATTAGATTTAGGATAAAGTTCATATCTCCTGCTTACATCTCCAGTATTGTCTTTTTTCATTATCCTGCCTGTGGCACAACCATTTCAGCTCCCTATAGTTTTGCTAAAGTTTCATATTGTCTTTCATACCATGTACTCTCTATCCCAGTAAATATGTTAATAAACTTGAAATCAAACAAACCAATTAAATGAAACAGTTGCTCCCTCCTCTTGTTGTCATTGTTCAGTCGCTAATTCGTGTCCAACTCTTTGCGACCCCATGAACTGTAGCACACCAGGCTCCTCTGTTCTCCACTAGCTTACAGAGTTTGCTAAGTTCATGTCCACTGAGTCAGTGATGCTATCCAACCACCTCATTCTCTCCTGCCCTCTTCTCCTTTTGGCTTCAATCTTTCCCATCATCAGGTCTTTTCCAGTGAATTGACTCTTGGCACTAGGTGGTCAAGATAATGGAGCTTCAGCTTCAGCATTGGTCCTTCTGGTAAATCTTCAAAAGCACCGCAATTCAAAAGCATCAGTTCTTTGGTGCTCAGCCTTCTTTATGGTCCAGCTTTCACATCTGTACAGGACTCCTGGAAAAACCATAACATTGACAATGCAGATTTTTGTTGGAAAAGTGATGTCTCTGCTTTTCAATACACTGTCTAGGTTTGTCATAGCTTTTCTTTCAAGGAGCAAGTGTCTTTTAATTTCGTGGCTGCAGTGACCAGCTGCAGTGATTTTGGAACCCAAGTAAATAAATCTGTCACTGCTTCCACTTTCCCCGCTTCGATTTTCTCCCTTTTACTGTGTTTGTAAATTGTATATATTTATGTTTGTTTCGGAGAAGGCAATGGCACCCCACTCCAGTACTTTTGCCTAGAAAATCCCATGGACCGAGGAGTCTGGTGGGCTGCAGTCCATGGGGTCGCGAAGAGTTGGACACGACTGAGCGACTTCACTTTCACTTTTCACTTTCATGCATTGGAGAAGGAAATGGCAACCCACTCCAGTGTTCTTGCCTGGAGAATCCCAGGGACAGGGGAGCCTGGTGGGCTGCCATCTATGGGGTCTCACAGAGTCGGACACGACTAAAGTGATGCAGCAGCAGCAGCAGCATGTTTTGGAACGTAGCACTATATTGACATTTATTCCCATGGCTCTCTTAAAGACAGAAAGTTTTTTTAGTTTTTATTTTAAACATTCATATTTGATTTCTTAGTATTTAGCCTAGTGCCTAATACTCAGTATTTGCTGGTTGTATGATATGTTACTCTGAACTTTGTAACTTTGAGACTGTTACTTCTAAACATTAGTTTCTCTTGTCCATAAAATGAATAGGATTAACATGTCTGTTCTTCTTTTCTCCTTTAAAATTCAATACTTGTAAGTTTTATTATGTTGATTTTATTTATCAAGCTTTTGGTATTAAGCCTGCTTTCATCATATTATGTTAATAAATAATATATGTTACAATGATATTTAGTGAGGAAAATGAAGATGATCTCTATGAATTGATACAATAAGTGAAAAAGAAGATACAATAAGTGAGAAAAGTAAAGTTGCAAAAGAGCAGGCACATAGAATTACTTTCATGTTTGAAAGAAGATACATGTCTGTATAACTTATCTATATTATCTTAGTTTTATAGAGAAGAAACACAGAAAAGGTAAACTAGTAAGTGTTGAAATTGGTTACCTGTAAGAGGAGGGAAGGGGAAAGAGGTAGGGATAAGTGGACACTTGCTTTGATTCTAGGTTTCAGTATATTTTTGATGTGTATAAATTTGTTAATACTCTGCATATTGAAAAATTAAATGGATATGGGGGAAAAAATCCTAGAACTGAATGTGCATAGAAGTGAACTCATTTGTGTATATAGTAAGTGAATAGCTACCATCACTCAGAATAGGGGAAGCAACTGATCCAAATAATTTTTGAGCATAGTACTTGACGATATCTCCTTATTCTATGTAAAAAAGAACCTATGGAGCTCTTCCAGTGATTTGGGGTTGGGGGGGTGGCTATTAATACTATATGTGAGTTGGTCTTCCCAGGTGGAGCCAGTGGTAAAAAATCTGCCTGCCAGTGCAGGAGACATAAGAGACGTGGGTTTGATCCCTGGCTTGGGAAGATCCCTTGGAGTAGGAAATGGTAGCCCACTCCAGTATTCTTGGAAAATTCCATAGACGGGAGCCTGGCTGACTACAGTCCACTACAGTCCATGGAGATGCAAAGAGTTGGACATGACTGAGCACACACATGCACACACACAGTGTAAGTGGGACAGTTTAAAACTGCTTTGTGTGTATGGTAGGCAGTGCTTCTGTGCCAGGGGCTTCTGACGCCTTGAGGAAGACAACTTTTGGATATATTTTATTTTTTATAGTTTATTTTTATTAGAATACAGTCACTTTACAGCACTGTGTCAGTTTCTGCTGTACAGCAAAGGGAATCATCAGTACATACACATACATTTCCTCCCTTTTGGATTTCCTTCCTATTTGGGTCACCAGAGAGCACTGAATAGAATTCCCTGGGCTGTAGAGGAGGTTCTTAGTAGTTATCTATTTTATATGTGAAAGTGAAAGTCACTCCGTTGTATCTGACTCTTTGTGACTCCATGGATTATACAGTCCATTGAATTCTCCAGGCCAGAGTACTGGAGTGGGTAGCCTTTCCCTTCTCCAGGGGATCTTCCCAACCCAGGGATTGAACCCAGGTCTCCCGCCTTGCAGGCAGATTCTTTACCAGCTGAGCCACAAGAGAGGCCCATTTTATACATAGTAGTGTATATGTCATTCCTAATCTCTTAGTTCATCCCATATCCCCCTCACCCTTCCCCTTGGTATCCATACATTTGTTCTGTATGTCTGTGCCTATTTCTGCTTTGCATATAAGATCATCTGTACCATTTTTCCAGATTCAACTTATATGAGTTAATATATGATAATTTTTTCTCTTTTTCTGTCTAACTTTACTCTGTATGACAGTCTCTAGGTTCATCCATGATTATTTCATTCTTTTAATGACTGATAATATTCCATTGTGTATATATGTACCGCATCTTTATCCATTCATCTGCTGATGGACATTTAGGTTGCTTCCATGTCATGTCTATTGTAAATAGTCCTGCAGTGAACATTGGGGCGCATGTATCATTTTAAATTATGGTTTCTCTAAATATATGCCCAGGAGTGGGATTTTTGGGTCATATGGTAGTTTTATTTTAGTTTTTTGAGGAACTTTCATACTGTTCTCTATAGTGGCTGTATCAATTTACATTCCACCAACAGTGTAAGTGGGTTCTCTTCTCTCTATACCTTCTTCAGCATTTATTATTTGTAGATGTTTTTAATGGGGGCCATTCTGACTGGTGTGAGGTCCAAACATGATTTTCATTTCTCTAATAATTTGTTATGTTAAGCATCGTTTCATGTGTTCATTGGCCATCTGCTGTATCTTCTTTGGAGAAATGTCTGTTTAGGTCTTCTGTCCATTTTTTGATTGGTTTGTTTGTTTCTTGATATTGAGCTACATGAGCTGTTTGTATATTTTGGGGGATTAATCTTTCGTCTGTTGTTTCACTTGGAAATATTTTCTCCCATTCTGAGGGTTGTCTTTTTTGTCTTGTTTATGGTTTCCTTTTGCCTTACAAAAGCTTTTAGGTTTAATTAGGTCCCATTTGTTTATTTTTGTTTTTATATTCATTGCTCCAGGAGATTGCTCAAAAAAGATCTTGCTGCATTTTATGTCAAAGAGTGTCCTGCCTGTATTTTCTTCCAAGAGTTTTATAGTGACTGAGTTCCCTTTAGGCCTTTAATCCATTTTGAGTTTTATTTTTGTATATGTTGTTAGGGAATGCTCTAATTTCATTCTTCTACATGTAGCTGTCCAGTTTTTGCAGCACCACTTATTGAAGAGATTGTATCTTGTCCACTGTATATTCTTGTCTCTTTGTCATAGGTTAGGTGATTGTAGGTGTGTTGGTTCATCTCTGGGCTTTCTGTCCTATTCCATTGATTTGCATCTGTGTGTGTGTGCATGCGCACTCACGTGTGCACGCGCGTGTCAGTACCACACTGTCTTGATTTCTCTAGCTTTGTAGTATAATCTGAAGTTGTGGAGCCTGATTCCTCCAGCTCTGTTTTTATTTCTCAGGATTGCTTTGACTGTTTGGAATCTTTTGTGTTTTGATACAAACTATAAAATTTTTTGTTCTGGTTTTTAAAAAAATGCCATTGGTAATTTGATAGGAATTGCACTGAATCTGGAGATTGCTTTGGATAGTATAGTCATTTTCACAATATTGATTCTTCCCATTATGCATATGGTATATTTCTCCAGCTGTTTGTGTCATCTTTGATTTCTTTCATCAGTATCTTATAGTTTTCTGTACAGGTCTTTTGACTCCTTAGGTAGATTTGTTCCTATGTAATTTATTATTTTGGTTGTAGTGGTAAATGTGGAGAAGGCAATGGCACCCCACTCCAGTACTCTTGCCTGGAAAATCCCATGGACGGAGGAGCCTGGTAGGCTACAGTCCGTGGGGTTGCTAAGAGTCAGGCATGACTGAGCAATTTGACTTTTCACTTTCCTGCATTGGAGAAGGAAATGGCAACCCACTCCAGTGTTCTTGCCTGGAGAATCCCAGGGACGGGGGAGCCTGGTGGGCTGCCGTCTATGGGGTCACACAGAGTCAGACATGACTGAAGCAACTTAGCAGCAGCAGCAGCAGTGGTAGATGAGATTGTTTCCTGAATTTTTCTTTCTAATCTTTAGTTGTTAGTATATAGTAATGCAAGAGATTTCATGTATTGAATTTTGTATCCTTCAACTTTACTGAATTCATTGGTTGGCTCTAATAGTTTCTGGTGGCATCTTTAGGATTTTTTTTTTAGGATTTTCATTGTATTGTACCATGTCATCTACAGACAGTGACAGTTTTACTTCTTTTCTAACGTGGATTCCTTTTATTTCTTTTTCTTTAATTGCTGTGGCCAGGACTTCCAAAACTGTTAAATAATAGTGGTGAGTGGGCACTCTTGTTTTTTTCCTTTCAAAGAGAAAACACTTTCTGTTTTTCACCATTGAGAATAGTGTTTGCTTTGGGTTTGTCACATTGTTGTTCAGTTGTTTAGTCATGCCCGACTCTGTGGTTTTTATTATGTTGAGATATGTTCCCTTTGTGCCCACTTTCTGGAGAGCTTTTTTTTTTTTTTTAATCGTAAATGGATATTGACTTTGTCAAAAGCTTTTTCTGCATCTGTTGAGATGATCATATGGTTTTTATTCTTCAGTTTTTTAATAGGGTGTCTTACATTGGTTGATTTGTATATATTAATGAATCTTTGCGTCCCTGGAATAAATACCACTTGATCATGGTGTATAATCCTTTTAAGGTGGGGTTGGATTCAGTTTGCTAGTATTTTGTTGAGGATTTTTTGTCTTTGTTTACCAGTGATACTGACCTGTAATTCTGATTTTGGTATTAGAGGATGGTGGCCTCATAGAATGAGCTTGGAGTGTTGCTCCCTCTGTAATTTTTTTTTTTTTTTTTAAGAAGGATTTGAGAAAGATAGGTCTTAGCTCTTCTGTGAATTGATAGAATTCAGCCATGAAGCCACCTGGTCCTGGACTTCTGTTTGTTGGAAGATTTTAAATCATAGTTTCAATTTTATTACCTGTGACTGTGCTGTTTATATTTTCTATTTCTTTCAGGTTCAGTCTTGAAGATTGTGTTTTTCTAAGAATTTGTACATTTCTTCCAGGTCGTCCATTTTATCGGCGTATAGTAGCTTGTAGTAGAACGTTTGTATTTCTGCAGTGTCAGTTGTAACTTCTTTTTCGTTTCTAACTTTATTGATTTGGGTCCTCTCTCTTTTTTTTTCTTGTTGAGGCTGGCTAAGGGCTTATCAATTTTGTTTATCCTCTCAAAACAGCAACTATTGTTTCCTTCATTCCTATTTCATTTATTTCTGCTCTGATTTTATGATTTCTTTCCTTCTACTAACTTTGGCTTTTGTTTTTCTCTCTCTAGTTGCTTTGGGTGTAAGATATGATGTTCATTTGAGATTTTTCTTGTTTCCTGAGGTAGGATTTTATTGCTTTAAACTTCTCTCTTAGAAGTGCTTCTGTGGCTTTCTACAGGTTTTAGGTCATTGTGTTTTCATTGTCATTTGTTTCTAGATTTTTTTTTTAATTTCCTCTTTGATTTCTTCATTGATCTCTTGGTTATTTAGTAGCATGTTGTCTAGTCTCCATGTGTTTGGTTTTTTTTTTTTGGCAGTTTTTTTTTTTTTTCATGTAACTGATTTCTGATCTCGTAGTGTTGTTTTCAGAAAAGATGCTTGATATTATTCCATTTCTTAAATTTTCCAAGGCTTGATTTATGATCCAAGATGTGATCTGTCATGGAGAATGTTCCATATGCACTTGAGAAGAAAATGTATTTTGCTGTTTTGAAATGCAATATTCTATTATAAGTATCAGTTAAGTGTGTGGAATAATTGTCAGTTAGGGCTTGTAGTTCCTTATTAATTTTCTGTCTGTATGATCTGTCCTTTGGTGTAAGTGGAGTGTTAACGTCCCCCACAATTTTTGTGTTACAGTCAGTTTCACCTTTTATAGCTGTTAGCGTTTGTCTGTTGTATTGAGGTGGCTCCTGTGTTGGATGCATAAATATTTACAGTTATGTCTTCTTGAATTTATCCCTTGATCATTATATACTGTCCTTATGTGTCTCTTTTAATACTCTATTTAAAGTCTATTTTGTCTAATATGAATATTGCTACTTTAGTGTTTTTTTTTTATTACCATTTGCATAATCTGTTTCCATCCCCTCACTTTCAGTTTGTATGTGTCCCTAGGTCTGAAGTGGGTCTCTTGTAGATGGCATGCATATAAGGTCTTGTTTTTGTATCCATTCAGCCAGTCTATCTTTTCGTTGAAGCAATTACTGCATTACATTTAAGGTAAGTATCAATATGTGTGTTCTTATTACCATTTTCTAAATGTTTTGGGTTTGTTTTGGTAGGTCTTTTTCTAGCCTTGTGTTTCTTTTTTAGAGTAGTTCCTTTTACATTTGTTGTAAATCTGGTTTGGTGGTAATGAGTTCTTTTAGCTTTTTCTTGTCTGTAAAGGTTTTGATTTCTTCACTGAACTTGAATGAGATCCTTGCTGGATAGAATAATATTAGTGGTAGCTCTTTCATTTTCATCAGTTTAAATGTATCCTTCCACTCCCTTATGGCCTGCAGAGTTTCCACTGAAAAATCAGCTAATAACCTTATGGGAATTCCCTTGTATGTTATTTGTTGCTTTTCTGTTGCTGCTTTCAGTTTTTTTTTCTTTGTATGTTGTTCTTGTTAGTTTGATTAATAGGTGTCTTGGTGTGTTTCTCCTTGGGTTTATCCTGTATGGGACTCTGAGCTTCCTAGATTTAGGTGACACTTTCCTTTCCCATATTAGGGAAGTTTTTGAGTATCGTCTCTTCAAATATTTTCTCAGGCTGTCTCTTTCTCTTTAATGTTGGTGCATTTAATGTTGTCCCAGAGGTCTGTGAGAATATCCTCATTTCTCTTCATTCTTTACTCTGCTCCATGGCAGTTATTGCTGCCATTCTGTCTTTCAGCTCCCTTATCTGTTCTTCTGCTTCATTTATTCTGCTACTGGTTCCTTCCAGTGTTTTTCACGTCATTTATTTTGTTGTTCATCATTGGTTGGTTGTTCTCTAGTTCTTCTAAGTCCTTGTTAAAGATTTCTTGTATCTTTTCTATCCATGCCTCCATTCTGCTATTGAGATCTTTGATCATCTTTACTCTCTTTATGCTTAATTCTTTTTTGGGTAGATTGCCTAACTTCTCTTAATTTATTTGATTTTGTGTGTTTTTACCTTGCTCCTTTGTCTGCAACCTCCTTCTCTGTTGTCTCATTTTGTCTAACTTGTGGTCTGTCCTTTTCACAGGGGCTTCAGGGCCATAGTTCCTCTTCTGTTGTTCTGCTCCCTGGTCAGTGAGGTTTGTCCAGGGGCTTGTGGAGGCTTCCTTGTGAAAGGGACTGGTGGATGGAGCTGTGTCTTTCCCCTCTGATGAACAGAGCTGTGTCAAGTTTTGGGGTGTGTGTTTTGGGGTGTCTCTGAGTTTATTACCACTTGAAGCAGCCTTCCTACTAATGGATGGGGCTTTGTTCCTGTCTTGCTGGTTGTTTGGCATGAGGTATCAGGCACTGTCACCTCTAGGCAGTTAGATGGAGACATGTCTTGGAGTCGAGATGGATACCTATGGGAGAGCTCATGCTGATTAATATTTTATGTGCCTGGGAATTCTCTGGCAGTCCACTATCCTGGACTTGGTGCTCCCACTCTGGAGGTCCAGGCCCAACCCCTGACTTGGGAATTAAGAACCCACAATCTGTGCAGCACAGCCAGAGAAAAAAGAAAATGAAGGAAAAGAACACAGACAAGGAAAACCCAAGACTGATAACAAAGCAAACAGAAACAAGTAAGAACAACACTAAGAAAGAAAACAAACAGACCAAACCCAACAGAAATGATGGAAAAAAAAAAAAAAAAAACAGAAACAAGGAAACAGAAAAAAAACAAAAACAAAAAGCCCCCAACAAACGAAATAACTTAAAAATGAGACTAGTCAATATATACTAAATTAACAAAAATAAAGAATAAAAAATAACACAAAAACAGAAGTAAGCTAAAGGTGAAGAAAACAGCAAACAGAGAGAATAAAAAAAGAGAAAAGGAAAGCACAAAATGAGAAAAAGTTAAAAATATAAAAGAAAAAATATACTAGAAGAAATAATAAAAACAACAGCTGAACAATAATGAATAATAGCAATTAGAATCTTTTTCCTGGGGCCTCTGCTATCAGTGTATTTGCTCCAACAGTGAACCACAGTCTACGCTGGAGGCCATCCAATAACTCTCTGTAGGTCTCTGGACCTGCTGTGGGCGCTCACTGTGATCTTGTTTAACTCCCACATGTACTTGCTCCCAAGTTTACTGCTGCCAAAGTTAGACTGGTCTGAGTTATGGGAACACTCGTCTATTTAGGTATTTCACAGAGGCAGGATATAGCAAGCAGGATCACAAGGATTTAATCTGCAGCTTGTGTAGCTGCATGGAGAGATTTCCTTTCGTTTTCATTAATCTTGCGGTCTTTGGGGCTTAGCTTTGGTTTTGGCCCCACTTCTGCATGTGCACCACTCTCAGGCATCTGTTCATTGATAACATATTTATAGAAAAAGTAAGAAATCAAGTGAGAGTATCTACTGAACCTAAGGAGAAAATTTCAAGCTATATATACATAAATGTATATGTGTGTGTGTATACACCCTATATAAAATTAGGCACTATATTACTATATATTGTAACATGTTACTAGTGTATATTTCATGTTTATTTGCTTTTTATAAGGTATAACCTTAGATACCAATTTGACATTCAGTTATTGAAAATTATTAATACCTACTGTTTTTCATCTAATTTTTTCTCTTGATTTCTGCTGTATATGCAGTAAAAGTATAAATACGTTTCAGGGGATGTAAATACGTGAAATAGCAGACACAGTAAATTACTCATTTCTAATCATAAATATTATGTATAACATGTTATACCATGCTTAGAGATATATTTGTCAGAAGTAATAATAAGTCATTTCCCTCAAATATTTGCAAATACAGTATTCTAGCCTTGTGTGGTACATATAGCATATATAATTTCAATTTTTTGGTTATAAAAAGTTACTTTTACTTTGAAATTGTCATGTACCAAAGGTTGCATAGCTAGTTTAGTGACATTGTTTGGGTCTAGGACCCGCGTTTTCCCACTTCACTTGTAATAGACCTTCTCAGTCAAATAACGCCTCAAAATTCGAAGCAAGTTATGAACAAAGAACAACTGGAAATTGCACAAGATGCTAATGTAGAAGGAACATTTCAGTAATGTTTAAAGTTCATGCTTGCTATCTTTCAGACTTTTAATTTTCTTTTAATTTTAAAAGTGGCCATTAGTTTTTGTTGTAATTTTTTTCTTTATCACAATAATGTTTATTTTATAAAAAATGAAAATAATCTTTAAAAAATGTCAACAGGTTATTTATTAGTTTCCTTAGCATGAGTATACAGTGCCTCTTTTATACCATACCTACAGAATTTAAAAAATACTAGAATTATATATTTTCTGCCCACAACAATATATTGTGGACATTTGCTGTAAAATGTTCAACCTTTTTAATGGCTGTGGTATTTTATTATATAAACAGGTCATTCCTATATGCTTGCATATATCTTCCCTCCACGTTTTCACTACTTTGGTTTCATTGGAATGAACATCCATATATGTATATATTTTTTGTCTTTGTCTTACTGTTTCCTTAGAATAAATTCTTAAAAGTAGAATGGTTTTTTCAAGCGAGGCTGAAAGTCTGATTTCTTTTTGAAATTTTTTTTTTAATGTTGGCCAACTTGTTTAAAGCCTTATGTCTTGAGGATCATTTTGGACTATTCATTTGCAAGAATAATAATAAATCTTCCTTGGGGCTTTCACTCTCCCTGATCACTTTACATTTTATCCTTAGGTGAGCACATTGTTTCCCACATGACTCCCCAAAGTGTATTTTTTGCTCTAAGGTCTGAGTCTTATATCTAGCTTCCTTTTTGACATTTTCAATATATGATACATGAATGTCTCAAGTTTATTATATCCAAAATTGAATTCCCTTCTTTTAACAAAGAAATGCATCATTAGAGATTTTCTCTTGATAGATACCTGTTTGTTTATTAAAAACGTTCAGTTGTTGATTGTACATAGTTACTTTTATTACAAAGTTTATTTTAGTAACTTCTGGAAAAAATTAATAAATAATTGATTTACCAGAATCACCAAAATTGGATGTTAGGATGAAGTCAAAAGTTGGTATCAAGAAAGGCCAGGTTTAAAAAGTAAAGATTACCTTCTGTTTCAAGTCCACACTCTTAAAATATTTATTTACTTAAGCAACAAATTTCTTTAAAATAGTAAATTGATTTTAAAAGACTGAACATGTGTAATCAGTGTTAGTATGAATTGGTCTGAATCTGAGTGCCAGAGTCCATGATATCTCTTAAATTAAGACGGCAGAGCTCATACTGGGAATTTTTTAAAAAATCTTTAAAAAAATTGTTACTGAGGTTTATTTGATTTAAAGTATTATATAATTTTCATGTGTACAGTACAATGATTCACAGTTTTTAAAGATTATATTCCAAGTTACCTATGGGGAATCTTTTTAAGAATGTAGTTACTGATTTTAACAAAAATGACTTAGGTTGGTGTAAATCCTTTTGGAGGAGGTCACCAGTACTTTTACCATAGTTTGGCCTCAGGCCAGACTACAGGGAGGTAGCACAGCCCCACCCATCAGCAGAAGATTGGATTAAAGATTTACTGAGCATGGCCCTGCCCAGCAGAGCAAGTCCCAGTTTCCCCCACAGCCAGTCCCTCCCATCGAGAAGCTTCCACAAGCCTCTTACCCTCATCCATCAGAGGGCAGACAAAATGAAAACCACAATCACAGAAAACTAACCAAATTGATTACATGGATCACAGCTTTGTGTAACTCAATGAAATATGAGCCATACCATGTAGGGTCACCGAAGATGGTCAGGTCATGGCAAAGAGTTCTGACCAAATGTGGTGTACTGGAGGATGGAATGGCAACCACTTCAGCATTCTTGCCTTGAGAACCCCATGAGCAGTATAAAAAGCCAAAAAGATATATTGAATGATGAACCCCCCCCTGTCGGTAAGGGTCCAATATGGTACTGGAGAAGAGTGGAGAAGTAGCTCCAGAAGGAATGAAGAGGCTGAGCCAAAGCAAAAACAGTGCCCAGTTGTGGATGTGACTGGTGGTGGAAGTAAATTCCAGAGCTGTAAAGAACAGTATTGCATAGGAACCTGTAATGTTAGATTTGTGGCTCAAGTTAAATTGGAAGTGGTCAAACAGGAGATGGCAGGAGTGAACGTAACACAGTATTTACCATTTTAACTATTCATAAGTTTTCAGTCCAGTGGCATTGCTAAGCAGTGATCACCACAGTGCATCTCCAGAACCCTTTCATCATCCAGTACTGACACTGTATCTATTAAACACTAACACCTCATTCGTTCTTCTGTTCCTTATCCCTTCTGTCTCTGAATTTGACTACTCTGGGAATATCATATAAGTGGAATTAAACAGTATTTGTCTGTCTGCAGCTGGCTTATTTCACTTAGTGAAATATTTTCAAGGTTTATCCTTGTTATAGTATGTGATAGGATTTCCTTTTTTAAGGCTGAAAAGGATTCCCTTGTGTGTGTGTGTGTGTGTGTGTGTGTGTATACAGACACCACATTAAGCTGCTTTGTTCATCTTCCAGTAGACATTTCGGTTGTTTCTATCTTTTGACTATTGTGAATAATGCTCCTGAGAACATTGGTGTGCAGATATGTTATTCAAGTTCTTGCTTTCAATTCTGTTGTGTGTATACCTCAAAGTAGGATTGTTGGATCAGTAGTGATTCTATATTAAGAGCCATACAGTTTTTCACAGCAACTGTACCATTTCAGATTCCCCAAAACAATGCATAAGGGTTCCAATTTTTCCACATCTACCTTAACACTGGTTTTCTGTTTTTTATTTTTTGTTTGTGTGATAAAATAGCTATCTAAATGGGTGCGAAGTGTTATCTCATGATATGCATTTGCCAAAAGATCAGTGATGTTGAACATCTTTTCATGTGCTTATTGGCCATTTGTGTATCTTTTTTAAAGAACTGTCTACTCAAGTCCTTTGCCTGTTTTTAAAATGGGCTCTTTTTGTGTGTGGAGTTTTAAGGATTCTTTACGTATTCTAGATATTAATCTCATATCAGATATGGGATATAAAATTATTTCCTCCCATTCTGTGGGTTGCTGTTTTTATTCTGTTGATAGCATCCACTGACACTTTTTGACATTTGACCATGCATGCATGGATTTATTTATGGGCTTTTTGTTCTGTTCCTTTGGTCTGTATGTCCTTATGCCAGTACTATACTGTCTTGATTATTGTAGCTTTGTGGAAAATTTGATGTTAGCCAGTATGACTTCCAGTTTCTTCCTTTTCAATATTGTTTTGGCTGCTTCTTGATATTACCTATGAATTTTTGGAATGTGTTTCCTATTTCTGCAAAAAAATCATTGGGGTTTTGATAGGGGTTGCGTTGAATTTGTAGATCACTTTGGGTATTATTGGTATGTTAACAAAACTAAGTCTTTCAATCTGTGAATGTGGGATTTTTTTTATTGTGTCTGTTTTCTTTGTTCTATCAGTCTTTTTTAGTTTTCAGTGTGTACTTCCTTGACTAAGTTTATTCCTGAATATTTTATTCTTTTTGGTGCTATTGTGCATGGAATGATTTTTATTTCAAACTGTTCAGTGTTAGTGTATAGAAATGCAGCTGATTTTTGTGTCTTGATTCGTATTGTACTTTTTTGATGAATTTATTGAGCAAGGTTTTTTGTGTAATCTTTTGTGAACTCTACATATATGATCATGTCATCTTCAAACAGATAATTAGGCTTTTTTCTTTCCAGTTTGGATGCTTTTTATCTGTTTTTCTTGATGTTTTGCTCTGGCTGGAACTTCTACTACATTATTGAATAGAAGTAGCAAAATTCGTTATCCTTGTCCTCTTCCTGAACTTAGAGGAAAAGCTTTCAGCCCTACACCATTGAGTATGGTGTAAGCTGTTGGAGCTTTCTCTTATATATTTTTATTATGTTGAGGTAGTTTCTTTCCATTCCTAGTAGGATTTTTTTTAATCATAAAATGATAGTGTGTTTTGTCAAATCCTTTTTCTGCATCAATTGAGATGATTATGTGATTTTTCTCCTTCCTTTTTTTTAATGTGGCATATCACATTGATTAATTTTAGTATGTTGAACTATTCTTGAATTCAAGCAATAGATCCCACTTCGTCTTGGTGTTCAATCCTTTTACTATGCTGCTGAATTCAGTTTCCTGGCATTTTGTTCAGGGTTTTTGCATCAGTGTTCATAGGGATATGGATCTATACTTTCCTTATAGTGTCTTTGGTTTATTATCAGGCAAAGTTGACCTTAGGAAATGTTTCTTCCTCTTCAGTTTTCAGGAAGAGTCTGAGAAGGATTGGTGTTGGTTCTTCTTTAAATCTTTGGTAGAACCCACCAGTGAAGCCATCAGGTTGAGTACTTTTCTTTATTAGAAGATTTTTGATTACTTATTTGGCCTTCTTACTAGTTGTAGGTCTATTCAGCTTTTCTTTCTTTCTTCTATTTAGGTTTTGTGTTTCTAGGAATTTGTGGATTTTATCTAGTTTATTCCATTTGTTGGTATACTTTTGTTATAGTAGTCTGCTACTGTCATATTTATTTCTGGTAAGTAATATTGTCTCCACTTTTATTTCTGATATTTTATTTGAGTCTTCTTTCAAAACCCATCTAGCTAAAGGTTTGTCCCTTTTTGTAACCTTTTTTCAAAACCAATTTTTGGTTTTATTGATTTTTTTTTTACTCTTCTTTTTCTATTCACTTTCTCTGTTCTGATGTTTACTATTTCTTCTATTAGCCTTGAGTTTTCAGAACAATTTGGGGGCACACTGCCTTAATTACTTTAGCTTTATAATAAGCCTGGTGAATCAGTGGTCCCTGACCTTCTTGACACCACAGACTGGTTTTGTGGAAGACAGTTTTTCCCCAGACCAGGGGGTGGGAGTTGGTTTTGGGATTATTCAGTTTCATTGCATTTACTGTGTACTTTATTTCATTATTACATTATGACATGTAATGAAGTAATTATACAGATCACCATAATGCAGAAGCAGTGGGAGCCCTGAACTTGGTTTCTTGCATCTAGACAGTCCCTTCTTGGGGTGATGGTATATTCAGTTTCCATAATCTCGTTTTGGTAGCTGTCACTGCAGAAAACCCCACTTTACAAAGAGAGGATGTTGGAAATGGAAGCAGGCTTTTCAGTACTTTTGTGGCAATCTCAGGATATGCTGCCTTGACTTTAATCCTGAACGTATGGAGATCTGAAGTTGTCTCAAACATACTTTAAAGGCCGCCATTATTTGCAGCATCAAGCAGTTGATGCCCTTCTAGCACAGACAAAGTCGATTCACCTGGCTTATTCACAAATGGGTCTTGGATCCGTTCCTTCCCAGTTCAGAGGTCTTTTGTGGTTGGGAAGTAAATCTGACTCTTTTGAAAGCTGACACAGGTGATCATGCACCAGCTGGCAGAAAGAAGACCCTGACTCAGTCTCTTTCAAAATCTCTGCTAATATTTGAAATATGTCAGAAACCCCAATGTTCACTCATTGACCCATAATTCCAGTTTGACTTTGAACACAGCCATTTTTTCTGCTGACTTGAACAGTCTTCTTTCTCTCCTGAAGTGACAGATTGAGTTCACTGAGCAGGTTTAATATGTCACACGAGTAAGCAAGGTTTGCGACCCAGTCTGTGTCACTGAAATGTGTTGCTAGTGGTGACTGTTTCTCCAAAAGAAATCTCTAGAGCAGCTCTCGTAACTCAAGAACTCTAGCCAGTAATCTACCTTTAGAAAGCTATCTGTGTATAAGAGAAGACATATGTGCTCTGTATTCATCTCCTCACACAGTTACGTGAACAGAGGTGAGTTAAGGCCATGTACTTTAATGTGGTTGATAATTTTAATCACATCCTACAAAACACTGTTAAGTTCAGGTGGCATTTTTTGGCTAGCCAGCATTTCTCTATGGATGACATAGTGTGTAGACTCACATTTGAAAGCAAGCTTTTTGACCTAACTAGTGAAACCATAAAGCCGTCCATTCCTGGCAGCTGCTCCATCCATATAAATACCGACAAAAAATGACCAGTTCTGTTTTCCTGATATGTAGTCATTTGAAGACTTGCAGCTGTGGTGTTGGTTGGCAACAAAAGTGCACATAATATATCCTCTTGCACATCCTCCTGAAAAATGTATTGCATGAAAACAAGCATTATTGTCTTGCTGTCAACACTAGTAGACTTGTCAACCTCAGTTGAGTACCACGTGACTCATTAACCATCCCTGACAACTGTGCCTCAGTATTCTTTGCTGTTTCATCAGTTTGTCTAGTTTTGGTGCTAGTCAAAAAAAAAGAACATGTTTTACCTTTTGAACTGCAGCCTCTGCTGAAAGTTCACGATGAATGTCCCCATCAGCAGGCAGGATCAACTCTTCACCATTAGTAAGGGGCTTCTTAGCTTTAGCAATGAGATAAACCATTAAGAATGATGGTCCTAGTGCAGACACATTTGAAGAAGTGGTGGCCTTCAATGATTGTTCCTGTTCTTTGTGTTCACAGTTTTTTTTTTTTGAAAAATTCTAGACTTGTCTTAATGCAGGGTGCTTGGTCTCTAGGAGGCAGAGCAGTTTGGGATGTTTCATGGCTTTGTTGTGTAGCCAGTTGCCACATACTATGCAAAGCAGGCTTGGAGAATGTCAATCACCTGTTGCAATGAAACCGTAATTTAAATAGGAGTCTTGGTATTTCCTTTTAAATGCAGTTTTCGTTTTGTTAACAGTCTTAGAATCTTCTGCTGTCTCATCACTAGATCTTTCCCCCTTTGCAAAGAGGCCTTCCAGTGATTTTTTTTTTGTACTCATTTTGGCTAGGATTAGCTAGTGGGCTTACCAAAACTATGACTGAGACAAGTGTGCAGTGCAGGAAAGAGATGCAGATGGAAGAGGTAGATAAAATAATGGGCAGGCCATGCACAGAGTAAAACAATATTGGATTCTGCCTTAAAGCCTGGTCCCAGATGCAGCTGTACAAGGAAGTACATCAACTCCCTTGCCATTGTATAGCCTGCCACCAGGAGCAGCTTGACTGTCACTTGCCACTCACTGATTGGGTTTTGATATGAATCTTCAAGAAGTTGATTTATTATGACTCTGCAGTCAAACCTCTCTGCTAATAATCTGCGTTTGCAGTCCCTCCGCAGTGCCTCAGCTCCACCTCAGATCATCAGGCTTTAGATTCTCATAAGGAGTGCACAGCCTAAGTCCCTTGTATGCACAGTTCACAGTAGGGTTTGCTCTCCTATGAGAAGCTAATGCTGCTTCCAATCTGACAGGAGGCAGAGCTCAGGTGGTAATGCGAGCAGTGAAGAGTGGCCGTGAATACACATGAAGCTTCACTGGCTTCCTCTCCACTCACCTCCTGTTGTGCGGCCCAGTTCTTAACAGGCCACAGACCAGTAGCAGTCTGTGACCCGGGGGTTGGGGACCACTGTGGTAAATGATGGTATGTGAGTCTTTAAGCTTTATCCTTCAAGGTAGCCTTCACTATTCTTATAATTTTGTATTTCCAAGTGAATTTTATATTAATATTGTCAGTTTCTGCATATGGTAAAAGAAAACCTGCTGGTATTTTGACTGGGATTGCGTGGAGTCTTAATTTGGGGAGAATTGACATCTTTACAGAATTGGAACTTCTGACAATCAGCAAACATTAATTTATCATTTAATGTATTTTAAATGTTTCTCAGGACCAAAATGTTTTGTTTGTTTTCTGTGTTTTGTTTTAGGTAAGTGAAATAATAGCATCTTTTATTTTTTTTTGCCACTGGGAACTCTTCAGTATGGAAGAAAAAATTGACAATGAAGGAAAGAAAAGAAGAATTGTTTGAGCCAAGATTTTAAAAAGAAGGAAGGCAGAGTATATGAGATAGATTCTGGTGGGTTGATAGTTGTGATAGCAGGAATTTGAAGAGTTTTTGTTCTGATTGCGTTTTTTGTTGTTGTTCCTGTCAATAGAGTAGGTAGCAAAGTCATTACCTGACAGTGAAGGTTAAGGAACAGTTTTGTAGATGTGAGGAGATATAATATGGTATTAAATAATCAGCTAGGAAATTGGGAAATAGAAGATTGCTAGGCAGTATGAAGGGAATATTTAAGGTCTGAGGTTCATGATCTTCATGAGTTTAGTCAGAGTAATTATAATTAGCATGGTTGTTTGTTTTTCAGCCATATTCAGCTACATGGGAGTAAGCTGTCCTTGCCAGGGGTGGGTTTTTCCCCAGGAAATATGGGCATAGGAGGGATAGTCGGAGCCAAAGGAGTAAGAATGTATGAAAATTAAACTGGGTAAGGAGCCATATCCACATAAAGTGGGTGAGGGACAGTGAAATGTGACAAGCTTAATAAATTGTAGGACCTACTGGGATCAAAAGATTGTTGGAGTTAGGTTATTCGAGTGTGTGAGCTGGACATAACAGCAGGTAGTGGTTAGAGTTATACATGCCAATTTAATTTCATGCTAATACATAATTTACTGTACTGTCACATTTTTTATTGTTTGTATGAATCTTCAGGAGATAAATGTATGTTATAGGACAGTCTAGTTTCTTTATGTAACACTTTTGGGACCAGATAGGTTTTGTATTGCTTCCTTTTTTACTCTATTACTCTTTTCAGAAGTTTATCAATTAATACCAGTTTTTCAAATAACTAACTTTTTGCTTTGTCGCTCTCTGTTGTATGTTTATTTTGTTTCATTACTTTTTGCTCTTACCTTTCAGTTCAGTTCAGTTCAGTCGCTCAGTCGTGTCCGACTCTTTGCAACCCCATGAATCGAAGCACGCCAGGCCTCCCTGTCCATCACCAGCTCCCGGAGTTCAAACTCAGGTCCATCGAGTCAGTGATGCCATCCAGCCATCTCATCCTCTGTCGTCCCCTTCTCCTCCTGCCCCCAATCCCTCTCAGCATCAGGGTCTTTTCCAATGAGTCAGCCTTTCACACGAGGTGGCCAAAGTATTGGAGTTTCAGCTTCAGCATCAGTCCTTCCAATGAACACCCAGGACTGATCTCCTTTAGGATGGACTGGTTGGATCTCCTTGCAGTCCAAGGGACTCTCAAGAGTCTTCTCCAACACCACAGTTCAAAATCATCAATTCTTCGGCACTTAGCTTTCTTCACAGTCCAACTCTCACATCCATACATGACCACTGGAAAAACCATAGCCTTGACTAGATGAACCTTTGTTGGCAAAGTAATGTCTCTGCTTTTGAATATGCTGTCTAGGTTGGTCATAACTTTCCTTCCAAGGAGTAAGCGTCTTTTAATTTCATGGCTGCAGTCACCATCTGCAGTGATTTTGGAGTCCCCCCCAAAATAAAGTCTGACACTGTTTCCACTGTTTCCCCATCTATTTCCCATGAAGTGATGGGACCAAATGCCACGATCTTAGTTTTCTGAATGTTGAGCTTTAAGCCAACTTTTTCACTCTCCTCTTTCACTTTCAAGAGGCTCTTTAGTTCCTCTTTACTTTCTGCCATAAGGGTGGTGTCATCTGCGTATCTGAGGTTATTGATATTTCTCCCAGCAATCTTGATTCCAGCTTGTGTTTCTTCCAGCCCAGCGTTTCTCATGATGTACTCTGTATAGAAGTTAAAGAAGCAGGGTGACAGTATACAGCCTTGACGTACTCCTTTTCCTATTTGGAACCAGTCTGTTGTTCCATGTCCAGTTCTAACTGTTGCTTCCTGACCTGCATATAGGTTTCTCAAGAGGCACGTCAGGTGGTCTGGTATATTCCATCTCTTTCAGAATTTTCCACACAGTCAAAGGCTTTGGCATAGTTAATAAAGCAGAAATAGATGTTTTTCTGGAACTCTCTTGCTTTTTTGATGATCCATCTCTTACCTTTACTTTATTATTTATTCTGTTTTGGAGTTCAGTTTTTTTTTTTTTTTTTTTGTACCTCTTTCAGATGGTTACTTAGAACAGTAGTTTTTGGCCTTTCTACTGAATATATATTTAAAGCCAAAAATTTTCTTCTTATTAAGAACAGTTTCAGCTGTATCCTATGCATTTTGATTGGAAGTATTTTAAAAACATTCCATTAAAAATTTGTTTTAGCTCTCCCTATGATTTCTCCTTTTACTCATGGGCTGTTTAGAGGTTTATTATTTAATGTTCATATATATAAGGATTTTCTTATATTGTTATTAATTCATGGCTTAATTTGTCTGAGATTACAGACATGCCTATCCTTTGAAATTTGTTAACACCTAGTTTTGCTCCAGTTTGTGGTCACTTTTGGTAAATGTTTTTTATGCATTTACCAAGAATGTTATTTTCTGCCTTTGTTAGGTATAGTTTCTATATGTCAGGTTGTTGTAAAGTGCAAATTTTTTCCTGTGTCTTCTGGTCTGCTTGTTCTTGTTTTGGTATGTTTGTTCCTTAAATTACTGAGAAAGCTGTGTTAAAATGCACTTGTTAGAATTGTGGACTTCACGTAGTTCTATTCACATTGACTTTATATAACATATCCTTGTTTATTAGTTTATTTAGAAAAAAATGGTTTTTACATCTACAAAATTTAGCAATATTTTAACAAATTAGTCTATGAGGAAGGTCACAAATTACCCTCCAAATGAAATTTCTTAAATATTAGAAGGACTTGTAGACATTTTGAAGCATCTGCTGAGTGTCACCAAAAGGAGAAGGGGATGACAGAGATGAGAGGGTTGGATAGCATCACCAACTCAATGGACATGAGTTTGAGCCAACTCCGGGAGATAGTGAAGGATAGGGAATCCTGGTGTGTTGCGGTCCATGGGGTCACAGAGGCAGACACGACTTAGCAACTGAACAACAATAAAACAAAAGGATTGTGCATCTCTAATGTTGCTGGCAGTAAGAAAGATAGTATGGCAGAATTAAATCAGGCTCAGGATGGTGAGTCTTTGAGCTGTTATCTGCCGTGTGTGTTTATCTTGAATAAATTTCTAGTTGCCTTGTATATTTGGCCCTTGATTTTGCGTAGATTTGTAGAATGCACCAAACATGTTGAGAAAAATGTTAAATTGTGTAGAAGGAAAGCAAACTTACTGCATGTGAAGTAATATAATGTGCATTTTACATAACCATGATAATTTACTATGATAAATGGATATTTTATATATTTGTGTGTGTTAGGCACTCAGTCATGTCCAACTTTATGTGACCCATGGACTGTAGCCCACCAGGCTCTTCTGTGCATGGGATTCTCCAGGCAAGAATACTAGAGTGGGTTGCCATTTCCTTCACTAGGGGATCTGCCTGACCCTGGGATTGAACCCAGGTCTCCTGCATTGCAGGCATATGCTTTACCATCTGAGCTATTAGGGAAGCCCAAAAGATGTACTTAAAGTTTAAATGAGAAGTGATTGGGGGGTTTTAGTTGATATGTTATATGATTTTTCATGCTTTTCAGGAAAAGATACCTGACTTTTGGTGTTATTAGGTACATTCAAATTTGGAATTGTGGTGCCTTCCTGGTAGATTGAACAATTATTATAATGAAGTATTCCACTATATTTTTACCCATGTATCTATATATATCTTCCTCATGCATTAAAGTTTTCTGTGATAGAGTATAGCCCCACAACCTTTCTTATGGTTTGTGTCTTACAAAATATATCTTTATTTATGCTTATTCTTTCCATAATCCCATATTTTAGATGTATTCTCTATAATCACCTTATAATTAGGTTTTTAAAAAATCTAATCTGGATTATTTATTGATCCTTCCCCCCCCCCCCTCTGTTATTAATAGCTTTGTTAGCTATACAGTTAGCCCTTCATATCCATGGACTTTGTACCTGTGGATTCAATCAACTATGGATTGAAGATATCCCAGAAAAAATTCCAGAAAAATCCTCAAAGCAAAACTTGAATTTACCGCATGCCAGAAACTATTTAATAGCATTTACATTTAATAGATTTTATAAGTAAAATAAGAGTGACTTAAAGTATATGGGAGGATGTGTGGTTTTTATGCAAATGCTATGCCATTGAAGTCGCTCAGTTCTGTCAGACTCTTTGCGATCCCATGGACTGTACCCTACCAGGCTCCTCAGTCCATGGGATTTTCCAGGCAAGAATACTGGAGTGGGTTGCCATTTCCTTCTCCAGGGGATCTTCCCTACCCAGGAATCGAAACCAGGATAAGAGACTTTAGCAACTTCAAATAAAGAAGACTGGAATGCGTGAATTGAACTCAGATGACCATTATATCTACTACTCTGGGCAGAAATCCCTTAGAAGAAATGGAGTAGCCATCATGGTTGACAAAAGAGTCCGAAATGCAGTACTTGGATGCAGTCTCAAAAACGACAGAATGATCTCTGTTCTTTTCCAAGGCAAACCATTCAGTATCACGGTAATCCAAGCCTATGCCCCAACCAGTAGCGCTGAAGAAGCTGAAATTGAACAGTTCTATGAAGACCTACAAGACCTTTTAGAACTAACACCCATAAAAGATGTCCTTTTCATTATAGGGGACTGGAATGCAAAAGTAGGAAGTCAAGAAACACCTGGGGTAACAGGCAAATTTGGCCTTAGAATACGGAATGAAGCAGGGCAAAGGCTAATAGAGTTTGCCAAAAGAACGCACTGGTCATAACAAACACCCTCTTCCAGCAACACGAGAAGACTCTACACATGGACATCACCAGATGGTCAACACCAAAATCAGACTGATTATATTCTTTGCAGCCAAAGATGGAGAAGCTCTATACAGTCAGCAAAAAGAAGACCAGGAGCTGACTGTGGCTCAGATCATGAACTCCTTATTGCCAAATTCAGACTGAAATTGAAGAAAGTAGGGAAGACCACTAGATCATTCAGGTATGACCTAAATCAAATCCCTTATGATTATACAGTGGAAGTGAGAAATAGATTTAAGGGACTAGATCTGATAGAGTGCCTGATGAACTATGGATGGAGGTTTGCGACATTATACAGGAGATGGGGATCAAGACCATCCCCATGGAAAAGAAATGCAAAAAAGCAAAATGGCTGTCTGAGGAGGCCTTACAAATAGCTGTGAAAAGAAGAGAAGCAAAATGCAAGGGAGAAAGGAATGATATAAGCATCTGAATGCAGAGTTCCAGAGAATAGCAAGAAGAGATAAGAAAGCCTTCCTCAGCGAACAGTGCAAAGAAATAGAGGAAAACAACAGAATGGGAAAGACTAGAGATCTCTTCAAGAATATTAGAGATATCAAGGGAACATTTCATGCAAAGATGGGCTTGATAAAGGACAGAAATGGTATGGACCTAACAGAAGCAGAAGATATTAAGAAGAGGCGGCAAGAATACACAGAAGAACTGTACAAAAAAGATTTTCACGACCCAGATAATAATGATGGTGTGGATCACTCACCTAGAGCCAAACATCCTGGAATGTGAAGTCAAGTGGGCCTTAGAAAGCATCACTATGAACAAAGCTAGTGGAGGTGATGGAATTCCAGTTGAGCTATTTCAAATCCTGAAAGATGATGCTTTGAAAGTGCTGCACTCAATATGCCAGCAAATTTGGAAAACTCAGCAGTGGCCACAGGACTGGAAAAGGTCAGTTTTCATTCCAATCCCAAAGAAAGGCAATGCCGAAGAATGCTCAAACTACCACACAATTGCACTCATCTCCCAAACTAGTAAAGTAATGCTCAAAATTCCCCAAGCTAGGCTTCAGCAATATGTGAACCATGAACTTCCAGATGTTCAAGCTGGTTTTAGAAAAGGCAGAGGAACCAGAGACCAAATTGCCAACATCCACTGGATCATCGAAAAAGCAAGAGAGTTCCAGAAAAACATCTATTTTTGCTTCATTGACTATGCCAAAGCCTTTGACTGTGTGGATCACAATAAACTGTGGAAAATTCTGAAAGAGATGGAAATACCAGACCACCTGACCTGCCTCTTGAGAAACCTATATGCAGGTCAGGAAGCAACAGTTAGAACTGGACATGGAACAACAGACTGGTTCCAAATAGGAAAAGGAGTACGTCAAGGCTGTATATTGTCACTCTGCTTATTTAACTTCTATGCAGAGTACATCATGAGAAACGCTGGGCTGGAAGAAGCACAAGCTGGAATCAAGATTGCTGGGAGAAATATCAATCACCTCAGATATGCAGATGACACCATCCTTATGGCAGAAAGTGAAGAGGAACTCAAAAGCCTCTTGATGCAAGTGAAAGAGGAGAGTGAAAAAGTTGGCTTAAAGCTCAACATTCAGAAAACTAAGATCGTGGCATCTGGTCCCATCACTTCATGGGAAATAGATGGGGAAACAGTGGAAACAGTGTCAGACTTTATTTTGGGGGGGGCTCCAAAATCACTGCAGATGGTGACCGCAGCCATGAAATTAAAAGACGCTTACTCCTTGGAAGGAAAGTTATGACTAACCTAGACAGCATATTGAAAGTCAGAGACATTACTTTGCCAACAAAGGTCCGACTAGTCAAGGCTCTGGTTTTTCCAGTGGTCCTGTATGAATGTGAGAGTTGGACTGTGAAGAGCTGAGCACCGAAGAATTGATGCTTTTGAACTGTTGTGTTGGAGAAGACTTTTGAGAGTCCTTAGGACTGCAAGGAGATCCAATCAGTCCATTCTAAAGGAGATCAGTCCTGGATGTTCATTGGAAGGACTGATGGTAAAGCTGAAACTCCCATTGTTTGGCCACCTCATGGGAAGGGTTGACTCTTTGGAAAAGACCCTGATGCTGGGAGGGATTGGGGCAGGAGGAGAAGGGGACGACAGAGGATGAGATGGCTGGATGGCATCACCGACTCTATGGACAGGAGTTTGAGTAAACTCCAGGAGTTGGTGATGGACAGGGAGGCCTGGTGTGCTGCGATTCATGGGGTTGTAAAGAGTTGGACATGACTGAGCGACGGAACTGAACTGAGGTTCCTGTAATAAATAACGAGGAACAACTATATATACTTTAATTAACCTCCCTGTGGTTATCCCAGAGATTACCACATACATCTTTCATGTATTGAAATTTGAAGTATATGAGAACTTTTTCCATTTCCTAGTCATTGAAAGGTTTTAGAACACTTTAGCTTATTAATACTACCCCTCCGCAAATTATGTACTGTTATTGTTGTGCATTGTAATGTTTTAAATTCCACAAAATACTGTCATTCTGTTTAGTCAGTATTCATTTAGAGTTACAGATTTACCCTGTTCAACGTATTTAATTTTTTGGTGTATATCCAAGCTGCATCTGGAAGCCCTCTTCTCCTTCTACGTGAAGAAGTCTCTTTAGTGCTTCCTGGTGATAGATTCTCTGATTCTGTTTGACTAAAAATGTCTCTATTTTGTCTTCATTTCTGAAGGGTATTTTTTCACATACAGAATTCTGTTTTGACATTTACCCTGTTTCCAGCACTTTGAGGACATCATTTTGTTTTCCTCTGGCTTCCATTATTTATTCAAAGCCAGCTATATCTTACTATTACTCTTAGAATTAATATTCTTTAATTTATTCTGGCTGCTTTTTAGATCTGTTGCGGCTGTTTCTGTCTCTTTTTTTTCTGTCCATCCCTCCACCTTCCCCCTTTACTTTGATTTGCCTAAGTGTGGTTTTCTGTGTATTTGTTATGCTTGGGAGTTTAGATCTTGAATCTGGCTTGATGTCATTGTTCAGTTTTCTTTTGTGTTTTTAAGTTTTAAACTATCAGGCCCTTAAGTATTTTTCTCCCCCTCGTATGTGGTTATGTGCTTTCTGGATTCTAGTTACGTGTATTTTGGACCTTTTCTTCATGTGTCATATTTTTTCATACTTGTCTGTATTTCCCATTTTTGTGTCTTTTTGGGCCTCAGGTTAAGTATGTTTTTCTTTTCTGTCTTCTGGATCATTCTCCAGTTGTATCTAACCTAATGTTAAAGTCATCCATCAGTTTCTTAATTTCTGTTTTCAAAATTGTATTTTTCAATTTTCTGTTTTCCATGTTTTTAGCATTGTTTCGGAGAAGGCAATGGCACCCCACTCCAGTACTCTTGCCTGGAAAATCCCATGGACGGAGGAGCCTGGTAGGCTGCAGTCCATGGGGTCGCTAAGAGTCGGACATGACTGAGCAACCTCACTTTTACTTTTTACGTTCCTGCATTGGAGAAGGAAATGGCAACCCACTCCAGTGTTCTTGCCTGGAGAATCCCAGGGATGGAGGAGCTTGGTGGGCTGCCATCTATGGGGTCACACAGAGTCAGAGACGACTGAAGTGACTTAGCAGCAGCAGCAGCATTGTTTAAAATTCTTAAAAAACAAACAAACTCCTTTTAACACATTAAAATAGCTTATTTTATGACATTATTGACTGCGGGAATTTTGCAGAAACTAACTCCTGTGGTTGATGATTTGGTATATATGAATATTGAAACATCTCCGGTCAATAACATCCAGGTAACAAAAGATGCGTTAATGTGACTCTGGTCAGTAGTGCATTAAAACTGTTTTCTGCTAGCACCATTATCTGGATCTACTATGGGTCTATTTCTAGTGCTATTTTAAAATCTTGGTTTTCAGTCAGATCTTGATTGGGTTTTTTTCTGTAGACTTTTATGTGAAAAATGATAAGATAATTTAAATTTGGGGTCTTTTTGCTGATAAGATTTACTTTTGCCAATACCTTTTGGAAAGATTTTATTGGTACGCAGCTAGGCTAATGATTCTAGGTGTAGCCTACATTACCTTAATATGGTCAGATTGAAATGATTTGAAGCGATACTTCTTTCCTTGTGTGGCCTCTTTCTGGTTTACCTTTATACAATAGGGTATAGTCCTCTGGATTCTCTCCAGCTTCCTGATGTGTTTACTGAAGCTATTCCTCCTGACTAGACCCTGAATTGAATTTTTGTGCCCCTATGCAAAGAACTGTTGAAAGCTCTGTTTAGTTTCTCAGACTCTCAGCTGATGTTTTAAGAATCAGTGAGTCTTAAGTCTGGTGCCACCTGTTTCATCTAGGTCTCAGAAGAATTTCTGTGCAAATTCTCACTGTCTTGAAAGTTCTTCGGTTTTAAACAGATTACTTTCTGCTTTGCTTTTCTAGTGATTCTAAGGGACATACTGGTTTAAAGAAACCTACTCTACCATTGTCAAAAGCAAAATGCTCAGATATGTTTAGAATTTTACAGATCATACAAGATAATACAGTGCATATACCTTATAGAATTTAACGTATTATCTCAGTGGTGAAATGTGTGAATATTTGTCTTGCTTGCTACAGTGCAAGTTTTCATAACGGGAATTGGGTGCCCTGTCATCTGTTAGGGAACATGATTTGGAATAAGCCAACTTCTATGGTTTATATTACAGTCTGTAAAGAAACAGACATTCTACAGCGCAGCTACTTGTTTGATTCATAGAAGTTACTAGCCATCCTTCAGTTCCTCTCATATTTCTTGCTCTTTCTTGGCACAGAGTTTTTGCACATACTCTTCTCTGTCTGGTATAAACACCTGCATAGTCAGGTTTGAGTATGAAGCAGTTCTCAGTGAAGGCTGCCCTGACCATGAATTTATGTCAGATGAATGAGTTTTTATACGTACCCATTTGTATGATGGTTTGACTAATGTCTGTTTGCCCCTACTAGACTCTGAACTGTGAGGTTAGAAATTTTGCCTTTTTTCCTTGACTATTTTATCATAGGTACCTCGTTCAGTATTTCAAAGTACCTGTTTTGCATAGGTTATTAGTTATTAATAGATTACCAATTAATACATGTATAAATGAAATAACAGGATGAATACAGGAAGAAATGTAAGAAATGCTGAGATAATAATGAATAAAAATTGAAAGCTCACCGCTTTTGAGCAAAAGCCAAATTTAATCAAACGCTGGATTTGCACAGTACAGTTAAAGTTCTGTAGAGTTACATGTACAGTGTTAAAAAATACTTCAAAAGATTCCCCTGAATCTTTACTGTGTTTTAAGTTTTGTTTAAAACATTACTTACTTGTTTTAAGTTTTATTTAAAACATTACTTAAAAACATTACTGTGTTTTAAGATTTGTCCCCCATCCCTCTGTAAATATTTTATTACTTAAGTTTTAATAGCATTGTGTTTTTGATGAAACTATCGTTCAGAGCATGACAAATTATATCATTGCCAGTCATTCTACTATAGAGATAAATGGGGGAAAAATCGTTATTCTTGGAAGATTCACAGTCTGAGAGGTAAATGATTTTGGAACTTACGTACAAAATAAGATGCTGTGGTTTATTCTACTAAGGGCTATTGGCCTTTTATTCATCCAGAGTGATGACATTTGAACTGAATCTTGATTGATGAGGAAGAGTTAATTAAATGGCTAAAGGAATAGTTTCATTTAGGTATTATTATGAAAGCATATAATGTCTTTGTGGATTGACAAATAGTAATTCTGTTAGTAGCTAGGGCAGTTTGCAGGAAGAATTTGTAAAAGCAGATTGGGGCTACACATGTAGATTTATGAGTTCATCCTTTGACGTGGGAGCCAGCAAAAGCTATCAAGGATATTTGCTGTTATTATATGCATTAAGGAAAAACTTAAAGGCTATAATTGTTATAATTACATTGTTTTAGCCAGAATTAGGGGCATGAAAAAGTTCAGGAGATATTTTAGTGGTAAAATTAACAAGGTTTCAACTTGTTTACTGATTTTATGTAGTGAAAAATTTCAACTAATAATATAGTCAAAGACAGGTTTAAAATTTGTATAACATTTGCACGATGTGCTACAGAACGTAAATTTTCTAATTTGTGTTTTCTTTCAGATCTTACAGAAAATTTTGGCTGTAGCCCTCCAACTAGAAGCTGAAGTAATAGAAGCTGTGTACCATGCATTAGGGTATTAAAGAAAATTAATTTTTGATTTAAATATTTGGACTACAAGGAAGGAAAGGTGACTGAAAATGGGGCGGAAGAAAATACAAATCACACGCATAATGGATGAAAGGAACCGACAGGTAAATGAAAATTTTAACTTATCTGTTTTAATAGATGTAAATTAAAAAAAAAAGTGTAGAATAGAATGGTGTTTTAATTTAAAGTCTAAATATTTTTATTTCTAGACTACGTTAAAAAATTTAGTTACCAAAATTTCTGACTTTCCATCATATGCTTTAAAGTAACTTTTTTATTATTATTATGAAAATCGTTTTGTTAATTATAGAAACACAGATAAGCAACATAGGAAAGTAAAATCACTGCAGTTCCACTGGTACCATCCATTGTGTAGGTTTCAGTTCAGTTGCTTATCTTTACAGCCCCATGGACTGCAGTACACTAGGCTTCCCTGTCCTGGAAACGAACAGAGATCATTCTGTTGTTTTTGAGATTGCACCCAAGTACTGCATTTTGGACTCTTTTGTTGACTATTAAGGCTACTCTATTTCTTCTAAGGGATTCTTGCCCACAGTAGTAGATAAAATGGTCATCGGAGTTAAATTCACCCTTTCTGGTCCGTTTTAGTTCACTGATTCCTAAAATGTCAATGGTGACTCTTACCATCTCCTGTTTGACCATTTCCAATTTACCTTGATTTGTGGACCTAACATTCCAGGTTCCTATTGTTCTTAACAGCATCAGACTTTACCTCCATCACCAGTCACATCCACAGCTGGGCATTGTTTTTGCTTTGGCTTAGTCTCTTCATTCTTTCTGGAGTTATTTCTCCCCTCTTCTGCAGTAGCATATTGGACACCTATTGACCCAGGGAGTTCATTTTTCAGTATATCTTTCTGCCCTTTGATTCTGTGCTACATACAGTAGTCACATCCTTATGTGACTGCTGGAAAAACCATGACTTTGACTAGATGGACCTTTGTAGGCAAAGTAATGTCTCTGCTTTTTAATAGTGTCTAGGTTTGTTACTGCTTTTCTTCCACGGATCAAGCAGTAATAGCAAATAGAATTTTGAGTTACTAGAGTTTTTGAGCTTGTAAGATAAATATCACACTGCATATCATTGGAACAGCATGCGTTCTTTGTGCAGCATTATGTTTGTGAAATTCTTCACTGTTATTGTTGCATGGAGATACTTAGTAAATTTTCATTGATGTATAATATTCCATTGTGTGGATAGAACACAGTCTATGTGTGTGTATATATGTATATATATATACACATTTTTCTCTTGTAAATAGGCTTTTGGGTTTTAGATCTACTGTTTGTTTGGAACTTGGTTTTTATGTGGTTTGAGGTGTAGGGGTCAAAATTTGCCACTTTTCAGATGGATACTCTGTTGGCCCTGTGCATTTTATTGCAAAAATCATCCCAGGAAAGCACAAAAAAACACACAAGCTATTTATAAAAAAATTCAACAATAGGCATAGTTAATCTGTGGTTCTAGAGGCTGGGTTTCTGACCTTACTTGAGACAAGGTGATAATGACTGGGAGACAGGACAAAGAGGGTTTCTGGGTTATGCTAAATATAAGGCCATATTCTCCCCCTCCCCCCCCACCCCCCCAAAAAATTCAGTGAGCCACACACTTCGGGTTTGTGGGTTTTCATTTATGTTATATTTTAATATGAAGTTTACTTTTTTAAAAGAAGTATTAGAAGGACAAGAAGGACAAACACGGTTTCACCAGGAGCTTCTAACAGGAAGTGAAGTCTGTCACCCCTCTAGAGTTTTGGCATCTTCAGTCCTTCTTGCTTCAGCAGCTTTCTGATGTCTTAGAACAGGTATTTGGTGTATTTCACTGTTTTTTATAGTTGATCTTAGTGGGTTCTTTGTTCTTCCACCAGTCACTCCATTTAGAGGCAGACATCCTCTTATACTTAAAAAAAAAAAAAAAAAAAAAAAAGAGTTGAAAAATTATTTTAAGGCAGAATACAGAGAACAATACCTCAAACACTGTTACTTTTCCAGAAGCAATGTAGGTCGATTCTGACATATTTGCTGCAGATACCTTTCCTTGTAAAAGAAGAAAATTAGAAATGTACTTCCTTTGTAATTTTTGCAAGTCTCATTCTTCTTTCCTTCCCCAAAGGAACCTTGCATAATGGATTTAATTTCTATTTTCTTTATTATTTAAGCATACTATTATTATTTCAGCACAATTTAAAAATCTTACATAATAGCATTCTCATCTGCACTTGCTGTTTCACTCAGTGTAGTATTTCAGACATATGTCTGTGTAACTCATTCATGTAGTACAAGTAGTTTGTAGGAATGAATGTGCCTCAATTCATTTCTCAATACTTCTATTAGAGAACATTTAGGTTGTTTCCAATTTTTTAGAAATTTTGCTGCATGTTATGTTAGAAATGATGCCCAGGCTACATCTTTGGGCATGTCTCTGTGATTCTAGAGGAGTTGCTGGGTTGAATATATCCATCATAATTTTACTGTGAGGTTTTCAAGTTGCCCCGCCAAGTGGTTGTACCAGATATACTATAGTAATTTATGAAAATTTCTTCTTCCGGTACACTTTACCTTTTTCTTCCTTTCTTTCTCACTTTATGTTTTTTCATTTTATTTTGCATGTTTTTTGGCCTAATGAAGGTAAAATGTTACCTGTTTGTGGTTTTGCTGGGCTGTTGATTTTTTTCTTTGAAGTTCTTCATATATTCCAGATATTAATTCTGTGTGTACTTAATCTGTTTCAGATAGTATATTTCAGTCTTTACCAAAACACTTTATAAACACTTTTATGACAGGACTTATTTCAGTGTTTCTTAGTAGTTTATTTTGCCTTTACCAGTAGATTATGAACACTTTAAAATGATTTAAGGCTTGCTTCATTTTCTAAATCATAATCAGCTTGTAAATGTTCCAATTGAACTTTAGATAAATGTGTATTCTTTTAATTGTTACATACAGGATTCTATATGTCTATTAGTTCAGTCTTATTTTGTGTTCTGATTATCTGTATTCTTTGTATTTTATTTACATATTTGGTTTTGGCTCAGTGAGACCTGTCAATAATTACACTTACCACAATAATGGATTTTCATTTTCTGTATATCTTTTACTAGTTTAACACATATTGTTTTAGATATTGGGGAATATTTCATTAGGCTCATACGTATTTAGAATTGTTATGTGTTCTTGGTGAATTTTTAAAATACGTACTGACTTTTTCTTTCCTCAGTAAGGCATGCTGTTTTAAACTACTTAAATCTACTGTCTCACATTACAATAGCTACTACATCTCTCTTTTGGCTAATATTTTCTTGATAGATCTAGTTCTCTACATTTACATTCAACCTGTCTATATCTTTTTATTTTAGGTATATTTCTGTAAATAGTATATGGCTGGATTTTTAAAAATCTATTCTAATAATATATCTTGACTCCCCAGTTTTCTTGGACCTTACTCTTTATCATCCTTTGTATATATATTTGGACTGTTTTATATCATCTTAGTTGATTATTTTGATTTACTATGAGAATCTGATAGAGGTCCTACGGGTAAAACTCACATAAGTGTAGATGTGCCCTCCAAAACTGGGTCCCCCTAGAGTTGTTAATCTTTATACTTGTCCAAAATTAGCCTCCAGCAATTCAGTAATTAGAGTTCAGATTTTCCTACCTTTGTATTGATTCCTGTGGCGGTTTCTGTTTATGGCTCTGGTGATTTATGGTTCATAGTATCTGTCTGTCTGTCTCCAGTTTGGCAGGTGGGGCAGAAGTTGCCCTGGGACCTCATCTCCCCGAGTCTAAGAAGAGTTGTTAATTTTCATTTTGTTCTGTTTTATTACTTGAGTGGCAACTTCCACTGGAGTTGGAAGTGCTAGAACAAACATTTGCAGTCTCTCCTGGACTTTTAAATTCAACAATGAAGTAAAGATATGTCTAAATGTATATGATGTAAAAATTTTGCAGGTCCTTGGGATTTAAAATATAAAAGATATTTTGGAGATGGTATAATCTAACCTTGAATTCAAAGAATTGTATTACTCTAGATTTGACACAAAATCAGGAAAGCTGGTTTAGATTAAAATAAAATCTACCTCAGTTTATAGTGGCACTGAATTTTGTAGGCTAGCCTTTAGTCCTGTTCTTTTTCTTTATAGTGACTGTAGTACTGGAATAAAATTAAAATTTAAAAATAAAATTAATTTTGACTAATACTGAAATGGCTTTATTAATACTGATTTCTTACATTTAAATTTTATAACATTTAAAACAAAATGCTAAATACGTCTCAAGTAGAAAAATGTATAAACCTGTTGCAAAATAAAGATTCAGATTTATAGGTGGAATTCTTGGTAATCAGAGTAATGGTGGCTGAATAAATGCTGACTCCTCCAACATAATTTCTCCAAAAATAAATGTAGAAAAACAGGAACATAAAACCTACAACTTTGGCACAACTAGAAGGCAAAGAATGTCTAAATTCACATTACCTCCAGGTAGAAAATTATTTCCAAGTCACTGTGTGCTGTTTCTTGACATCTATTGCAAGTCTTTGTGGTGACCCAAGCATACATCTTTAGTCTTTCCCATTCTATTGTTTTCCTCTCTTTCTTTGCATTGGTTGCTGAGGAAGGCTTTCTTAACTCTCCTTGCTATTCTTTGGAAGTCTACATTACATGGATATATCTTTCCTTTTCTCCTTTGCTTTTCGCTTCCCTTCTTTTCACAGCTATTTGTAAGGCCTCCTCAGACAGCCATTTTGCTTTTTTGCATTTCTTCTTGGGGATAGTCTTGATTCCTGTCTCCTGTACAGTGCCACAAACCTTCAACCATAGTTCATCAGGCACTCTTGTCTATCAGATCTAATCCCTTAAATCTATCTCTCACTTCCACTGTATAATCATAAGGGATTTGATTTAGGTCATACCCAAATGGTCTAGTGGTTTTCTCCACTTTCTTCAATTTCATTCTGAATTTGGCAATAAGGAGTTCATGATCTGAGCCACAGTCAGCTCCCGGTCTTGTTTTTGCTGACTGTATAGAGCTTCTCCATCTTTGGCTGCAAAGAATATAACCAATCTGATTTCGATGTTGACCATCTGGTGATGTCCATGTGTAGAGTCTTCTCTTGTGTTGTTGGAAGAGGGTGTTTGCTATGACCAGTGTGTTCTCTTGGCAAACACTTTTAGTCTTTGCCCTGCTTCATTCCGTATTCCAAATTTGCCTGTTACTCTAGGTGTTTCTTGATTTTCTACTTTTGCATTGCAGTCCGCTGTAATGAAAAGGACATCTTTTTGGGATGTTAGTTCTAGAAGGTCGTATAGGTCTTCATAGAACTGTTCAGCTTCTGCTCCTTCAGAGTTACTGGTTGGAGCATAGGCTTGGGTTACTGTGATATTGAATGGCTTGCCTTGGAAACGAACAGAGATCATTCTGTCGTTTTTGAGATTGCATCCAAGTACTGCATTTTGACTCTTTTGTTGACTATGATGGCTAATCCATTTCTTCGAAGGGATTTCTGCCCACAGTAGTAGATATAATGGTCATCTGAGTTAAATTCACCCATTCCATTCCATCTTAGTAAACTGATTCCTAGAATGTCAATGTTCACTCTTGTCATCTCCTGTTTGACCACTTCCAATTTGCCTTGATTCATGGATGTAACATTCCAGGTTCCTATGCAATATTGCTCTTTACAGCATCAAACCTTGCTTCTGTCATCAGTCCCATCCACAACTGGGTCTTGTTTTTGCTTTGGCTCCATCCCTTCATTCTTTCTGGAGTTACTTCTCCACTGATCTCCAGTAGCATATTGGTCACCTGTCAGTGTGTGGAGTTCATCTTTCAGTGTCATATCTTTTTGTCTTTTTATACTATTCATGGGGTTCTCAAGACAAGAATACTGAAGTGGTTTGCCATTCCCTTCTCCAGTGGAACACATTCTGTCAGACCTCTCAACCATGACCTGCCCGTCTTGGGTGACCCCACACCGCATGGCTTAGTTTCGTTGAGTTAGATATTTCATGCAAAGATGGGTACAAAAAGGACAGAAATGGTAGGGACCTAACAGAAACAGAAGATATTAAGAAGAGGTGGCAAGCATACACAGAAGAACTGTACAAAAAAGATCTTCACGACCCAGATAATCATAATGGTATGTCACTCACCTAGAGCCAAACATCCTGCAATGTGAAGTCAAGTGAGTCTTAGGAAGTATCACTACGAACAAAGCTAGTGGAGGTGATGGAATGCCAGTTGAGCTATTTCAAATCCTGAAAGATGATGCTGTGAAAGTGCTGCACTTGCTCAATATGCCAGCAAATTTGGAAAACTCAGCAGTGACCACAGGACTGGAAAAGGTCAGCTTTGATTCCAATCCCAAAGAAAGGCAATGCCAAAGAATGCTCAAACTACCACACAACTGTACTCATCTCACATGCTAGTAAAGTAATGCTCAAAATTCTCCAAGCCAGGCTTCAGCAATATGTGAACTGTGAACTTACAGATGTTCAAGCTGGTTTTAGAAAGGGCAGAGGAACCGGAGATCAAATTGCCAGTATCCTCTGGATCATGGAAAAAGCAAGAGAGTTCCAGAAAAACATCTGTTTTTGCTTCATTGACTATGCCAAAGCCTTTGATGTGTGGATCACAATAAACTGTGGAAACTTCTGAAAGAGATGGGAATACCAGACCACCTGACCTGCCCTTGAGAAACCTGTATGTAGGTCAAGAAGCAACAGTTAGAACTGGACATGGAACAACAGACTGGTTCCAAATAGGAAAAGGAGTACATCAAGGCTGTATATTATCACCCTGCTTATTTAACTTCTATGCAGAGTACATCATGAGAAAGCTGGGCTGGAGGAAGCACAAGCTGGAATCAAAATTGCCAGGAGAAATATCAATAACCTCAGATATGCAGATGACACCACCCTTATGGCAGAAAGGGAAGAAGAATAAAGAGCCTCTTGATGAAAGTGAAAGAGGACAGTGAAAAATTTGACTTAAAGGTCAGCATTCAGAAAACTAAGATGATGGCATCTGGTCCCATCGCTTCATGGCAGATAGATGGGGAAACAGTGTCAGACTTTATTTTTCTGGGCTCCAAAATTGCTGCAGATGGTGATTACAACCATGAAATTAAAAGACACATACTCCTTGGACAGAAAGTTATGACCAACCTAGACAGAATATTAAATAGCAGAGACATTACTTTGTCAACAAAGGTCTGTCCAGTAAAGGCTATGGTTTTTCCAGTGGTGTCATGTATGGATGTGAGAGTTGGACTATAAAGAAAGCTGAGTACCGAAGAATTGATGCTTTTGAACTGGGGTGTTGGAGAAGACTCTTGAGAGTCCCTTGGACTCCAAGGAGATCCAGCCAATCCATCCTAAAGGAGATCAGTCCTGGGTGTTCATTGGAAGGACTGATGTTGAAGCTGAAACTCCAAACTTTGGCCACCTGATGCGAAGAGCTGACTCATTTGAAAAGACCCTGATGCTGGGGAAAATTGAGGACAGGAGGAGAAGGGGACACCAGAGGATGAGATGGCTGGATGGCATCACCGACTTGATGGACATGGATTTGGGTGAACTCTGGGAGTTGGTGATGGACAGAGAGGCCTGGCATGCTACTGTTCATGGGGTCACCAAGAGTTGGACACGACTGAGCGACTGAACTGAACTAAAGCATACATCAGGTAAATGTATTGGGAAAACAGAAGAGGAGACCTTGTAGCTGTCTTAAGACTGATTTGAAATCACTGCCAAAAAGAGGAATTCTAACTAAGTTAAAAAATTCTGGAAAATATGCCTTGTAGATCAGAATTGACCACAGGTAAAGAAAGGACTAAAAGTATATGCCCAAGCAAGTCTATAGTCTTGAAAAAGCAGCCATTTCAGGGAAAAGAGGGCAAGAAGGAAGGCAGAGGTACTTTTTAAAAATGTTAGGTAAATGGAAATGAAAGAAGATACACACACACACACACATCCTTCAAGACAAAAGAATATGCAAAGGTATTTTAACTAAAGGACACAAAACTCTTTTCCGCATTGCCAGTACTCCCCCCAAAAGCCTTTCATTAAAGAGACCATACTTAACTTCTTTAAAAGGAGAGGTGCTCTTGAACTAAGAATATTTTCAATCACTACCCACTAACCGCTGCTAATTCTTTCTGTAGAAATTCAATGATGCAGGCAATCTTCTTCTATATCAGTTCAGTTCATTTCAGTTGCTGAGTTGTGTCCAACTCTTTGTGACCCCATGGACTGCAGCACGTCAGGCTTCCCTGTCCATCACCAACTCCCGGAGCCTTCTCAAATTCATGTCCATGTAGTTGGTGATGCCATCCAACCATCTCATCCTCTGTTATCCCCTTCTCCTCCCACCTTCAGTCTTTCCCAGCATCAGGGTCTTTTCCAGTGAGTCAGTTCTTCGGATCAGGTGGCCAAAGTATTGGAGTTTCAGCATCAGTCCTTCCAATGAATATTCAGGACGGATTTCCTTTAGGATGGACTGGTTGGATCTCCTTGCAGTCCAAAGGACTCTCAAGAGTCTTCTCCAACACCACAGTTCAAAAGCATCATTTCTTCAGCACTCAGCTTTCTTCACAGTCCAATTCTCACATCCATACATGACTATTGGAAAAACCGTAGCTTTGACTAGGTGGACGTTTGTTGGTAAAGTCATGTCTCTGCTTTTGAATATGCGGTCTAGGTTGGTCATAGCTTTTTTTCCAAAGAGCAAGCGTCTTCTAATTTCATGGCTGCAGTCATCATCTGCAGTGATTTTGGAGCCCCCAAAAATAAAGTCTCTCACTGTTTCCAGTGGTTCCCCATCTATTTGCCGTGAAGTGATGGGACCAGATGCCATGATCTTAGTTTTCTGAATGTTGAGTTTTAAACCAACTCTTTCACTCTCATCTTTTACTTTCATCTCCTATATAAACTGTTACAAAGAAAACAAAATGACATTTACAGCTATTCATGTGAAAAAATTGTTCCCCATACAATGAAGCAGTGGGGGAAAAAAACTGCTAATGACTATCCACGCTGAAATGAATTTCCTTAAACAAGTATTTAGGAGTGTTCAGACAAAAATCAAGATTCAGAATTTTGAATACTAAGAATGGAAATGGATTTTTATAAGAAAGCATGGGTGAAACAAAGTGATTAAGCTGATTAAGTCAATTGAAAGAAAGAAAAAAAGGTAAAATAATATTAAAACAAAGGCTAAATTACAAAGTGGCCAAGGAATATATACTCAAATGAATCTTTAATATTAATTGAAGGCAGGCAGGAACAGCTAAATGAATGAAAATAAGTAATGCCAAAGGGTTTGAGAGAAAATGGTTGAAAGGGAGATAAAGAAGATCCAACTTATGTATAAAAGAAAAAAAAATGAAACCATAGAACTGATATATAATTAAAGTTTTCATAAATAAGAGTCCAAGGATTAGGTCAGAAAAGGCAATGGCACCCCACTCCAGTACTCTTGCCTGGAAAATCCCATGGATGGAGGAGCCTGGTAGGCTGCAGTCCATGGGGTCACTAAGATTCGGATACGACTGAGTGACTTCACTTTCACTTTTCAGTTTCATACATTGGAGAAGGAAATGGCAACCCACTCCAGTGTTCTTGCCTGGAGAATCCCAGGGACGGGGGAGCCTGGTGGGCTGGCGTCTATGGGGTCACACAGAGTCGGACACGACTGAAGTGACTTAGCAGTAGCAGCAAGGATTAGGTTGACCTGCGGAGGTCAACTTTGATACATATCCTACTGAAAGTATTATAATAGGGTGTTTTTTTGGTAGTTGAATGAACTTTATTTTTCATTCTGCTACTGACTTTATCTTTGTAAAACTGGATCTGATTACAAAAGATTCATTAGTTTTCTTTTTTTTAGTTCCAGGAATTAATTTGTTTGTAGCGATTTTTCACATGGACAATCATGTCATCTATGAATAAAGACAATTTTGTTTTCTTCTAGTTTGTTTACATTTCCTTTCTATCCTTTCTTTTTTTCTCTTTTTTTTATTGGAGTCTAATTGCTTTCAAATGTTGTGTTAATATCCCTTGTATAACAAAGTGAATTAGCTATATGTTTACATAGATCCACTCCCTCTTGAAACTCCCTCCCAACCCTGCCCCATCCCACCCCTCTGGGTCATCACAAAGCACCAAGCTGCGCTCCCTGTTCTATACAGCAACTTCCAACTACTTACCTGTTTTACAGATGGTAGTGTATATATGTCAGTGCTATTCTCCCCATTCATCCCTCCCTTCTCTACATATCTATTGTCTTCTCTACATCTCCATAGATTTTAAGATAAAGAAAAAAAATCATCAGAGCTTCTGATATAAAACAAAAGCAAATTTGTAAGTACAGAGAATTAAACTAGCATCAAATTTTGCAAAATCAAGATACAAAGGAAGACAACAGAGCAGCATTTTCAATAAATGCAGGGGAAAATATCTGAAGGTAGGATTTCATTTGCAGTTAAGCTGTATTCAAATACAAAGATGTTTCAAGTTAAACCTACTAGAGCTCAGGTAATTCTGTACTCAAGAGCTATTTTATGCAGTCTAGTAGAAGATAAGCTCCATACAGCTGAGAGATGCCTGAGGAAATAAGGAAAAAGATCCTTGACCAATATTTAATATACTTAACTATAGATATAAGCCTAAAGCAACAATGGGGGCAAGGGTGGAACAATAATGTATTATATATTATTTATTATATATTACTTTGGTTTGAAAAAAACAAATAATGCAGCTGAGACATGGTAAGAAAGAAAAGGGAATCAGGAAAGTAGAACACACGTACTGGTAATTATTTACTCAGTAGGTGGGAGTTAAAAAATATCACTAAGATTTGACACACCAAATAGTGAGGGCATGAAACATGAAAACAGAGACTAAGGGCATTTACAAAAGTTGTAACTACAAAGATAACCAGTAGAACAAAAATGCTAATCTTCATTGAATTTTTCTCAGAGAAGCAAACAAAACACATCATTTAGAGAAAAATAACAGGAAATATACATAATACATATAAATATTAATATTAAAGTACTAAAATATCAATGAAATCTCTATTATCAATCACATCAATAAATGTGAATGGGCCTAACTGTTTATTTAAAGGAAAAACATTTCCATTTAGTTCACAAGGTCCAAATATAGGCAGAAGGAGACACAATGGAATCTTTCTTCTTTTTTTTGGATAAATATTCTTTATTTATTTAAATTGATTTTAAAATGTTTTAACTTTTTTTTTTTTGTATCCCCCCTTTTAAAAATATAAATTTATTTATTTTAATTGGAGGCTAATTACTGTCAGGCGAGTGTATGCTCCTCTTTCTGTCTCGGCCACAACAAAGATTTGGAGCGATGGACATTAAAGCTGTCGGCATGTCACAGCTCTCGGGTCTTGGACAAACCATGTTATAGCTCTTAGACAAATCAGTGTTACAGCTCTATTTATTTAGAAGATAGCAGAAGAATCCATCCTGGAAGCGTGAGGGCATGCCAACCCAAAGACGCGAAAAACGAGAGTGGAGGAGCGGGCCAGCGCGTGGGAGGCGGGGTGGTGGGACGTGGAGAGAAAGAGAGGGAGAAAGAGCACACGCACGTGGAGGGGGGAGAGAGAGAGAGAGAGAAAGCACTTTGGCTCCTCCTTTTATATGTTTTTTCCTCCCCCTGGGCCTGCCCTATGCAAATTGGGCTTAGCCAGGAGTGCTGTTTGTTCTACCTGAGGTCTTCACTCAGGTCCTCGGACCTTCCTTTGTTCTATTTTTGCGGCCTTTTCCCTTCCTTGTCTTTTAGCCACTGCCATTTTGAAATCCTTTTCCCTATTCTTAACTACCCAACATTACTTGACAATATTGTACTGGTTTTGCCATACATTGACATGAATCCGCCATGGGTGTACATGTGTTCCCCATCCCGAACCCCCCTCCCACCTCTCTCCCCATCCCATCCCTCTGGGTCATCTCAGTGCACCAGCCCCTAGCATCCTGTATCCTGCATCGAACCTGGACTGGTGATTCGTTTCACATATGATAATATATATGTTACAGTGCCATTCTCCCAAACCATCCCACACTCGCCTTCTCCCACAGAGTCCAAAAGACTGTTCTATACATCTGTGTCTCTTTTACTGTCTCGCATACAGGATTATTGTTACCATCTTTCTAAATTCCATATATATGCATTATTACACTGTATTGGTGTTTTTCTTTCTGGCTTACTTCACTCTGTATAATAGGCTCAAGTTTCATCCACCCCAAATATCAGAAAGAAAGAGATGAGAAAAGGTATACCAAACAAATGAAAGCAATGAGAAAACAGATATAATCCTGATATTAAACAGTGTAGGGTTGAAGACAAAAAGCATTAAATGGAACAAAGAAAGATACTTTTCAATGCTGAAAGCTGTAATTCATCTTGAAGATGTAAGAATTAGGAATATTGATATACTAAATACCACCTTTTACCAAGCAAAAACTAAAAGAGCAACATAAGTGGAAACTAATAATTAGAGATACTTAAACACATTAGTCTTAGTATGAAATAGATCAAATGGACAAAAAATAATTGATGGTAAACCAGATCTAAGTGGCATAATGAATAAAATTGACATTAAGCGATATATTGAACACTACACTGAGAAAATAGTGTAACAAGTATATCTAGAGCATTCACCAAATTGATTAAGAATTACCTACCCAAACAAAGAAACAATAGTAAATTCTTTAAAGGAGAATATTAAAAACATACACTGATTACCAGGTAGTAAACCTAAAAATTGTGTTGTTGGGTTTTTTTTTTTTTGGTCTGTGCGGGGTCTTTATTTCTGAGCATGGGCTTTCTCTAGTTGCAGTGAGTGGGAGCTATAGTTGTGGTGTGCAGAAAAAGAAATAAGATTTTTATTTTGCACATTGTAAGAGTAGTAACATTTATATGAAAAAATTATGAAATTACTGAGAAGAGTACCTAAGAACAATGCTATTTGACTTACACATTCATGAGGTGTGGCTTGATGAGGAAAACAAAAAGTATTGGATCAGTTCAGTTCAGTCACTCAGTTGTGTCTGATTCTTTGCAATCCCGTGGACTGCAGCATGCCAGGCTTCCCTGTCCATCACCAATTCCCAGAGCTTGCTCAAACTTATCTCCATCGAGTCAGTGATACCATCCAACCATCTCATCCTCTGTCATCCCTTTCTCCTCCTGCCTTCAGTCTTTCCCAGCATCAGGGTCTTTTCTAAGGAGTCAGTTCTTCGCATCAGGTAGCCAAAGTATTGGAGCTTCAGCTTCAGCATTAGTCCTTCCAATAAATACTCAGGACTGATTTCCTTTAGGATGGACTGGTTGGATCTCCTTGCCGTCCAAGGGACTCTCAAGAGTTCTCCAACACCACAGTTCAAAACAATGTCAAAGAGTATTGAGAAGAGTCCCAGTTTCATAAAATGCTGACAAGATCCCTTATATGTATGCATCTAAATGTATATATGATTATATGATCTTGTACAAAAATGTGAGATGAAAAATACCAAGTTGAAAACATGGGTTAAAAGGAGCAAGCAAAACACATTATATTCCATATATACATTTATATAAAGTCATATATTTGTGTATTTGTATTTTAAGGACTTTTTAAAAAGATTAAATAATGATAAGAGATTTTTCTCTTTTTTTTTTTTAAAGGAGAGAGAAGGAAATAGAAAGATGTGATGTGAAGAGTGTTCCACAGAGAGGGGAAATAGCCAAGTTCCTAAGACAGGCAGTAGTAGCTGGTGGTTAAGAAAAACCCACACACTGTACACACCAGTGCAGCATAATGTTTGTGTGTGAGAGAGAGATGATATTTCATTTTGAAGCCAGATCGTTTATTTTGTTTCCTTAATGAGTTTGACTATTACTTTCAGTGCAGTGAAAAACTGTATAAACTCCTACTTATACATTTTGATTTATGATTCAAATATATCAGTCTGTCAGGTATGTGGCCAATAAACTGTAGGGTGCAATAGGTAAAGCAGGAAATCTAATAAGGTGATTTTATAAATAATTCACATGAGATACCATGTTATTTAACCTAGGGTGGTATAGTGGTGTAGATAGAAGTGGATTGATTTGGGATATGTTTTAGAGGTGGAGCTAACACAATTTACTGAAGAACTAGATAGAGTAGATTATTGTGATTGGAGAGATGAAGGATAACTCTTAGATATTTGCTTTTGTTTGAATGGATGACAGTGCCATTTGCTCAACTGGGGGAGACTGTAGAAAGAGCATATTTGTTACTTTTAAAATTATGAAGCTGGATAGCTGGATGCAATTACCTGGAAGGACTGTGAGGGTAAAGAGAAGGGATCCTTGATCTAAAGCTCACAGGCACTTCAATGTGTAAAGGTTGAGCAGAGGAAGACGGTATAGCTCTAAAGGCTGAGAGGAAGAAGTCATTCAAGTAAGGAAAACTAGGACAGTGTGGTGCCATAAACAATTTGAGAAAAAAATGTTTGAAGATTGAGAACATGGCCAACTTTGTCAAATGAGATATATGATAAGGAAAAAAAAGTGATCATTTACTTCAATCACATAAATTGAAGGTCAGTGTGATGATATTGGCAAGTCTTAGCAGACAGAATATGAGGACTGGAAGTCTGATTGCAGTAGGATGGGGAGAGAATAGGTGGTGAGAAATTAGAGGTGATAACTGTAGACATTTCTTTCAAATATTTTTACTCTGAAGTAGAGCATAAAGAAGGGCAAGAAGAAGGGGTGGTGACTGGAAAGGCAGCATGAAGTCAAAGAAGATGCTTGAGCATAAGTTTATGGCCTTTGATCTGACAGAGAGAAAGGAAACCATGATGAAGGAGGAGAATGCAGTATCTGGAAAAGACTAGAAACAGATGTCGGTAATACCAGCAGAGAAGGAAGAGTGTGGAAACGTACAGACAAAGCGGTTGGACAGATAGATTCGGTGATAGGAAGTGAGACAGTTGCTGCTTGCTTTGTTTTCCCAGTGGTTTGAAGCAGGGTGGCTCAGAGGGTAAAGCATCTGCCTACAATGTGGGAGACCCGGGTTCGATCCCTGGGTCGGGAAGATCCCCTGGAGAATGCAATGGCGCCCCACTCCAGTACTCTTGCCTAGAGAATCCCATGGATGGAGGAGCCTGGTGGGCTACAGTCCATGGGGTCACAAAGAGTCGGACACGACTGAGTGACTTCACTTCACGTATCAGTGGAGAGTGGATTTGAGGGAGAGAAGATAGGAAGTATCTCTACCTGGAGAATGGGCTTTGTTGTCATTCAGTCGCTCAGTCCTGTCCCACTCTTCCTGACTCCATGGTCTGCAACACGCCAGGCTTCCTTGTCCTTCACCATCTCCCAGAGCTTGCTCAAAGTCATGTCCATTGAGTGGGTGATGCCATCCAACTATCTCATCCTCTGTTGCCCCTTCTCCTCCTGCCCTCACTCTTTCCCAGCATCAGGGTCTTTTCTAATGAGTCAGATTTTCGCATTAGGTGGCCAAAGTATTGTAGTTTCAGCTTCAGCATCAGTCCTTCCAATGAATACTTGGGACTGATTTCCTTTAGGATGGACTGGTTGGATCTCCTTGCAGTCCAAGAGACTCGCAAGAGTCTTCTCCAGCACCATAGTTCAAAGGCATCAATTCTTCAGCACTCAGCTTTCCTTATGGTCCAACTGTCACATCCATACATGATCACTGGAAAAACCATAGCTTTGACTAGATGGACCTTTGTTGGTAAAGTAATTTCTCTGTTTTTTAATATGCTGTCTAGGTTGGTCATAGCTTTTCTTCCAAGGAGCATGCATCTTTTAATTTCATGGCTGCAGTCACCATCTGCAGTAATTTTGGAGCCTAAGAAAATAAAGACTGCCACTGTTTCCATTATTTCCCCATCTATTTGCCATGAAGTAATGGAACTGGATGCCATGATCTTAGTTTTCTGAATGTTGAGTTTTAAGCCAACATTTTCACTCTCCTCTTTCACTTTCATCAAGAGGCTCTTTTGTTCCTGTTTGCTTTCTATAAGGGAGCTGTCATCTGCGTATCTGAGGTTATTGCTATTTCTCCATATGTAGAGTACATCATGCACAGTGCTGGGCTGGATGAAGCACAAGTCGGAATCAAGATTGTCGGGAATAAGGAGTTCATGATCTGAGCCCCCGTCAGCTCCCAGTCTTGTTTTTGCTAACGGTATAGAGCTTCTCCATCTTTGGCTGCAAAGAATATAATCAATCTGATTTCCGTATTGACCATCTGCTGATGTCCATGTGTAGAGTCTTCTCTTGTGTTGTTGGATGAGGGTGTTAACTATGACCAGTGTGTTCTCTTGATAAATTGTTAGCCTTTGCCCTGCTTTGTTTTGTACTCCAACCCCAAATTTGCCTGTTACTCCAGGTTTCTCTTGACTTTCTAGTTTTGCATTCCAGTCCCCTAAAATGAAAAGGACATCTTTTTTGGGTGTTAGTTCTAGAAGGTCTTGTAGGTCATCATAGAACTGTTCAACTTCAGCTTCTTCAGTATTAGTGGTTGGGGCATAGACTTGGATTGCTGTGATATTGAATGGTTTGCCTTGGAAACAGAGATCATTCTGTCGTTTCTGAGATCACACCCAAGTACTGCATTTTGGACTCTCTTGCTGACTATGATATGGCTATTCCATTTCTTCTAAGGGATTCTTGCCTACAGTAGTAGATATAATGATCATCTGAATTAAATTCACCCATTCTGGTCCATAAAGTTCACTGATTCCTAAAATGTTGATATTCACTTTTGCTATCTCCTGTTTGACCACTTCCAATTTGCCTTGATTCATGGACCTAATATTCCAGGTTCCTATGCAATGTGCTTTACAACATTGGATTTTGCTTTTGCCACCAGACACATCCACAACTGGGTGTTGTCTCCACTTTGACTCAGACTCTTTATTCCTTCTGGAACTATTTCTCTGCTCTTCTCCGGTAGCATATTGGTCACCTGTCAATGTGTGGAGTTCATCTTTCAGTGCCATATCTTTTTGCCTTTTCATACTGTTCTTGGGGTTCTCAAGGCAAGAATGCTGTAGTGGTTTGCCATCCCCTTCTCCAGTGGACCATGTTTTGTCAGAGCTCTTCACTCTTACCCATGCGTCTTGGGTGGCCCTATACTGCATGGCTCATACTTTCATTGAGTTAGACAAGACTGTGATCCATGTGATCAGTTTGGTTAGTTTTCTGTGATTGTGGTTTTCATTCTATCTGCCACGGGGTCAAGTGCACTCAGTCCTGGTTGCCGGTGACATGCTGGCATAAGTCCTTTTGAAGGAGGTGGCCATTATGCCATTATCCCTACCATAGTTTGGCCTTAGGCCAAACTACAGGGAGGGAACACAGCCCCACCCATCAGCAGAAAATTGGATTAAAGATTTACTGAACATGGCCCCGCCCATCAGAACAAGATCCAGTTTGCACAATAGCCAGTACCTCCCACCAGGAAGCTTCCACAAGCCTCTTATCCTTATCTATCAGAATGGGATAATGGGATAAATAAGCTAAGTTATAATGTCAGGCAATGTTAAGTGTTAGTTAAGATGTATGGTCATCAGTTTAGAAAAACAAGGGGGTTGTGGATGTTAGTGTGCATGCACATTTATGTTCCCAGTAATTATCAGCCACTTATATAAAGATAAAGATAATGGAGAAGGAAATGGCAACCCACCCCAGTATTCTTGCCTGGAGAATCCCATGGACGGAGGAGCTTGGTGGGCTACAGTCCACGGGTCGCAAAGAGTTGGACATGACTGAGCGACTTCACTTTCACTATATAAAGATAAAGGAATAAATGGGCAAAGAGTTGGACACCACTGAGAGACTTTCACTCGCTCACTCAGAAAGAGATGCTTACATGACACTTATCAGTGCATGGGGACGAATGACTTCGAGGTCCCCACAAGGAGAGTTTGAAAAGTGAAAGTCGGTCAGTTGTGTCTGACTTTTGCGACCCCATGGGCTATACAGTCCATGAAATTCTCTAGGCCAGAATACTGGAATGGGTAGCCTCTCCCTTTTCCGGGAATCTTCCCAACCCAGGGATTAAACCCAGGTCTCCCTCATTGCAAATAGCTTGAGCTTCAAAACATTGGGGGTTTTTAGAGAAGAAAGGAAAATTGAGGCGAGAATGGGAAGCAAAAAAGGACATATCTTCCAGACCCTTGAGTACAGGAGATGTAGTATTTGAAAAGAAACAAGTTAGTCTCTATTTGAGAGGGCTTCAGGTGACAGGTTTCAGTTAGAGAAATATTCAAAGGAGACTTTGAGGACATTGAGGAATTTGCTGATCTAGACTGTGAATTTTCATGGGTGAAATAGAAGGGATTGGAAAGGAGAGGAAGGATAATTTAGATTAGTGGATGTATTTTGTTGTTTAGGGATTGATGGATTCCCTGATGGCTCAGCGGGTAAATAATCCAGTGCAATGAAGGAGATACAGGAGATGCGGATTCAGTTCCTGGGTTGGGAAGATCCTCTGGACAAAGGGAATGGAGCCACTCCAGTATTCTTGCCTAAAAAATCCCTAGACAGAGGTGCCTGGCAGGCTACAGTCCATGGGGTCGCAAACAGTTAGACATGAGCAACTAAGCACACACACATGATGGATTACTTGAGGCAGGACTTGGACCTTCTAATGCCTTTTGAAGCTGGATGGTAAGAGGCCACTAGTTAGCTGTTTCCTTCTCTGGTTCTTTGCCCAGAGTCACAGCCAAGGATAAAGGAAGCCTCCTCAGGAGACTACTCTGTCAAGCCCTTGGAGGTACAAAATATATGTAGAATTGTAGTCCTTTGGCACAATGGGAAAGGAGACTCATGTGGAGTATGAAGCTAGGAAGTTTTTTCACCTTTGAAATCAGACTCATTATTAAAAGAGAACTCATCTTCAGGTAGCCTATATTCCAGTACTACTAATAACTTTTAATAAAAATACACTTTTTTAAATTTTCTAGGTCACTTTTACAAAGAGAAAGTTTGGATTAATGAAGAAAGCCTATGAACTTAGTGTGCTCTGTGACTGTGAAATAGCACTCATCATTTTCAACAGCTCTAACAAACTGTTTCAGTATGCCAGCACTGATATGGACAAGGTTCTTCTCAAGTATACGGAATATAATGAACCTCACGAAAGCAGAACCAACTCGGATATTGTTGAGGTAACAAATACGTCTAGTGATGCCTGAATTGCAGATAGTAATTAAATTAGATTGCTTTTTATAGCCAAAACATACATAAAAACATATCTTTTCTCTGAATTGTTTCTTAGAAGGATCTAATTATTACTATGTGATGACCCATTTATAAGCATATCCTAATCACCAAGAAAAAATAAACAAGGCTGATATAGTATGTACATCAATATAATGTAACATTTCATCTGTGATTACTTTTTTTGTTGTTTTTTTTGTCATCTGTGATTACTTTTTATATGAGTTTTAGAATTAATCTTGTAAGAAACTGTATTACTTTGGACAGTATGAAGTTTTAGTTTTTTTAATGTTTTAATTATTTCATTACCTCAGTGACTACCCACAATTTTAAACACTAATGAAATGGAAGAATTTATTCTGTTTTGTTTATAGTCCTTTAGTTGTGGGAGGAGGATGGTCCCTTTTTTTTTTTTAATTTCTTTTCCTTCGATATCTCATAGTTCTACCAACCTATTTAGTGAAAATAAAGAAAAGGAGTTGTTTAGAATGATTTTAGTCCATTCAGAAAGTATTTTAGGAGAAAACCTTAAAAAGGAGAATCAGTATGCTTTTCCCTTTAATTCTTCCTGTTATAAAAGTCTTCTTATAAAAGATAACTTTCTGTGTGTATGTCTATAGCATTTTATACTAGTTTCATATTTACTTTTATCTTTTTTGTTTATACTTAGAAGTTTTGTTTTATTTTTGTTCAAAACAGGTTTTTTCCCCCACTGCTTAAAAAGACGTCTTTAATTTTGTAATATTAGAAAACTATTTCAATAAATTAGAGATTTCCTTGGTTAAAATACTGAAATCGTGGGAAATGAAGCAGAAATAACCATAAGAGAAGAAATGTGTCTCAATTTAGATTTTATTTCAGAAATTGAAATTAAGATTATTGTGTAGGGATCTAATTTATTTGCCTCCACACATCGTTATAGTTCTGAAAATGCATTTAAAATATCTCCCATGTTTTTCTGCCTTAACCATTCCTTTTGGACAGTAATTGATTGATTCTAACTGCCAAAAAAAATCTGCTACTTTTATTAGAAAAATCCTTATTTTTTAAATAATCAATTGCTTAAAATGGAAAGTAATAGTCTGATTACAGTTACAGTTCGTCTGTTGCTTGATGTGCCCACTGCTTTATTTGTGTCTCACTCCCTTCAGGGTCTGTGAAGCTTTTGATCTTGCTTTTGCTGATCACTTAAACTACACGGTTACATCTTTAACTAAACTCCTTAGCACAGTTATGTTTTTATCAGTTGTAAATTATTTTATATCATTTAGCTTTTATGGTAAATCTTATTACTTATGTGCAATATAAACTAGTAGACTCTTTCCTCGTTACATATCAGAGTGCATTTTGAATTGTAATTTTATAAATTAGGGAATCTTGATTTGAGTAAACTTCATAAGAGACTTTGTAACTGGATTTCTTTGAAACAGAAGGTATCCCTGGTGTTTAGTTTAAAATGACATCTTATTTTAAAAAAGTCTCTGTCTTACCAAAAGCTCCACTACCTTAAGTCAAAGAAAAAGAGTTAACCTTAATAAACAAATAGGTATTCAGACTAGTTTCGTTATGGAAGGCAACCACCTCCTTGACCCTAACTACTCTGCTCTTTCATTGCAGCAGTTTTTGGTCTTGGGTGCTGGAAGTTGAGGGTACTTCACACAGCCTAAAGCTTACTTCCTTAGAGAATATGAAGAATATAGGGTGATTTAATCCTCACAGAATTTTCAAATTACCTGAGTCTTCATCTCTGTTGTGGTCAGCAATGAGTGTAAGAGAGTAAATCCCATTCATTTTTTAGCACTCCTCCTATGTTATAGTTTGCTTCAGTATGAAAGAAAATATTTGCAGCTCAATTATCAATGGGCATTTTGATGATTTATTTTTTAATTGAATTTCTTAGACATAAGCAAACATGGATTTTACCAGTAGCTCTTTTTGAAGCTCTGAATTACATAAATACAAGACACATATGAATAAAAGAAGACGCATTGAATTATAAGGGATTTAATTTGTTGCGATAGGATAAAATTATAAAACTTAATGCACCTTTCTTGTATGTCAGTGTCTTACTGAGTTAATCTTCATAAAACTGGATGATTACCATTGTAAGACAGTCTTTCTTCCACATGTAAAGGTGATACCAACTACATCCTCACTAGTAGTGCAAACATACCTGAGTTCTTTTTATTGGTTGTAGTGATGGCTTTATACTAACGGAGCTACCAAGATTGTTGTGAACCAGACTTAAGTTAATAGGATAAGAGTAATGACAAAAACTTATACAGAGCTTCCTATGGGCCACTTTCTAAGTGCTTTACGAATATCTTAAGTATATTTTTAGAGTATCATTTTAAGTAACATTTAGACTTGTGTTTGTTTATTTAACAAACATTTTTGAGGGACTCCTGTATGCCAGGGACTCCACAAAGTGATTTTTAGATTTCAAAATCAAGCCACAATACTGTTTTTTTTCCCTACCTATAGTTCTGTAAACCACTGAAATATACTTTTACCAACTGAAGATTTTATATTAAACTTCTGACAAGTTGGTTCTGGACTCTTTGGCTATCTCATGTGGCTGAGTACATCAGCAGTAAATAGAGCCATGAACAGCTTCAAGTGATCTACTTTAGACTGTTTCCTTATGCAGTATAAACAACAGTGAGACTAACTGAAAACTTCATGAACAGCCTCTGAAGTCACCCATTTCCTGTTGCATATGATAGTTTTTAAAACTAGCAGGATTTTACTTTCCCCCATATTACTAAAATATTCTTTGACAGAATCTTGAGTATGTTAAAATGGAGTCTTGTGTGGATGCATTTCTATTCTATTGAATCTAACACACAGGCCCTTTTGGCATGTACTGTGTAGAATAGAGGGACGCGTGCCCTGTACTGTTGAGCACATCTACATAGTCTACGAAATAAGGACACACATGAAATTAAATCTAATATGTTTTCTGGGAGTGCTGTAGAATAAACACAGTAAAGTAGAAGTAGTTGGTATTTGAATATTGTGATGATAAACATAGGAGAACATGATACATTCATCTGCCTTCCAGGTTTTAACCACAGGTATTAGGAACACATATACAGAATGGTGTTTGTATCTTTGCTTTTCTTATTTCATATTAATTACATTTTAAAACTAGTCTCTTAAAATTTTAATCAGTTTTAACATTTTAATCATAGTTGATAAGAATTTTTTTCTTTATAGCTTATTAAAATCAACAGCATTTATGTATTTTAAGTTGCATTTAGGTATTTTTAAATTAAGGTTTGCAGTGTTGGATATATATATCACCTATAATGTGGTACATTCTTTATTAAAAAATGAGTTTTACTACCTTATTACGTATAGTTGATTAAAAAACATCAAAGATACACATTATATCTTTTTATTTAAGTCCACAAAAAAAGATGGCAGATTTTGTTTGGTCCTATCAAAGATAGTAATTTAACCGAAGATTCAAAGAAAATGTTATGACCCCCAAATCTTCTTTTCAGGATATTGATTTAAAAATTTGTGAACTTTATTATGCAATTTTATAAGAATATTAGATATAGCCTAGAGTATTAGAAACTACAAATGAAAATCACCAGTGTAATTAGTTGCCATTATTCATTCACATGTGTGTATAAATTGAATTTAAACTCAATAAAAGCCTAGACCATAGAATGGTTCTGCATCAAAATAAAAATTATGCTAAAGGAATGAAGTGAAGTAGCAGCTGCTACACAATAAATGCCCAAAATTACTTTGTAATGACATATCTTTCACTTTGCAGTATTTGCAATAATATTTGAAATATTAGGTATTTCTCCATGTAATATATTTAAAATAATGACTTGGTGGCATTGAACATTCAGTAAATAGTTAATGTGGTGATTCAGATCATTGTGCTGCCATTTAAGCATGTAAATACAGAAGCCATGACCATTTGTCTTTCTTATTAATATCTTGTGAACTGTTTCCAAATAGAGGTACTTTATTCATCACAGAATACTATATAGTATTAAAAAAATTTTTTCCCCCTTGCATTATATATTATTTGATCTTCATATCCAAGGTAAGCTTTTTCAGAAGCAGAAATTGAGAACAGAGTTAAATGACTTGCCTAGAGTCGTGTAGCAGTTTAATGGGAGAAGTGGGATTAGAACCTGGGTCTTTAACATTAACTCCTCCCTTTGTTCCCCAGTTTACCAGATCCATCGGAGCTCTGCAACATTTCACCATAAACAGATAAGATTTTATACATATACCAGTAATGTATTAACATATGACAAACATGAGTAAGTTTTCCTCAATAATGAACAGAAAATTAGTGAGATAATTGCATTTCTCAACGTACTCATTATGACCTGGTACTCTTCCAAGGGCTTTTATTGATATTATTATCTTATTGATGAGATGGTTAGATAGCATCACAACTCAATGGACATAAATTTGAGCAAACTCCGGGAAATAGTGGAGGATAAAGGAGCTGGCACACTGCAGTCCATGGGGTCACAAAGAGTCAGACACAACTTAGTGACTTAACGACAATGATAAAATTATTTTATTGAATCCCTCTAATTGTCCCCATTTCACAGTTGAGAAAATTGAGGCACAGTGATGAATGAAGTAAAATGATGATAATTTGCATTCTGAAGGAAGAGAAAATCTACGTTTTGAGTCTTAATAGTTCTTCCCTGCTTTAAAATTACAACAGAATTTGGAAGTAATATAGAAAGGAGGATAGAGCATCAATATAAGATGCGTTTATGAATTATTAAATACAAACAGCTGGTAGCAAAAGTCATCATACCAGTGATTCATGCTATTTAAAATCAGTGGTTCTTAAAGTGTGATGCCTTGACCAGAAGCATCAAGATTACCAGAGAACTTGTTAAAAAGTTTTGAGGTTCCAGCTCAGACCTATTGCATCAGAAACTTTTGAAATGAGACCTGAGCATCCTGGTATTAACTTGAATCAACTTGTCCTAAGTGCAGTGAGACTAAAAGCTTCAAGTTAACATGCAGTCTCTCGGCAGTGGTTATCCAGCTTTTAAAATACTTTTATCCCTAAGATTTCCTCTGAAATAATTTCAAGTCGTGAGCAAGCATAAGTCATAATTTTTAAGACCTTCTAAAGAGTAGTTCAAGATAGTATGCTGATATTGGTGTGAATTGCAAACTATTTTTAATGGGTGACATTTTGATTTAATTCTATATGATTATCAAGTGCCTCTTTGAATGTATTTAGGGGATCTGGTGGGGATGTGTGGGGAGATGGACTCCAGTTCCTCAGTTGAGCAAAAAAGATAGATGACTTTTTTCTCCTGAGATCACCTAGCTGCAGAACTGGAGGTGCGATTATGTTTAGGATTTCTGACAGTATTATTACATCCTCAAAAAGTCTTTTTGAGCCCATCAGTTTTTTCTCCCCATATTACAGATGAGGAATGGAACAGACAGGGAGTGTTTAAGAGGCTTGCCTAATGTTTTACAGGGCTGCAGTGGAGCGGCAGGGAAAGGGAAAAAATAATGAAACATCTGAAGACAAGACAAAGCTTTCCTCCACCTCCAGCCCCCTGCCCTGCTCTTTTATTCTAACAGAGCCTGAAGCAGCAGGACGGTGATGCACAGGGTGAGGCCCCCAATCCTCACGGCCCTCCTCCTCCGCCCACATGTCCTGTGCCATCACCTCACACAGCAGTCACCGTAGCTCCTGCAGTTTTGGTTTTACTATTTTCATTTTGCTATGTATTTGAATATTATTATTTATCATACAATTATTGGTTTTCATTTATGTGCTTTTTATAAGGAATGGTGCATCTCTGCGTGTGATTTTATTTTCTTGAAGTCAGGTTTTTCTCCATCAGAGATTGATGTTACTGAAAAATAAACAGGAGTTCATGTCATGGGTGGAAAAGGTTGTGATATATATATACATATATATCACTTCATAATACAGCTCACATTTCTGTAATGTATTTCTTGTGATTATTGATAAATATCTTTGTATCCTTTTTATATCCCTGTGTGTCATGGGTTGAGTGTTTCAGTACTTATGATGAGATAAATTGTTCTGTTTTCTCGGGAATTTCTTCGATACATTGACCAAATTTTTGACCAAGGAGGGAAGGAAGGTACAGAGAATTGGGAGAAGAGTGGTCAGAAAAAACTCCCTCTAGAGGTGACACCATCACCTGAGTCCTTTAAAGGGTAGGGTTGGAGAGAGAAAGGGGGTTAGAATCAGAAGAAAGGTAGGCTGGGTGGGACAGCTTATGTGAAAAGTAGGAAATGAAGCATAGCATGCTTATTTTACAAAGTTAAAAATCAGCTAAGAATAGCTGTAGTGTAGTGTGAAGAGTGGAGACAGCTAAAACTTGAGAAGTAAACCAGATCCCAAACAGATGTATAATACCCTTGACTCCCTTCTGAAGATCTGGGTACCTGTTGAAAGAGCCTAATAAAGCTACCTGAGTTTTACTGAATCTTGCACTTCCCAAGCTGTAAATTGTTAGAATTGCCTTATAATTTTTTTGAAAGGGGTTGAAGAGAAGTGAAGAGAAAAGGGTAAAAGTATTGGATGTAATGCATTATTTATTCATTTTTTAATTTATCGACTGATGTTTATCATACTGTATATGAGACATTGTACTGGACACTAGGAATATGGTGATAACTGGACATGTTTTTTCTGTTTCCCTAATAGGATTGTGTGTGGCTATTTTATTATCTTACCTCAGAAGTCCCTTTGTTGGATACATTTCAGTATAGATTCAAGGCACTTAGAATTCTAAGATACTGATGTTTACCACCAAATATTAACCATTCAGCATATAAACATTATATTACTACTAAAGCTAGAAGCCTATTTAGAGCAAAAGATGTAGAGTGCTTACCATATTCAACAATGATATGGGTATGCCTGAAAAGCAAGATGTATCTATAGTCTTATGTGATATTTCAGTTATTTTATATAAAGATAGCTAATACAGACATTCAGTTAAAAAAAAAACTGGCCATTCAATTCATTTAAAATTAAGAAGATAACTATATATTATATTTATTGGTGCACAAGTAATTGTGGTTTTGTCGTGTTGAAATTTGCCTTTGATATTGGAATACATTCTTAAATGTGGTTTTGTTATATATCATTTTAATACACATTTCTTACTTTATGTGTTTTGTGTTTTTTTACTAATGATTTCTTATTTCCTGTGTATTTTAGATTAGGGAAATGATGTTAGAAAAAAAGCAAATTCAAGGAATTTTCTTATTTGAGTTCAAAATGGGTCATAAAGCAGTGGAGACCACTCACAACATCAATAATGCATTTGGTCCAGAAACTGCTAACAAACATACAGTGCAGTGGTGGTTCAAGAAGTTTTGCAAAAGAGACAGTAGCTTTGAAGATGAGGAGCATAGTGGCCAGCCATTGAAAGTTGCCATTGACCACTTGAGATGATCATAGAAGTTACCTAAGAACTCAGTGTTGACCATTTTACTGTCATTTGGCATTTGAAACAAATTGGAAAGGTGAAAAAGCTCAATAAGTGGGTACCTCATGAGCTGACTGAAAATTTAAAAAATGGTTGTTTTGAAATGTCATCTTATTCTGTGCAACAACAGTGAACCATTTCTCAATCGGACTGTGAGGTGCGATGGAAAGTGTATTTTAAATGACAACCAGTGATGACTAGTTCAGTGGTTGGACTGAGAAGAAGCTCCAAAACACTTCCCAAAGCCAAAGTTGCACCAGAAAAGGTCATGGTCACTATTTGGTGGTCTGTGCGCATCTGATCCACTACACCTTTCTGAATCCCAGCAAAACCATTACATCTGAGAAGTACGCTCAGCAAATCAGGGGGATCCACAGAAAACTGCAACACCTGCAGCTGGCATTGGTTAGCAGAATGGGCCCAATTCTCCTCAACAGCGCTCGTCATACATCGCACAACCAACACTTCAGAAGTTGAATGAATAGGACTGTGAAGTTTTACCTCATCCACCATATTCACCTGACTTCTCGCCAACTGACTACCACTTCTTCAAGCATCTCGACAACTTTTTGTAGGGAAAACACTTCCACAACCAGCAGGAGGCAGAAGATGCTTTCCAAGAGTTCCTTGAATCCCAAAGCACAGATTTTTATGTTACAGGAATAAGCAAACTTACTTCTCATTGGCAAAAATGTGTTGATTATAATGGTACCTATTTTGATTAATGAAGGTGTATTTGAGGCTAGTTATAATGATTTAAAATTCACAGTTCAAACCACTATTACGTTTGCACCAACCTAATATTTTGAAGTTATTTTTGTAGCTCAGTCCTGAGAGGAACTCCGTTTTGGAATCTATAGAGTCTGAAGAAAGCGAGATATTTTCTTGGAATAGATAGTCATAACTGTACTTTTTAATTTACAATTGTGCAATCAGTGTTGTACCTATAAACAATTCCAGTGGTAGTGTAAACTGCTTATATAAACCATTTTGAATGATAGTATGCACATACATTATAATTATCTAGGTTTTTGTTTGAGGGATTGATTCATACCTTTAATGTATCCTTTAATCCTTACGCATCCTAAGGCTGTTCTAGCACACTGGTATGTGATTATATTTATTTATTCAAATAATATTTCTAGTAGTTCTTATTTTAGTTCATTAGCACTAAAGTACCAGAAAGTAAACTTTTAATACTGTTTTGAAAATGTTAGTGAATCATGTTGGTAAATAAGCTATATGCTTGAGTCTTCTTGAATGTATGAATGCTTGATTATTCATATTGGAATTTACCTCTTAATACTTTAACAGAGAATCTTTTTCTGAAAGATTTTGCTTCTGTACACATTTTCTTTGCATATAACTGGTTAGTTATTTTGTGGCTATTTCTGGACTTGACTTATTTCTAGAATCTGTCTTAACCTCAAAAATATTTATGTTCTACGAAGAAAACTTGGAAATATCAACTAGTATTTGTACAGGAATTTAAAATTTTTGCTTGCTTCTTTATGCCACCAGTGTTCATACAGAATTACTCATTAAGTAATTAGAATATTGTTATTGCTGTTTTCCACATTTGTATAGCTCATTAAGTTTTTAAAAATTGCTCTGTTACTTTGAAGAATGAAACCTACCAGTTACGTTCCACAGGACAGTAGAAAGTAGAGAGTTTAGGTAGATATATAGCTGTTTTGTGAGACGTGTTATTAGAATTCTCAAATCCTATCATTTGATATTTTTCTTAATAACAATTCAGATATAATTGGTATTATAACTAGCATTTCTTGGATATATTAGTTACTGAATGATTTAGGGTATGCACATAGGAAAAAATCAATATCTGTTTCACATCATACACAGAATTTCTGTTGAATAGCGAGTTTGTGTAGAGGAGTAATAAAGGAAAAACAGATTGGAAAACAAATTGGGTGTAGTTGATGGAACATCTTGTATTCCTGGCTGTGACATTTGACATTTGTCCTGTGGTCATTGGACAGCTGTTAAAGGTATTTAAAAGTCTAAGTGGTCAAATAATTGTAAGAATGATAAAAAAGAAGTTTATAGAAATGGACTGTTACCTCATCTCTTAATTATGATAGATTTTTAGCTGTGTTGAGATTTATATGATGCTATTCCACTTGGTTTGAATGGGGAAGTAGGATTAAATTGGGGATTTAGGCTGTGTTCTAATTCACACATTTTAAGTTGGATTTATCCCAGGAATGCAGGGTTGACTTAGCAGAGTATCCTATTATTATGGACTGAAAGTTTTAATATGTCCATGCTACATGAATAATCCATATAGAGTCAAGGAAATGCCAGTCAAGATCCCAAGGAATTAATTTTTTCAAGAATTCAAAAACTGATCCTTAAATATATAGAGAAATTCAAGGGGATAAGAAGATACTCTGAAGAACAGCAAGATGAGAAGCTTTGTATTACAATATATTGGGACTAATGTTATAGCTATAGTAATGTGGCATTGGGACAAATACTAAACATATGAGTGAAGTAATAGCTCAAAAAAAGAACCATGCACATAATGTGGTATTGCACATCAAAGGGGGAAAGAACCAACTCTTTAAGCAGTGATGCTGGGATAATTGGATACATATATACAGGGGAACTGTGAGATTGAACCTACCTTGTATCTTATACAAAATTGATATCCTGAAATATTATCAACCTAAATGTGAAAGGCAAAATTGTAACACTTCTGGGATATAATGTAGGAGAATATCTTCATGATTTTTAGGTAGGGAAGGAATTCTTGTACAAGACATAAATGTTACTACCATAAAGGATAATTGTAAAGGAAAAATGAATAAATTTGATTTTATTAAGAACCTGTTTTCATCCAGAGACAAGTGTTAAACATGTCACAGAATAGGAAAGGATTTTTTTTCAACAGTACATAAAAGTGACAAAGAACTTACGTTGATTACATGTAAAAGAATGAATGTAAAGCGATAAGAAAAAGACAACTCAATAGAAAATTGGCAAGTCCTGGAACACTTGGCACCTCACAAAAGAGAAAATGCAAATGGCCAGTAATTTTGAAATGTGTTTCATTTTCTTGGTGATGAAGGGAAAGCAAGTTAGATCTTCATTGCAGGTAGAATACGTTGATACAACTACTTTAAAAAATTGTTCAGCATTATCTAGTGTGACGATATCATTTTATGAATTAACAATTCTGCTCTTAAGAATATACCCTGGAGAAGTGTGTGCAGATAAACAGTAAACTATGTCTTCAAAAATGCGCATAGCTCCATTTTCATAATAGCTAATAGGTTGAAGTAACTTCAATGTCTATCTGTAATAGAATGGATAAAGTTTGCCCCCACATAATATAGTACAGTATTCAATAAAAATGTTCAAGCTGTAACTACCTGCAACCCTAAATGACAAGTGTATTGAAGGAGAACAGACAAAATAGTACAGTGCATATATTCCATTCACATAATATTTAGAAGTATGTGCATGCTCAGTCACTAAGTCATGTCCGACTTGCAACCCCATGGACTGTAGCCCCCCAGGTTTCTCTGTCCATGGGATTCTCCAGACAAGAATACTGGAGTGGGTTGCCATTTCCTTCCCCAGTGGATCTTCCCAACCCAGGGATTCAGTCCGTGTCTCCTGCATTGGCAGACAGATTCTTTACCAGTGATCCACCGGGGAAGCCAGTTATAGTTTGAGGGATGTATATCGTAAACCTATGATAAAAGTACAGGAAGTCGACACCACAGACTTAGGATGGTATTACTATGGAGGAGAGAGGGGAGGGTTATGTGACTGAAGGAGATACACACGGTTCTGGTTCTAGTGTATTTTTTGACCTGATTAGAATTACTGTTGTTCACTTTGTAATTGTTGAATTTTATATAAATTTTGATGCACCTTCTATTGGTGGTGGTTTAGTCACTAAGTCGTGTCCGACTCTTGGCGACTCCATGTTCTATAGCCTGCCAGCCTCTTCTGTCCATGGGATTCTCCAGGCAAGAATACTGGAGTGGGTTGCCATTCCCTTCTGCAGGGGATCTTCCTGACCCAGGAATCGAACACAGGTCTCCTGCACTGTAGGCAGATTCTTTTACCGACTGAGCTACGATGGAAGCCCTTTTATGTATTATGTCCAGTTTTTAAAAAACGTTTTTGTTTTCAAAGTGTCTAGGAAGAATAAGTATCTTTCAGAATTGGAAACAATTATTAAAAATGGAAAAAAGGAGAACTTTTCACATTAAAAAAAGTTATAAAATCTAGTTTAAGTTCCTTGGGACTCAAGACATCATTCCATAATTTTAAGCACTCATATATTCTTTATGCTAGAGGTGACAAATTATCCCGTCAGCCAGTGTTTATGGAGTTGCTTAGTTGTTTCACTGAAATGTGATTTAAGGTGGGTGATAATATTGTGGATTGGTATAATTGATGAGCTCATCATGCATTTTAAAACTCTGTGTATATACCTTTTGAGTACTTTCAATTCCCTAGTTTCGCTTCTGGGTGCTATGATTATTACTACTTTGGAATGGAATTTGACAGTTATCATTATAAAATTGAGTGTGTCAAAGAATATTTTTAATTCTTGGTTGACGGTAGTTAAAAATATAGTCTTATCTGACAAGGGCTCTGTTAAACAGGCAGTGCAGACTGCTGAATCCAAAATTCATTATCATCTAAAAAGTCCAGAAAATACCAGTCCTCTGGGATTTTTATCAGTTTTTATTTCAGACTCCACATGATTCAAATGTTTATTTAAGTATATTTACAATGAACAATATCCTGAGTCCTAGATTTCTTCATTCTGTGAACAAACACCAAAGGTTACAGTCTGTATATATGTATTAGGGCATATATATTTTATATATATCTGCATTGTATATATGATTTCCATGGAGAATAAAAGTTATTTTTATTATATCTGAAAGTTTAAATGTTATTTTTGCTGATGAAAGAATACAAGCAAAAGGAAATCTATTTAAAGTTAGCTGCCTCTGCCTAATTTATAATCCTTTTTGAAATATGTTTCTCTTTATTGTGTTTAAAAAAGAACCTGAGATAACCAGAAAAAAGTCTAAAACCGCATTGTTCTTGCCTCCTCAGGTTTCTTTTTCCTGGTTTCTATCTCCTTTTTACTCTTCCCTTATTCTTGCTGTCTTCAGTTTCACCAACAGATTTAGTAATGTAAACCAGAAAGTGACAAGCAAATGTTCAGGGCCAGCCAAACAGTGTTTTATATACCCAGAATTCTAAAAGTGTTTCTTTGAACTTGAAAGATCAAGGTTGTGAATACTTTATAAGTAGAACAATAGAACATGTGACTTTAAAGATCTTTGTTGGTGTATATACCATTATTTGAGTAAGCTTTTCCAAGCTTGGGATCTTTTCTAGTCTCAGTTGTGGAGGCATTAGCATACTTGCTTAGGAGACTTAGATGACTTAGGTAAGGAGACTATTAACTAATGACTCAAAGAATTGTGACAGTTTTTTTTCATCAAGGTTCTTTGATTATAAAGAATAGGAATTCATTTGAAGTGACTCTAACTAAAGAAGAATTTATTGGAAAAATGTAGGCAGATGGCACCCAAGTCTGAAAGGAGTACCTGGCTTCCTTAAGGCCTGAAGAGGAGCTCTGTCTCAAAGTTTCCATAGTTCCTCATCTCTGCCACCATGGCTAGTGTGCAAGACGACTCTCCTGAAGGCACAACTGATGGTCTTCATGTGAAACTAATTGATGTTCTAGGTTCTTATACAATTAGCCATTTTTGTAACCAGAACATAATTCCCAAATTTTAAAGAAACTTAAATTATGATACTGTCTTGCTGATGCTTTCTCAGTAGTATAAAAGATTTAGTGAACTATGGACCTTTGTCTCAGTGCTAACATAATTTTTTTAACAGGGTTGATTCTCTATAGATGACATGGAGTTTCTCTTATTTAAGAAAAGTATGACTTTTGATTTTTAGACCTCTTGGTTTATTCTTCAGCGTTCTTTGTTCAACATAAGATCCAAAATAAGAACTTTTGGCTGTTAGTTGATTATAGCTAAATGTACACTTAAAATGAGAGGTCTTCTTGCACTACCAGTTCTAATCTTTCGTATCCAAAAGCCCACTGGAGACTATCCCAAAAGCTTTCAGAGTCTAGATTGTTATTAGTTGAACTTGAATATGAAATTATAGTTATAAAATTGTATTTTTGTGATTCAAATGCAGTCAGCTGTCAATAATTTCTGTGGATCAACCTAGTACAAATTAATGTCTATGAATTGCCTTATATTATTGCTTAAATATAGCAAATTCATAACTTTATGTTTTAGAAAACATCTGAAGTAACATCACATCATCCTGGTCTCTCCTTTGCTATGTAGTTTTTTTTATTGTGCAGGTATTAATAAATACATATTTCATGTGTGTGTGACACCTTGTTTGTCTAGACTCTGAAAATGTAAAGCAGTCTAGACTTTAGTCTTTGAAAGTTTATACATTAGTTGAAGAATACAGAAAATATGCAGAAGATAAGTAAATACAATGTTGCATATGTTACATGAATGTTCTAAAGAGTAAGTGCTCTTATAATTTCAGTATATGAAGCAGTGGAGAAAGAAGGTTTCATGGAAAAATGCAGTTCAAACTAGGCCACAGTGAGCTATAAGATAGTCATACAGATAAGAGAGAAGATAGGGTTTCAAGCAAGTGGGGTGACATCAGTGAGGGATTTTTATGACTGTAAGGAGGACAATAATTTTGACTACTCTGGCTGGGTCAGAAGTTTCAGGGAGCATAAAAATGGGAAAGGAAAAAAAGGCTTTTAGGTAACTCACAGTTAGGCTAAGGAATTTTGATTTTGTACTCCACATTTGTTATTTCAGGAGGGATGTAAGATGTATAAAACTACTGGGGTTCAGGGAGAAAATAATAGAAATTATATTTTATCCCGAGATATGTTTGTTACTATTTTAGAAAATTGACAGTCATTCATGCTTATAATTTTTTCAATGTATGCATATATTGGGGGCTGTGCATGAAATATGTTTACAGGTGGGGTGGGATAATCTAAAAAGTTGAGAGAGTACTGCTTTTAGATCACCAAGAGCCAACAAATATTTAAAACAAGGGTGACAAATACAAAGTGATATGGAAGAGAACTGAATCTGTAACAATTTATGGGACAAATTAGAAGGAAGAGAAGTGAAGGAAGGTATAATAAGAGTCCAGGTATAAAGCAGCATAGGCCTGCATGAGTATGGTGGCAGTAGAAATGGAATAATATATCTACAAAATTTGGAATTCCACGTTAATGTGGGGAGAGAGCAAAGTGAACAGCAAGATTGCTTGCTGTGTTGACTAGAAATAGCTAAGTCCAAAGAGGAGATGTATTGATACTTGATAAAAGATAATAAATTCCATCTTGATTAAATTGAAATAGTGATATTAGCCAAATATCCAAATGAAAATGTGCATTCACCACTTGGGTGTATAGTTCTTCAAAGTTTCAGAATAGATTTGGAAGAAGGTACAAAATCATTACTCTCACCCAACTATAAAGTGAGCTTCAAGTTACTCTTCATTTCACAAAACTGATTTAATTAATACCAAAACTGAGAAGAAAACATCCTCTTGTAAGTTTAATTTGGGCATATCCTGTTTGGAAAGTTTAGATACGTTATAGGGATTCCTTCTCCCTGGAAGTGCTTATAGGCAAAACACTTACCTACTCTTTCCCCAATAGCTTAAATTTTACTTTGGCCCTCGTAAGCTTCAGATGGAGAAGGAACCCTGTTTCGAGAGAGTCTGTGGTTTGCATAATCATCTTTTAGATGATTATGCTCTTAATACTGTAGTATGAATAATAATTTCATTTATGAATTGTCACAAAAATTAAGGATTATTCTTCATTTCTTGAATAAGAGAACTGAAATCTGATAATCCTTCTCTGATCATAATTATCTTAGTTGTTGATACCATAATTAATACAGGTCATTAATTAGATAATCAAATATTTTCAAAAATTTTAACAGCACATGGTTTTTTGTTTTAAAAATCAATACTCAGTCCAGTACTAAGTTCTAAAAAGAGCAGACTCTTTCCCCTGCATTTGGATCTGCTGTGAATCATGAGTCAAGGGTTAACTGTTAAACAGGTTTTTTTTTTTTTTTTCTCCAGCAAAAGGTAAAATCATGACTCTCAGCTATATAATGAACATGTCAAGAGTTTAACTTACTAATTTCTGAGGGAGCACAAAAAATGTTGCAACTGGTTAAAGGTAAATCCAAAGGTAAAGCCAAAGACTAGTGCATAAGCCCATCTAGAAGCTTTTCAGGTGGTTCAGACAGTGAAGAATCTGCCTGCAATGCAGGGGACCCAGATTCAGTCCCTGGGCTGGGGAGATCCCCTGGAGAAGGGAATGGCTGCCCACTCCAGTATTCTTGCCTGGAGAATGCCAGGGGAGAGAGGAGTCTGGCGGGCTCCTCCGCCAGAGTCCATGGGGTCGCAGAGTTGAATGTGACTGAGTGAATAACACTCTCACTTATCAAGAAGGCAAAATGAATTTTCTTCATAGATGCAAAACTGACCTCTTCCTCAGTGAGAAAAGAGGTCAGTTGAGACCTCCTGCAGACAGAATCTATTTGTATGTCTATAAACAGTAATTATTTGTATTACTTTCAACTTTCTACAAATAAACTTGTTTCTGCAGAGTTGTAAAAGAGCTTGAAGACTGGCACAAACTGCAATGAATCAGATAACTGGAAGGATGTGTCCTAATGAATGCATTGCTTTAAATTAAGGACACTTAGCAGTTATTTTTCATCCATTTAAGAAATTTTTACAGTCTGTCTTTATGTAACGAGTATTGAAGGTAAATGTTATCTAAGGGTATTATTTTAAATCTATGTAAAATTCCCCAACATCACAAAAAGAAAAGCTATTAAAATCATAATAGAATTTAACTTTGTTGTGACAAGTAGAAAGTTTGTTTTTTTAAAGGTGTTTAACTGACACTCCAAAAATAAAATGTCTGTCTTCTGTAGAAATGGACTGATAAAATTTGTAGGTACACTAATTTTACAATTTCATGTAAATAATGTTTCTAGTTAGACCCTTTAGATATATTTGGAACACTGATACAAAGACACAGAACAGATTGTATCAAGACAGCTTAAATTGATTAATAATTTAATTTTTCATCACCCATTGATCCCTTTAGCAATTCATAATCTATATTTCAGAATACAGTCATTTAAGAAAAGCAAATAGGATACATTAACTTAAGTGATGTATGCCCCTGAAATATCAAATTATTCTGGCACAATAGAGTCTTCCCCTTAAGTTTTGCCATAATGGCCTCAAAAACTGTCAATCACATGTACAAGAATACAACATTTTTAAAATCTTGCTTACTTAAGAATGTGGAACATTATTATCATCAGTAATAACTATAGAGAGTACACAGTGCTAATATTCTTGAATGTTCACACTTAAAAGCAGACTCCCCCCTTAATGGTGACCTTTCAGGTTGTGTTTTCCAAGTGTTTTTATTGCGGCCAGCTTGCAGCATTTAAGAAAGCTGAAGCTAGCCTGTTTCTTACATGCCTCGCCTGGCGTTGTTAATAGGTACCAGCATTCCACTTGTTAGTACCAGTGACACAGGAGAAACTTTTAATATTATGCTGTGGGGTATTGATAAAGAAGACAGAAAAAGTCTTTTTATGGTAGTTGGATCCTCAAAACAACTCTTCATGTTCTAGTGATAAAACCCAAGTTGGATATCCAGCAGAGGTACATGAGCTTATCTGTAGAGCTGATACAGCCTCTTGAATTCTCTCACCATGACAGGAACCCCATCTAAAGTGAAGGCTTGCAGAACTGGAGATACCAGAACGCTTTTCTTCCTCATTAGTACAAGTAGGGTTAACCCTACTTTTCTAGGATAAAAGTGTGTGATTATTAAACAGACCATATTCTTTTTCTTCTGTAATTTGAATATGTTCAGAGAGACACACTTGGGTGATTGTTGTTAGTAGAAGAGCAAGACTGTGAATTACCTAGCCTTAAGGTATAGGAATATGAGGGGAAAATATCTGGAGATTTCAGGGTAGAATAAATCAACTTCGTGATAAAATCTGTATATAGGCATCTACTGTATTTGTTCTGTTTCTATAGCTGTGTTGGTTATAAGAGTTGATTGTGTTCCAGTATTCTGAGTGTTAACATCTTCATTGCTGATAGCAAGTTGCGGAGCTTTGGCAGGCAGAACTTGCTAACATGAATGGGGCAGAACTTATCTTCACCTTTTAGTTATAAACAATAGGACTTTTTATGACTAAGTATACATAAAAGTTCAGTGATTACTTAGACCCACATATATAACTTAGAACCTTGAGGCCAGTTTTGGAGAAATAGGTGTGGTGTATGCTGCCTCACACTCTAGTAAAGCAATGCTCAAAATTCTCCAAGCCAGGCTTCAGCAATATGTGAACCGTGAACTTGCAGATGTTCAAGCTGGTTTTAGAAAAGGCAGAGGAACCAGAGATCAAATTGCCAATATCTGCTGGATCATCGAAAAAGCAAGAGAGTTCCAGAAAAACATCTATTTCTGCTTCATTGACTATGCCAAAGCCTTTGACTATATGGATCACAATAAACTGTGGAAAATTCTCAAAGAGATGGGAATACCAGACCACCTGACCTGCCTTTTGAGAAACCTGTATGCAGATCAGGAAGCAACAGTTAGAACTAGACATGGAACAACAGACTGGTTCCAAATAGGAAAAGGAATACATCAAGGCTGTATATTGTCACCCTGCTTCTTTAACTTCTATGCAGAGTACATCATGAGAAACACTGGGCTGGAAGAAGCACAAGCTGGAATCAAGATTGCTGGGAGAAATACCAACAACCTCAGATATGCAGATGACACCACCCTTATGGCAGAAAGTAAAGAGGAACTCAAAAGCCTCCTGATGAAAGTGAAAGTGGAGAGTGAAAAAGTTGGCTTAAAGCTCAACATTCAGAAAACGAAGATCATGGCATCTGGTCCCATCACTTCATGGCACATAGATGGGGAAACAGTAGGAACAGTGTCAGACTTTATTTTTCTGGGCTCCAAAATCACTGCAGATGGTGATTGCAGCCATGAAATTAAAAGACGCATACTCCTTTGAAGGAAAGTTATGGCCAACCTAGATAGCATATTGAAAAGCAGAGACATTACTTTGCCAACAAAGGTCCGTCTAGTCAAAGCTATGGTTTTTCTAGTGGTCATGTATGGATGTGAGAGTTGGACTGTGAAGAAAGCTGAGCACCAAAGAATTGATGCTTTTGAATTGTGGTGTTGGAGAAAACTCTTGAGAGTCCCTTGGACTGCAAGGAGATCCAACCAGTCCATTCTAAAGGAGATCAGTCCTGGGTGTTCTTTGGAAGGACTGATGCTAAAGCTGAAACTCCAGTCCTTTGGCCACCTCATGCGAAGAGTTGACTCATTGGAAAAGACTCTGATGCTGGGAGGGATTGAGGGCAGGAGGAGAAGGGGACGACAGAGGATGAGATGGCTGGATGGCATCACTGACTTGATGGATGTGAGTCTGAGTGAATCCAGGAGTTCGTGACGGACAGGGAGGCCTGGTGTGCTGCGATTCATGGGGTCGCAAAGAGTCGGACACGACTGAGTGACTGAACTGAACTGATGCTGTCTGCTCATGTTTAATGATGTATTGTGGTGGAAGTTTGAGGCATTATGGGCGGGATTCCCAGTGCATGCCAAGAAATTTGAGCAGCTAACATAGATGTCCCAATGATTACTTCTGATTCTATAAGCATCAAATTGAATAAAGTGAAATTTTAAAATAGACCAGATAAATTTTTAAAAAATTCTCATATCTTAATGTATTGTGTGTTTGTATTTTACTACTTTCAAAAAAAGAAGAATTAAAATAGCAGTCATAGTTATTATAAATCATGTTTGAAAGGATACCAAGATCCATTATTATGAATTAGTTTAAAATATACCTTAAGTTAACATAATCATTTGCAGTACAAATGCATTCATCTAGTGTTAGTCTATTGTTCAAACATTTCTTAGGCTAAGTTGGTATGCCTACTTGGAAAATTTTAACATCTGAAAATTTCTCTGGTTGGCTTGAAAATCAGCAAATCTAAAAACTATCCAAGTTGTTGAGCTTAAAAATCTACTTAAAAAAAAATTCTACTCTATAATAAGACCCATGAGGATTTTTTTTTTAATTTAAACATTCTGGAAGTAAATTAATACTGTATAGAATATTAAGCCCTACTCTTTTAACTAAACAAGTCATTTTATGGTGATTTTAATTAGAAAAATGCAATATGAAAAAAAAAAACTTCACTATATTTTTATCCTAAAGTAAGAAAACAAAAATAATCAGTATTGTCCAGGACAGTCAAGAAAATTCTCCAGAAAGTCAATTCAGTGGATTAAATTAATCCATGAAGGAGCTCTATAGAAAGTGCTGGCAAAGGGTGGGAAAAATCTTGCTGAATTAGTTTTTAATCACAAAATTTAAAGATTTGTGAAGTCAGTAATATGTACATTCTGTGTAGGAAAGAGTCATTGCTGTCATACATAAATAAGTATTTGAATTTTTATACTTCAGAGTTATGTAGGAAAATCCGTGTGCGTGCATGCTAAGTTGCTTCAGTCGTGTCCAACTCTTTGTGACCACATGGACTATAGAACTCCAGGTTCCTCTGTCCATGGATCGTCCAGGGAAGAATACGTGAAAGTGAAAGTCGCTCAGTCCTCTTTGACTCTGCAACCCCATGGACTGTATATGTATAGTCCATGGAATTCTCCAGGCCAGAGTACTGAAGTGGGTAGCCTTTCCCTTCTCCAGGGGATCTTCCCAACCCAGGGATTGAATCCAGGTCTTCTGCATTGCAGGCAGATTCTTTACCAACGGAGCTATAAGGGAAGCCCTAAGAATACTGGAATGTGTTGCTATTTCCTCATCCAGGGGAGTCTTCCTAACCCAGGGATCGAACCCACATCTCTTACATCTCCTGCATTGGCAGGAAAATCATAGCATTTAAGAACAAATTAGGGATGAAATTACTGGGATAGCGTGTGTATTATTTCTGGTGAATGGGATAAACTCTCAGGCAAAAAGGAATGTCAGTAGATGAAGTTGCTGAAATGTTCATTTCATAAAAATGCTGCAATAATTTCTCAAAGTATCATCTTGATATATTTTGGGGTCTCATACTCATTGATCCTGTTAGACAAGTTGATCAGGCTGTAATCAGCTTTAGATTGTAACTATCAGAGCAGTGAGTAATTTCATATTCTCTAGGAAGTTTGGAAAGGAAGAATCCAAATATAGAAATACTCCTTTTCTCTTAATGTACAATGGGAACATAATTTTGCTTATGTATAAGGATTACCTTATTTGAAGAATTACAGTACACTTGTGATCATTTAAAACCATTTCAGTGGCTCTTGTATTACTCAGTTCATTCAGTCTGTGCTCTCTTACTTAATTTTTACAAAAAAAGACTCATGGCAAGTTAGTATCATTTGTGTGTGAATTTTCCAATTGTATTTCAGACTTTAAGAAAAAAAGGCCTTAATGGTTGTGAGAGCCCTGATGCTGACGATTACTTTGAGCACAGTCCACTCTCGGAGGACAGATTCAGCAAACTAAATGAAGATAGTGATTTTATTTTCAAACGAGGCCCTGTAAGTACTTTTACTTTACCTCTACTTTTTATTTGTTGATCCTTTTTGTTAACTTCATTATTTAGGCTCTGAACAAGAAGGAACACAGAGGGTGCGACAGCCCAGACCCTGATACTTCCTATGTGCTAACTCCACATACAGAAGAAAAATATAAAAAAATTAATGAGGAATTTGATAATATGATGCGGAATCATAAAATCGCAGTGAGTACTAAAGTATGGTTTGTGCTTTTATCTTGTGCATGAAGAGACTGACCACACCTCTTGTTGTTTGTTTCACAGTGGGTGATGACAGCAGTAAGTAGGAGGAGGGAGGGGGGAGTAATAATTTGTTTTGAATTTATAGAACCTCAAGATAAAATTGCAGAAATCTTAACAGTAGTACATCTTCAGTGTCTTAAATGTAGAAGTGAAGAGAAAACATCCTAATCTGGGCTCTACTACTATCTCCTTACTTTTGAATAGGGCATCTAAACATCCTAGATTCTAATTTCCTCATCTGTAAAGTGAATGAATTGGCTCACATAATTTTTTAAGGTCCCTTCCAGCTTTAAATTCCCATGATTTTAAATATAAGGATGCATTTGAGACTTCCCTCTCCCTCTTATGACTTTTAAAATATTATATGGACTTTAGATTTTGAGACTATAAAATATAAAATGGCTAGATTTTATTATATAATTTGGTGCTTCAAAATTATTTTTAATTATTTTATATAGTTGCTATAATAGTAGCTTACTTTTTGACTCTTTGTAAGTGTCCCAAAACAACTTGGCGACAGTACCTCCAAATTCCTATTCTTTTCTTGCCCTGTCAGTGTTAAGGAAGAGCGCCTTGACTTGATTTTAACTTAAGGAAACAGTGTTCTTAAACTGGTTGCAAAACAAATAGTTACTTTAAAAATTTTCCATGCTCACACATCTAATGGTAAAAAAGTGCTCTTTTGATAGTTCAAAGAGTTCTCACTGAAGCTCCATTGGCAAGAGTTGCTTAGGACAGTTATTCTTGATCTAATTTTTCTAACACTATAAATGTGTTGTAGTCTTCATGAATAAATTGGTGCCACTGCTATTTATTTCACTACCAGAGTTAATTCTCTTAAAACTATGCCCTAAAGTATGTATTATGGATTATTTCTTCAAAATAGTCTGATGCTATAAGAAGCCGCCCATGGACAACAGATTTAAGGAAGTATTGGTATTTAAGGAAATATGGAATTTAAGAAAATATGGTAATACCCTTCTTAATAAACATAACAACAGAAAAAATAAAGCAAAATTCCTTTTGACCTCATATGAATGTTGGTGACCTTGCAGATAACATTAAGCTGCAAAAACTTTGTATAAATAAAATTGCTTTACCTTTAAAAAATTTTTATCATATATCTATTGTTTTATATCTTTTAATGAGTTATAATTTTCTCCTTGAAATAAACTATTGAATAAAGTACTTAATTATTTATACTCTTTCAACTTTGAATTAGCAGTATTACCTTAATTGGGAAATCACTGTTTTAAAATGTACGGAGAGGAAAGTTTTTTGTTTTCTCTCAAATTATAAAGAGGATTGTTATATTTATCATGGTTAACAAGTATAAGTGGCCTATGGAGGAAATGAAAGAGGAAAATAGAAAATACTGTTTTTAAGGAACCATGGTATATTTTGGAGGGAAAAAAAATAACATAACTTTGTAATTTAATCTTTATACATTTAAAGATAACTTGTCAGTAGTTAATTTTGCTTAATTTTTTTTTTTGGGCATTTTTATTACACTCGTTACATTGTGTTTTATATACGTATAAAAATTTGGCCTTTTTTTTTTTTTTTTTTTTTTTTTTTTTAGTTTTGTGCATTAAGAAGTTTAGTGAATTAAAGCAGACCAGGGCACATTTGATGTATGAAGTTTATAATATGTGTACATCCTTTCTCTCTTTTGTTATATTTGGAATCTCCCAACTGAAGTGTCATGTTACTAAACTGATTTGCATGTATATAAGTGCTAATTTATGCTTTCTTGGTAACAATGATGTATTTATAATGTTTTAAGTTGGACAGCACATCTTTAATATCAGGTTCTGGCCTTTCATGTTCATCTCTATGAATATTTGAAATATATAATGTACATATTATACTAGCATATATGTATTACTGTATAAAAATTGAAATTGAAAATGTTCATGGTAAATATTCTCATATAATTGTAAAGAAAGTAACTTAAACCTGCAAATTTATTTTAAGAACTTACCTCCATCTTCTGCTTTTAGTAACTAGTGTTACCTTACCAAATTAAAGTGCATAAGTTACTAAATTTAATTAGATGAAAATGAAACTAACAGTTTTCTCTTCCTTGTTCTTTATTTACAGCCCGGTTTGCCACCTCAGAATTTCTCAATGTCTGTCACGGTCCCTGTGACCAGCCCCAGTGCTTTGTCTTACACTAACCCAGGGAGTTCACTTGTGTCCCCGTCTTTGGCAGCCAGCTCAGCGTTAGCAGATACAAGCATGCTCTCTCCACCTCAAGCCACATTACATAGAAACGTATCCCCTGGAGCTCCTCAGAGACCACCCAGTACTGGCAGTGCAGGTATGTACTGATACTTATTCTTCTGATTCTTTAACTAAAAGAATGAAAAAATTAATTGCTAATATGAACAGTTTCTTATTCTGCTACTCTTAATGTTCTTGCTTTGATGAGCAAGAGTCACTACTATATAATTGCCCCCATTTTAAAGTATTTTTTTTGGAAAGTCTGTGACTCTAGCATTGTACAGGTATTGTGGAACAAATAGAGAACCTGCCTATTTTGGAAAACAAGCTTTCCATATCATGGGGATGCTGTACCTAGACAGGCAGAAAATTTATTTAGGATATCATAAAGATTAAAAATTGATTGTGAGCCAGTTGTGTTAAAAAATAAATGGAGAGGTAGAGTCACTTAGAGCATTCTCTGCATCCCCCTCCGCCTGATTTGTTCATTAACTCAGAAATTTGAGGTGCATTTACTGCATCTCTGTGTATAATGCAATTATCTCCTGTCCCATTATTCCTAGATTTTATAGCACTCCATTAGCACTGCCCCTAATTCTTGTCAACATGTACTTATTTGGTATTGAGTCACAAGACGGCAGACAAGTCCAGAGCTTGATAGATGAGTGCCTATATGTTTGACTACATCATAATGCCTAGTTCAGACTGGGCTAGTTTTTACTTTCGTGTTTTTTAGGAATGAAGTGAGGGTTACCTCTGGTCAATTCATTCTCATTCAGATAAGGAGAATCAATTCACATTCACTCCTTGCCCTCTCTCCTCTCTCTGTAATGTTGTTAGGTGGGATGTTGAGCACTTCAGACCTCACAGTGCCAAATGGAGCTGGAAGCAGCCCAGTGGGTGAGTGAATGCCTACTGCCTCACTTTGTTGGCATCTGTCTTATCTGAGAGAAAAGGAATACTGTCCCTCAAACAAGGGTTTCTACCAAGTAGAGAGGAAAATATGGGGATAAATGACTAGAGTAGACCATGTCACTTTATGATTTGTTTAGTTATTGGTTTCACTAATACTTAAGAGTTTTTGATACCCCTGTGTTATTCCTTATACCTTGGCCTTACATTCACTTATTCATTCAATAAATATTTATTGAATGCCTCCTTCATAGCAGACATTGTTCTTTTCTAAAGACTAAATTGCCTTAATACAATTTTTACATTAAGACAGTTTCTTAAAGAGAAGCTTTCTGTGTCATCTGTCCCTACCAAAGTCAGACTGTTAGCAGACTGCTGTATTTTACAATTATGTGAAATGTTTTCAGGGAGATTGCCATAGGAAGAAATAGTGGGCCTAATAGATAGACCCCTAATAGTGGGTCTGTCTCCAAAGGATCAGTTTTGATGGTCACATGTGGAGCATTGACGTTTTGTCGTGGTTGCTGCCAGTTTGGCTCTTTTGCTTTGGAACCCCTCCCAAGATGATTCGCAGTTTAAAAATTTCATAAATATCTTTACCAGGATTTCTGCCCAGCCCTGAAATCCTGGTAAAGATAGATTATGATCTTAACATTACAGAAACATGGCATATATGTCATAGAGTCACAGGAAATAACTATTATTTTGGGTTACCATCAGATTTAGTTGTGTTGGTCTCTTCATGTATGATAATCCCGGTTACCTTCATTTTTATCTGAAAGCAAGGGAAGGAATTCCCTTCTGTTTTTAGATATTGTGTGATCAAAGAGACATCTGAAAACAGATCACTTATAGAAAAATTCCCTATTACATATGTTCAACCCACTTATACCAAAAATGTGAGGAGCTGCTTCCCTTGTGACTCAGCTGGTAAAGAATGTGCCTGCAATGTGGGAGACCCAGGTTCCATCCCTGGGTCGGGAAGATCCCCTGGAGAACAGAAAGGCTACCCACTCCAGTATTCTGGCCTGGAGAATTCCATGGATTGTACAGTCCATGGGGTTGCAAAGAGTCGGACATGACTGAGCAACTTCTACTTATCTGCCTTAAGAAAATTTTGATGATTGAATAACTTAATTTAAAATGATGAGAAAGAAAGAAAAACAGTATTTAATGAGAGTTAAAAAACATATAGTGACCTAAAGTAGGAATAAATGCCTAATTGTTTCTGCCTCTGTATTAATCTCTGTTTTAATGGACTCAGATAGGACCTGTTGTATGATCTTTTTTAACAGATAATTAAATGTGGAGAAATTCATAAAGGTCTTACCAATTATACATTAGGACTGCTATCCTTGTAACTGTATTTCCTAATATTTATAGTTTATTTCTTTTCAACTCTATTTTAGTTGCTTACATGCCCATATACTCTTTTTATTGGAGAAGGCAATGGCACCCCATCTCTCAGTATGCTATTCACTTACTTCTATTCCACTCCTGTTCTCTTTCTCCTCCCCTACCCCAGTCCCCAGTCATAGGCAACTGTTTTGATATGTTTAGTGCTAATAGTGTTAATTAATCATGTTAATGATCATGATTAGTGAACATGAATTTTTTTTAATTTAAAATTTAAGTATTAAGATATTTTAACTGCTTAGTGAGTTACTTGAAAGTCTATTTGTTACTACACAATAATACAGTATAACCTCAGTCTTATGACACATCAAGATTGAATGTCTTGATTCCTCGCTGGTTCATACATTATATACCTATTTTACCTGTGCTAGGTGTTTTTCTACTTTTTCTACCTGTTTGCTTTATATCCAAAATGATGTTTTTGTTGTAACTGCTTTTTAACATGTACCACCTTAGAATTCATATTCAACTAAATAGACACATTGCATCACTTAATTCAGATACCAAATGGAAGTTACTATTTTTGTGCAATACTTATAGCTTACATGTTTCTTGCTGTAAATCACCCCCCACCCCAATAAATGGTCTTTCATAGGTATTGTAGAAGTATTGTTGATTTTTGTGAAGAAGAGTCAGAAAATATATTTTAGCCTATTTCAGCAATGATGCCGTTTTGGTTTAGTAGTTTGGAAAAATAGTTTAAACTCGGAGAAGGCAATGGCAACCCACTCCAGTGCTCTTGCCTGGCAAATCCCATGGACGGAGGGGCCTGGTAGGCTGCAGTCCATGGGGTCGTGAAGAGTCGGGCACGACTGGGCAACTTCACTTCACTTTTCACTTTCATGCATTGGAGAAGGAAATGGCAACCCACTCCAGTGTTCTTGCCTGGAGAATCCCAGGGACGGGGGAGCCTGGTGGGCTGCCGTCTAGGGGGTCGCACAGAGTTGGACACGACTGCAGCGACTTAGTAGTAGTAGTAGTTTAAACTCAGTTTTATCCCTGAAATCTTTTTTAATGTAAAGATTAAACATTTTAAATTCCCAGAGAAATTAAGAAGAAAATATATTAAAAATTGTGGAAATGATTTCTCATCTACATTTTTCAAAGTATGTTTCTTGAAACTACATTAAAAGAATTACTTACCTATTTGAGTGGCAAACCTTGTACCAAGTAAAACTAAACAGGTTTCTTTACTGTAGGACGTCTCAGAGCCTTTACAATGCTAACCTGTTTAGCATTTTTACTAATGCTTTAAACTGTGGTTATTCAAAGTGATACTACAATAGAACCCTCCCCCTTTTTTTTTCCTAATGAAAAATCATCTTGTAGGATTCAGTTCAGTTCAGTCATTCAGTCGTGTCCAACTCTTTGCAGCCCCATGGACTGCAGCACGCCAGGCTTCCCTGTCCATCACCAGCTCCCAGAGCCTACTAAAACTCTTGTCCATCCAGTCAGTGATGCCATCCAACTGTCTCATCCTGTGTCATCTCCTCCTCCTGCCTTCAGTCTTTCCAAGCATCAGGGTCTTTTCCTACGAGTCACTTTTTCGAATCAGGTAGTCAAAGTATTAGAGTCTCAGCTTCAGCATCAGTCCTTGCAATGAATATTCAGGACTGATTTCCTTTAGGATGGACTGGCTGGATTTCCTTGCAGTCCAGGGGACTCTCAAGAGTCTTCTCCAACACCACAATCCAAAAGCATCAATTCTCCAGCGTTCAGCTTTCTTTATAGTCTAGGTCTGACTTCTATACATGACTACCTGGAAAAACCATAGCTTTGATTAGACGGACCTTTGTTGGCAAAGTAATGTCTCTGGATTTTAATATGCTGTGTAGGTTGGTTATAGCTTTTCTTCCAAGGAGCAAGCGTCTTTTAATTTCATGGCTGCAGTCACCATCTGCAGTGATATTGGAGCCCCCCAAAACAAAGTCAGCCACTGTTTCCACTGTTTCCCCATCCGTTTGTCATGAAGTGATGGGACCAGATGCCATGACCTTAGTTTTCTGAATGTTGAGCTTTAAGCCAACTTTTTCACTCTCCTCTTTCACTTTCATCAAGAGGCTCTTTAGTTCTTCACTTTCTGCCATAAGGGTGGTATCATCTGCATATCTGAGGTTATTGATATTTCTCCCAGCAATCTTGCTTCCAACTTGTGCTTCATCCAGCCCAGCGTTTCTCATGATGTACTCTGCATATAAGTTAAAGAAGCAGGGTGCCAATATACAGCCTTGCTGCTGCTGCTGCTAAGTCGCTTCAGTTATGTCCAACTCTGTTGCGACTCCATAGACGGCAGCCCACCAGGCTGCCCTGTCCCTGGGATTCTCCAGACGAGAACACTGGAGTGGGTTGCCATTTCCTTCTCCAAGGCATGAAAGTGAAAAGTGAAAGGGAAGTCGCTCAGTCGTGTCCAACTCGTAGCAACCCCATGGACTGCAGCGTACTAGGCTCCTCCATCCATGGGATTTTCTAGGCAAGAGTACTGGAGTGGCTTGCCATTGCCTTCTCCGATACAGCCTTGACATACTTCTTTTCCTATTTGGAACCAGTCTGTTGTTCCATGTCCAGTTCTAACTGTTGCTTCTTGACCTGCATACAGATTGCTCAAGAGGCAGGTCAGGTGGTCTGGTATTCCCATCTCTTCAGGAATATCACTGTTGTCATCTACACAGTCAAAGTCTTTTATGTAGTCAATGAAGCAGAAGTAGATTTTTTTGTTTAGAGTTTCCTTGCTTTTTCTATGATCCAGAGGATGTTAGCAATTTGATCTCTGGTTCCTCTGCCTTTTCTAAACTCAGCTTACACATCTGGAAGTTCTCTGTTCATGTACTGTTGAAGCCTAGCTTGAATTTTGAGCATAATCTTGCTGGCATTTGAAATAAGTGCAATTATATGGTAATTTGAACATTCTTTGCCTTTCTTTGGAATTGGAATGAAAGCTGACGTTTTCCAGTCCTGTGGAACTGCTGAGTTTTCCACATTTGCTGGCATACTGAGTGCAGCATTTTAACAGCATCATCTTTTAGGATTTGAAATAACTCAGCTGGAATTCCGTCACCTCCACCAGCTTTGTTTGTAGTAATGCTTCTTAAGGCCCACTTGACTTCACACTCCAGGATGTCCGGCTCTAGGTGAATGATCATGCCATTGTGGTTACCTTAGTCATTAAGAGCTTTTTTGTATCATTATTCTGTGTATTTTTGCCACCTCTTGTTAATCCCTTCTGTTAGGTCCTTGTCGTTTTTGTCCTTTATTGTGCCTATCTTGCATGAAATATTCCTTGGAATCTCTGATTTTCTTAAAAGAGATCTAGTCTTTTCAATTCTACTGTTTTCCTTTATTTCTTTGTATTGTTCACTTAAGAAGGCTTTCTTATCTCTTCTTGCTATTCTCTGTAACTCTGCATTCAGTTGGGTATATCTTTCCCTTTCTCCATTGTCTTTTGCTGCTCTTCTTTTCTTTCTTTTCTTTTCTTAGCTCCCAGACAACCACTTTGCCATCTTGTATTTCTTTTTCTTGGGGATGGTTTTGGTCATGACCTCCTGTACAGTGTTACAAACGTCTGTCAATAGTTCAGGCACTCTGTGTACCAGATC